>NC_059435.1:67578412-67894662 GCF_021028975.2 Sphaerodactylus townsendi
TTTTGTCAGAGTCTAAATGACTTCTCTAATGCTACAGATAAGGTAAAGGTAGTCCCCTGTGCAAGCACCTGGTCATCACTGATCCATGGGGTGACATCAAATCACGACATTCACTAGGCAGATTACGTTAACAGGTGGCTTGCCATTGCCTGCCCCAGTCATCTACACTTTACCTGCAGCAAGCTGGGTACTCAATTTACCAACCTTGGAAGGATGACAGGAGGGGTCAACCTGAAACTGACTTCTGTGGCGAAGGAGCTCAGGTCATGAGGAGACTGCAGCAGTACTGCAGCTTACTGCATTGAATGCAGTACTGCAGCTTATTATGCTGTGCCACGGGGCTCCGAAGCTTTATATACTGGAAGTGAAATAACTCATTATAGTCACATGTTTCAAAAGGCGAATTGAGAGACCAGGGCAAAATCCAAAAAAAGGTCAACCTAGTCCCATGGGCCTAGACTAGTCACTGTGCAGTCCTAAGTGGAGCACTGCGCACTGGTGACATTCAGCATAGCAGCTGGTTGAGTAACTAGCACTAAAGCACGATCACAATATAATGGCTTGCTAAAGTTATGCTTGCCCCAAAGGTTATCATCAGCAGATTGTGAACCATTAAAAATCAATTACAACAGACAGCAATGTGCTGCTTTTTGCACCTGTGTGCTTGGTATCATTAATCATGCTGGCGCATGCTCAGAACAGACTGGATAGGACTACCAGTTCCCAGGTGCCAACCCAAGGCAGCCCAAGAACTAGTTAACATAAATTAACAGAAGCATGCAGGCCCCAGGAGTCAAACAGGGGGGGGGGGTGAAATGAAAAGATTGAGAACAAACAACAAAAAAGAAAGCTGATGAAAGGACAATATTAAAAAAAATCTACAAAGCAGTAATATAACTTTCACTAAGAAGCTGAAAAACAGTGGCATGCAAGGGAGAGGAGGGAGTGAGGGGTGGCATGCAAGGGAGGGGAGGGGAGGGGATGGGGCCCGGCATCTGGATCTGGCCCACCCACCCTATCGGAGGGAGGGAGAGGGGAGGAAGGGGTGGTATGCAAGGAAGGGGAGGGAGTGAGGGGTGGCATGCAAGGGAGGGGAGGGGAGGGGGCCCGGCATCTGGCCCTGGCCCACCTACCCTATCGAAGGGAGGGAGAGGGGAGGAAGGGGTGGTATGCAAGGAAGGGGAGGGAGTGAAGTATGGCATGCAAGGGAGGGGAGGGAGCCCGGCATCTGGACTTGGCCCACCCACCCTAGCGGAGGGAGGGGGAGGGGAGGAAGGGGTGGCATGCACCCTTGTAAGACCACGGCAGTGAAGGAGTTTGAAAGGGTGCAACTCTGCTTAGGACTGCACTGACAGACTTGCTCTGACCTATGCCAGGATCTCAGCTGAAGAAAGCTTCAAAAACAGTTCATGAACACGACACAGGAGTCAGCTGTTTAAAGAGAAAGTGAGGAATCTCACTGAGCCAGCACAAGGTCATACCATAGGCCTACACAACTCTATGAATCCTGGCCTATGCCTGAAGTCACATGTCAAGAAACAATTAGATTTCATCTTGCTAATCTTTTAATTATTTAAGAGTAATAGCAAGCAATGAAAAGAAAAAGCACTTGAGAAGAGAATATCATCATGGCATGAGGATTGTTAACAGACTCATTTCAAGAATCCAAACACATGCTCACACAAATTCTATTTCTGCACTTAAAGCAGAAGTCTATGGAGTCATTTATTCTAGGCAACAACAGATTAAGTATAACATTTTGGTCTAAGCCTTAGAACTAGGGCCCCTTCCGCACACACAAAATAATGCATTTTCAAACCACTTTCACAACAGTTTGCAAGTGGATTTTGCTATTCCGCACAGCTTCAAAGAGCACTGAAACCAGTTTGAAAGGGCATTATTCTGCATGTGCGGAATGAGCCTAGGTATTTTGAGAACTGACTTGAGAGAGGGTAGGAAATACCTGGTATAGAATTTTCACTAGTAAGGGGCTGGGCTTTCAGTGCCCTTCATAATTTGCCCCTATTACTTACAAAGATAAACTTACACCAAATATATAAAAATACTTATTAGGTATCAAATGCTTATAGAATTCAGAATGAAAAAATCTGTTTGTTAATTAAATACACAAAATTGTATTCCTATCATGAAAAGCTCTGACAGAGCAACCAGCTCTAACTATCTGGCATACCGAACCACAGCAAGGCTACAATTTGTGAACTACAATCAACTCCCCAATTTTTTTAAAAAAAATGTATTAGCAAGTTCTCTCAAATGATCATTGTTACAAGATACAGCATGCAATTCACAAATGAAGAAACTGAGGTTAAGTGACTTATTTAATGACAATTCAACACAGATTTTACATTTAAGATTTTGAGTTGAACTAGAACCTGTTGATACCGTTAATGAAAAAGGAATACTGAAAACACACTGCAACACAGTAATGCACAACACTTAGACAAATGCCACTTGCACACAAACCAATATGTTTAGCCAGGCAGACAGGCAACACTGAAAGTTCAGACATGAAAATGACAAGTGCTAAACTTTCAAAATCAAAAGTCTCAGAGTTGTGACACTTACAAAATGATTGATGCACTCTTCCTTTACAAAGCACAACTTAGAAATAGGGACAGTTTTATCAATACCTTGTTGGAAATCAATCCCAAGGTACAATGACAGCATTCAATCTAGTGACTAGACAGAAGACAAGTTAATTCATTGCACTTAAGATAAAACTTCATTTTATTTATGACTTCAAGAAAATCAGAGTTGAACGCTACAGCAACTGAACCAGGTCTCAAGTCAATGAAATATATTTCGCATTCTAACTGAAGAGCCAACTGTAGACATTGTAAGACTTAGACCTGAATAAAACACAGAACTAAATCATGTTGAGACTCATTAGAATTCTGACCCTTATGAGAATCTTGGGAGACTTACCAGAAATTGTACAGGAAAAAAGTTTCAACTAGCAATAGTACCATATAAAGTTATAGGACACTACCATTTCCCCATTAAGATTTACCTGGGTGTCAAAGACACAGCAGCTATGGTTTACACTGGCTAGTTGCTACCAGCATACACAAGTGATAAAATACACAATTGATCCACTTCACCATCCTTCAAAAATACATAACTCTACCAACTTATTTAGTCCATACTGTTCAGTTATTTTCATATACCTTGTTTTTTCTGTTTTGAAGCTATTTCCCCCTTACTCATGAGTAAGTAGTGCCCCAAGTTTTCTCCAATATAGCTAACAGGGATTTTTTATGTGACCAAGATCAGAAACAGGAAGTTAGGGCAGATGGAATGAAAGGTGTACGAAACTAGCAGCAAAGTGGGTGGGGGGTGGAGTAACAGAAGGGAGCCAAAGAGAGATGCTGCCCAATTGCTTAAGAGGGCCACACTTACCTCCCCCTTTAGTCAATAGGGAACAGACAAATGTGGTCAAACACTGGCTTTTATGACTGCCACCATTTGTTTTCAAAAGGTCAAAGTTCAAATTCCATTGGCTTGTATAGAAAAAAATTATAGGGTCTGAAACAAAGAGGCCATGAGAATGATACAGGCACCTATTCTGTGGTTTCACTTTTGGTCCCAGTTTTAGAACTGCTGCTCCAGGCCCAAGTAGCCTGAAGTTAGGTTAGTTTCCTCTAGCTGTCCAACAGACCATAGTTCATCTAGTCAAAGTCTTGCAGTGACCACAGATGTGAGGGAAGTAGCTCATAAGCCAGCAGCCCACACTAGCAACTCAGATGAATGCAGCAGGCCAAACAGGAACCAGACATATAAACAGCGGGTGGGAAGCAAAGCCCGTGTGGTTCATCGTAACTGTGTGCATGTGGTTATGGCGTGAGGGCCATCAAGTATGAGAATTTTGAAGGAATGATAGGCAGGTTCCTGTAACATTAAAAAACAGGTTTTTCCCTGATAGAGCAAGGTTTATAGAGAAACTAACAGGACTAGTTACACAACTAAGAACTGTGTTGTTCACTTAGATCAACTCTCATAACGAATATATTCTCAAGATGAGTGTGGTTTTGCTTCCATTACTCAAAGTTAGTAACTAAGGGTTATATTTCAGATCCAAATGGCTAGAAGCCAATAACTTAAGAAGTTCTTAGCAACAATTTTAATATAATGCAGTGCATTTGAAAGAGAAGATAGCCCAAGTATACTTCTTGGCTGGCAGTTCTAACTTTTATTTATTTCCTTGGTTTTTTTAGGACACCCTTCCCCTCACAGCCTGTATTTTAAGTCCATGAAAGCCCCATACAAGTGTAAAAATTACAATCAGGCACAATTTAGTACCCTGGAAACCTTGACTCTTAGCAGGATAGAAACTGCGAGAGCCATGGTCATGCAGCGACCAAAAAAAGTTGTTTGCATTCAAATTAAGGTTATTAATAAATATTTTGTAGGGATGAAGTCTCTTCAAAAAGATCAGAAACTATGTGGGGAGGTCAGTGCCCTGTTTAGCTTCTTTTCTTTATAATCAGCAGGTGCCGTATTACACAAAATAGAGAAGTGTATTTAAAACTGGATAAATTGTGTAGGATGCAGAATCTGGCTTTTTTTGTCAGTTTTTTAACACTTAATAGTATATCCACATTCCTGGATTTGCCAGCATAGAGCATACTAGCAAACAAAACTGATGCATACAGGTACTTGTGCAGTACATAGGAATGAACCAAAAACAATAGCAAAATTGGGAGTTAGCATTTCTTACTTGGTTAAGTTTTGTTCAACAGTAGTGGTCTAGATTCTAGCTGCATATGAAAAAAGTATTGTATACCATTCTTTAGATATTAATGCAGAGAAAATACCAAGAGGATGATTATTTTAAGAAATTAACCCATTTAAGCAAGATACTCAAGAGTTTCCTTTAGTAATTTGCATGGACCTAAACCATACAAAAGGGAAAATGCACAAGGCTAGTGGTCAATATCTCAGCAGAGCTTCAGTGATTAGCAGGGATAACTATTTGCTTCTCACACCTTAGTGGCATTTACCCTTCCAATTCTAAGATGACTTTCCTGTAATGTAATGGAAAAGTAATGTGAACTTCAAAGCAGAGAGTTTATTAAGATCTGTGTTAGAAAATTTAATTTGATCTTTTATGTTCTTTGAATGAAACACCTTTATTCTCAGTAAGTGTAAATATTTAGAAAGCTTTAATTATAAAAACAATAATTGGGTAAGGTGAGGAGACTAGATTATACTCACAAGGAACGAAAGCACTGGAGAGATTATAAAGGTCTTTGTAACACTTGTCTGAATGAAGCAATGGTTTTAATCAAATATTTCCTAAGAAAAGTCTGGCTTGCTATTGGTGGAAGAGGGATTTTTGCTGACTCTTCCTTTGCCACACATCCCCACACTCAGTGGGTTTTTTCTGTGGGGAAGAGGTTGCAGGGAAGAGGACACAGGACGCTTCTGTGGTTCTTGCTGAGCTCCACTTGCCTTCCTCTGGTGTATCAAGCAACATGTACATTCTTAGAAACCAATAAGCAAAGTGCATAATAAAAGCATGGGCACTTTTCTAAACAAAGACACGATGCTTTAAAAGGCAGATTTTGTACACAGTGTCATTATTTCTGTTGAAAACCTGATCCCATATTATTTAACATACTATCTACACATTATTTTATACATTCAAAACAATTTTAAAAATTTGGCAAGAGGAGCCAGTTGCTCAAATGCAACTCCTGACAACCCCTGTGGCTTAGAAGAGTGCTCCCCAACTAGCAGCTTAGCTTCTCTACAAATCCCCAATGCAATCCATCACTTCACAGTTCAATTTGAAATTGTCTTCACTAAGGCCTGGCCCCAGAGCCTGTACTGATGGGATCTTCTGGGTATTTTTTCATGAGAAAAGGCAACTGGTGTTTTTAAAATGCATGCACTATTTCAGACATGCCCCTCATTTGTGTTTTGGGGGTTTTTTTTGGCAGCAGTCCATTTCTTCAGGGAGAAGAAGAATACATAATTTCAATCAATGTTCAATATGACTGCCCACTGGAAAGCTGTACTTGGGAAGCACTGGTCTACAACTTGCAGTTCAATAATTTTTGAATGTTCACAGAGTTTTAGAGTATGGATTTGTGTTATTCTTAGACAATTCAAAGGAATTACATTTTGCTAGCTGAGAACATTGTGGTCAATGTATAAGTGGCATCCAATTTTATAGAGGAACGTTTGAAAAGACAGTCCACAGGAAGCAGGTGTTGAAAGCAAAGAATGGTTATCCAAGTCACATAGGCGCACAAAAAAAAGCTACAAATGTTACCCATGAAAGAATGCACCACAAACATCAGAATTTATTCATTTTTAACGTTTTAGCAAAATGACAAAATACCCAAGCTTACTAGACTTAACTTGTTAGCCTAGGCTTAACATCATACATTTAGATGTCAAAACTTACTATAGCCAGCATTCATGCACAACTAGAAAACATCCTTAATTCTTAAACCAGAAATGCACCTTCAGTAACATATCAACATTATTCACTACTAAATACTGAAAGCTTGAAATTAAATTCGCCTTGGAAATGTTAACTTCACAGCAGATGTAAACTACTAGTTGGCTCACATATCAAAAAAAACCAAACAAACAGGATTCATGCTAGTGTTAGTGTACAATTATGCCCTAGCACTAATGCAGGATCACTGTTACCTAGAATCATGTTTAATAAAAAGCAAAGTGCATACAGAAATTTACAACAATTTTAAGGACAAAAAATGGTCCTATTCATGTGGTCCCAGCAATTAACGCAAAGGTCTGACAGTTTCATGAGCTCCGATGAGCTACGTATAAATACTTTCAATTACATACAGGTATAATGAAAGAGTTCGTTTGAAATCTTCAAAAAGTTTTCCTGTTAATCCGCAAAGGGTGCTTGTTACAGCTTAAAATTTCGGTTAAACGCATGCACTGAATTACTTGTTATCCAAGCGTAGCAGCTGCTCCTTACCATTTATTGTTAAAGACTTTAACTGGCCATCTTCTTCAACTTCTACTCTCTCTTGTCCATTCTCAACAATTCTGCAAGATACAAATCCACTTAGTAGTGTTTTTGAAGTGTTCTGGATAGCAAATCAAGTGGAACAAAAATATCTTGTCTGTGCAGTGATTAGGACTAGATAGGCACCAGACAGAAGAAACTAAATTTAGAAGCTTCATCATTATCCAAGCAAAAGCTTGGAACAACTGTATGTGTTTATATTATCAAAACACGTTTGTATAATCCTTTTTAGGTAAACCACGATTTTGAACACAATCCCAATTTCAGACAGATCTTTAAAAGTGCATTAAGAGCCAACACAACAATAATTATCACATTTCCAATCCATAAAGCACCTAAAAGACAAGAAATTCAGCTACTCCACCCCCTTTCACTTACCAAGCACATTAGCAGGCATACTGACTGTTTTATGTGCCACTTATGTACAGATTATGCTACTACACTGTCTAGTAAAAACTTTCAGGGCAACCTTGTCCAAGCAGGTTAGAAAAAGAAATTAGTGACTTATTTTTAATAGCGTCAACATTTGTATATGATTTTAGTTACTTCACTACTATACTGAAATATTTATGTCACTGTACCTTTTTGTAGTAATTTTTCTGCCATTCACCATTTTAGTTGAAGTCGATACTGATTTGAAGTTACCCATCCCACTGCCACCGAACGATGTTGAGGAGAATGAAGTAAGGCCTCCGTGTCCCAAAGAACCAAACGAAGTAAAACCTAGCAAGGAAGTACAAATGATAGACATGTACTTGACCAAAACAACATCTACACAGGCAGAATACACCACATTTCTCTAGAAAATGCAAAGCTGTGACCAATAGCTTCTCAGGCCAAGGATTATAACAGATAATTTTGTAACCATGCCTATTCATGGTAGCTGTTAAACTTCTATTTTAAATAACAGCAATACTGAATGCCAGCCAGTTCCTCTGGATACAATTGTAGATGTTTTATTTTTGATGATCCAACTCAAGGTATAGCTGGGATTTTTAGTGCTATCAGTTCAGTTTTATTTTTTAATTTAAAAGCACCAACATTGTACAAAGCACAGTTCAGCTTCTTTTCTGTTAAATGTGAAAATTACTTATTAGTTAGGCAAGTATTATTCAAAAAGCTGAGTCATACCAAACTGACCGAATTTACTTTTCCCATATATTAAAGTAAAGGTACAGTTTCCCCTTCAGTCGTGTCCAATCCTGGGGTACCACTGCAAGCAGTTATTTCATAGGCAAGCCATTTTTTGGGGGTAGTTTGCCATTGCTTTCCCCAGCTATTCTTTACCCCCTAGCTATGAGCTAGGTACTCATTTACCGATCAAGGAATGGATGGATGACTGAGTTGACCATGAGCCAGCTGCCAGGATATCTGACCCACAGGGGACTCAAACTCCTGCCCGTGTGAATGGCAGTGCAAGCACTTAACCACTATGCCACGCGGCTCCTTCCCCATATATTAGAAGGAATCAAAACAATCACACTACACATTAAGTCACTTCTGAAACTTTGCAGATTTTCAAAACAATGGCATTTCATACTAACAGAACTAGATATTTTAAAGGGGGAATCAGAAATTGCACAGGCCGTATCCATGTCTTGGGTTATGTCTCAACAATGCAAAATTTTTTAGAATTTATTCAATGAGGAATTAGGTCTACCTTTCTAACTATGACACTTAATTTGTGTCATGTACAGCCTACCTGTATCAAATGAAGAAAACCCACTCCCAAAGGCAGGGAATCCACCAAAGGCAGACAAAAAGGATCCACCACCCCGGTTTCTGTTTCCACGTGTCCCTCGTCTGTTACCGAAAAAGTCATCAAAAGGGTCTTCTGCAAATAAAAATGAAGGGATTGTAAAGATAACAAGCAAGGGAATTTCAGTACTGCACACATTGTAAAGATTACGTAATTTTCAGAAATCTCCAGTGCTGATACCGTATTTCCATGTCTCTCATACTTCATAAAGCAAAAGTTCTCTGCCTGTCAGCACATTAAGATTGGCCTTTTTTGTGAAGATTTTCCTGCTGTAGGAACAGAAGGATTTAATCCTGTAGGAAGACTGTTAGTGCATTAAAAAGACTATATGCATCGTATCAATTTTGGTATGAATCTCTTTGGTTAATGGATCCAATTCTTTAGGCTTCCAATTCCAAAATGAGAGCTGGTAAAACTTAACTTTCAACCAACACTTCTACAAACACATTTGAACACTCCAAATAAAAATTGTTTCCCATAATAAATACTAAATGTTTTAAAATATAGCTAAATAATAAAGTAGTTTTCTATCAATACATGGTAGCAAAATTTGTTAGCGACCTATTAGCTAACCTTTTCCTTAAATCAGATGCGTACTAAAAGCAAAAATGTTCTTTTTATACATCAACAACCTTTATTGGCATAACAGTGCATTTCCGTAAACAATAGGTCAAGTTTACTCTTAGGACTTTGAATTATAAGTCAGTCAAGAAATTTGGCTACTGAATCAGTTACATCGCTGCTGGGGTTGTCTAATAAGACAATTTTCTGCAAATTGGAAGCATGCTCTTTTTTAGCTAACAGCAGTGTTAGCTGTTTTGTTCTAAGTGCAGTATAAATGGGGCAGTAGAGCAAGATACGTACTATGGAGTCTACACAATCCCCATTGCATGCACAAAGCCTTCAATGGTAAGGAATTTTGGCAAATCTTCCTCTTAGTGCAGCTGATGGAAGAGCATTGCAGTGAGCGAGCCAGCATCATTGCTCTACGTAACCTGGGTGAAATTATTTGATAGAGATATTTAGCCCCCCTGCTCCCCATGCAGGGGATACTCAGAGCTAGAGCTGAGCAAGACCTGGTGGCCTTTTCGATTAAGAATTTATGTTCTTGATCCAGCAGCCTCCTTTTCAGGGATTGAAATATCTTTGTAGATGAAAGCATGGCCAAGGAATCCACAGAATAGCCTAGCATGAGGATTTTGGACTCAATATGGCCCAAAAATGTTCTTCTTTAGGCACACAAGAACATTTTCCGTCCCTTGGAAATAATCCAAATGCTAAACAAAAGTCAAATTATATCCCAAACAGTGCACCACAATAAGTACAAATTGCTCAATATAAAGATTTTCCACTTATGATGTCAGCAAGCAGCCAAGAGGAAGATTGCAAAATATGCACAAGGTTAGAAAGAAACCATCAGTCTTAAAAGTAATCCAATATCAACATTTGCATAGAGTGTCTGAAACCAGAAATGTTTTCACAGAGACATATCACCAGCATTACTGTTTTTTTTGCAGATATGAATGCATTAAAAGTCCATATTAAGTCCAATTTGGCCTAAGTTACAAGGTTATATGGACTACAACAGGATAATATATACTGAGTACTCTGAATGCTTGAAAATGCCATAAAAGAATTAAGTACAAGCACTCAGTTCAATATTTCCCTTAAGTCATGAGAGAAAAAACAACATATTTTAAAAGCCACGAGCAATTCTTTCAGCATAAGGTAATTCTTGTACTTGATGTGGCCCACTTCAATTTTTGTGTCTGTTTCGGAAGCACTTGTAGTTCAAGCAAACAAAAGAATAACTGAGAAACTTGCACAAGTTAGATCTGAATACAAATAAGGGCAGCAACAAAGGAGAAGTCCAGGAAGTATTTAGACTTTCGACCACTATTATAATATGGCTGTTCATCTTATGCAAACCCAAGGATGCTTCTCAAAAAAGTAGGGATACCTGATCTACTTCTAGGTATACTCAGCAATGAGGATAGTGATGCAATGATTCACCTTCACCAAGCATTACAACTGATTTGTAATAAATTATCATTTTACTTTTATGCTGATGGCTTATGCTTGCTTGTTTTAACTGATGTGATTCTTTCTCTATATGTTCTTTTTTATTCGCTTGTTAAGCCAATAAAGGAAAGATGATGATGATAGATTTGTGAATGAGGCATTAAAACCCACCTTCATCAAATGGAAGAGGGGAGCATCCTGTACACACATAGGACCGTTTTATGCTTACATGTGGGAATTCATTAAATGCATTTCTTCTACTAAACTGTTTAGTTTAATAAGAATGGCTTAATGGCTAAAACAGAAAAATAATAAAAGTGAATGAGACACTCTGACTAGAACGAAGCTCTAAAACGAATCAGCCTGAAGAAATCCTACTACAGATAGGACAAGAGCATACATTTTAACGCAGCAAATATATCCTCCCAATTTGGCATAAGGCATTGCCAAGAATCACAAGCAAAACAAAAGGCTTGCAAGTTTACATGTTTGTTCTACAGGTATATTAAGCAAAACATTAGTGTAAATAGCCCTGTTTATTTCTGCTAGTAAACAGAATGACTCACAAACTATGAAGGTCACTCACACAGACACAAGTTATATGATATTATTAGTCACTATATATATATACACACACACACACACACACACACACACACACACACACACACACACACACACACACACCCAGTTCTTTTAAAAAGTTACCTGATGTTTACATATAACAGAACTTAATCATATTGAACTGCGCAATTATTAAGATTGTTAATGCAGGGCAGAACACAACCCACAAAGCCTCATCCAGGGGGCAATCTGGGAGCACGGGAGCAGCGAGTGGCTGCTTTGGTGAATCTGCCCTCCCTAAGGCACTTCCCTGGTAGACAGGTGATCCTGCTGGCATGTGGCTGCAGTCCCCCCTCCCCCGGATAATGCACTGAATGCTGCAGGGGTGGGCCAGCCCTCCTGGCCTTTCACGGTATTATGCTGGTATAAGCCTTTTGAACCCTACAGAGGCTTTTTGGCAGCAAGGAGGCCAGTGCGGCCGTGTACCCAGCTCTTGGATGGCACTTGTATTTTGTATTACATGACACTAGTACACTTTACAAACCAGTCAAGGTCTCAATCCTGCAGGGATTTCCTTCTGCTACTACCACAAAAACGAGCCCTGGCAAGATTTGCAAGTATCAAGTTTTTCTACCTTTTCCCATGGAATTCTAGCACAAATAGAAAGGAATCCATTTAGTCTTCAGTAATTCTGTCCTCGTTTTTAGACGCAATTTGCTAATTAAGTCTTAGCTCTCTTTAGTTTCATCTCCAATGGGGCACTTTAATTACTACTTATGCAACTGCAACTGAGTACCCTTCAGAGAAATAAAGAGACATCTCAGATTGCTTAAACAACAGGTTTATTAAAGACTTCCACAGAAGTCTTCCAAGTCTGACTCTACACTGATTTCTTCTTCTACATCCTCCAAGACTATACCGATAGGTTCTTCTACCCATTCTTCTGAAACTAAACTTGCTTCCTCCTCTAGAGACTCTTCCTCTGCTCCTTCAGAGTTCTCTTCCTCCACTAGAAGTTCTTCCAGATCAACAGATCCTTCATCACGATCTTCAAGTACCTCAACAAAATCTTCACCATGTTCTTCTTCTAGCTCTTCCTCCAACTCCTCTGTCAGTTCTACTGACTCACTACTACACATTTCCTCCAGCTCCTCTACGGAGCCTTCTTCTGATCCTTCATAAGACATCTCTGGCAACCAAGTGAAAACCACTGAGTAAGCATCTAAGAAAAGTATCAATTGTTCTTGTGTCAATTCATAAGTAAATAGCTATTGAACAATACAAGCTACTTTGGATTGCAAAATCCTCACTCATTGTGGATTAAGTCTAACATCAGCAAATGAATAAGTACTGCCAGTTTAAGAATTATGCAATATTAAGGGGTTTCTTTTTTTGAAAAGGCAGCTTTTAATAAATTACAGTAAACGGGAGGAACATTTCATTTAATTTATGATACTGTTTTAGTATCATATTGCAAGATTAAACCAGTGTGTCTTAGCTGAAGTCTTTGCTCCAACTGCCTTCTGTTGCTTGCAGTTGAAAATGCTAGATCTCTAATACTATAACATTCTTAGGGTAAAGAATTCTGATAATCCAACAAAATATGTCTTATTTACATAAAAGGAAATTTAATTCCAATCCCTAGTACTTCAAATGTAGATTCAGGGAGGCAAATCAGTCACCAGAAATGTCTACATTATATGCCAGAGGATTGGTACACAGAAACATAAGCTGTTATATGAATGGGGTAATGAGAAAAGCTTAACAGAACCCCTTCTCTATCAGTTCTCAGATATATTTCTTTCTATGCTGCTTAATCCATTAAAAATGGGAAAGCGTACAAGTGGCTCTTCAAAAATCTACACCTACAGAAGGTAAAAATGTTTTCATTGTGCTCTTCAATCTCCCTTCACCTCTATGGTAGGGGCAAGGAAAATCTCATTCTTCTGCCTTCTCAAATAAGTAAGGAACAGGAATTTCTGCCCTAACCATGTACAATTCCACTGTTTAATTCAGGCTTCAAGATCAAAGAGAGCAAGGTGTACTCCTTTCACATTAGAACTTCCAGCTCACATCTTATGGCTGATCATGATGGTGAAGTGCCAGAATTAAAAAACGGTTCAGAAGCATGTCATTTGTCCGTTTTCCATACTTAAAAACTTCAGGCACACTCCCCCTAAGCAGAGGTGCCAACTACTAATGCATGTGCGAGATGCCAACAATGTATATATTGGTTCTGGTGGGTTTTCCGGGCTGGGTGGCCGTGGTCTGGTGGATTTTGTTCCTAATGTTTCGCCTGCATCTGTGGCTGGCATCTTCAGAGGTGTATCACAGAGAAAAATCTGTTTCACACTGTGTCTAAATGAGATGGGAAAGTTTAGTGTGGTACATTGTCCATGTCCCAGGGTGGGGAACCAATCATTAACTGTTTGGGTGGACATGGACAATATACCACACTAAACTTTCCCTTCTCACTTAGACACAGTGAGAAACAGACTTTTCTCTGTGATACACCTCTGAAGATGCCAGCCACAGATGCAGGTGAAACGTTAGGAACAAAATCCACCAGACAACGGCCACACAGCCCGGAAAATCCACCAGAACCCAGTTGAATCCGGCTGTGAAAGCCTTTGACAATACAATGAATATATATGGAGTAGCTTATATCAGTTCAATGGAGACGATGCTAAACCAATATGCTGCGAAAGTAACCGACATGAGTCTATCGTTATGGCAAAACAAATAGTGAATGAAAGGTAAAAGAGAAGAAAAGTTTTAAAAACGATAAAAGACAATGAAACTTAGGAGCCTGCTTATAGTTTCTTTGCAGCAAAATAAAGGAGGCAAGAAAAAGACCAGCATATTTTATTACCAACACAAACCACAAAATTGTCAATTTCACATACCCATACCCAAATGTCAAACTCACCGAAGAAGTCAAATGAAAATGGGTCCCTTCCACCAAAAAACTCCCTGAAGACGTCCTCTGGGTTTCGGAATGTAAAACCATATTCAAATGGACTGTCATAATGGCTTCCACCTGCAGAACAGAAGAACTCATTGTCACATGTAGCTCAACACAAGCTACTAACACACTGAAACTTCATAACGGTTGATGTTTACTTTCAGTTAAACAACTCACACTAAGAAACCAATTCAGTTGCCAATTTTCTTTGAAAACAGTTATTGCCTGGATTAAACGTTAAGAATTTTATTTGAGATGCTAATCAGGAGAGCTTGGGATATTTTTATTGCCACCTCCTTTAGAACTCTTTCATTTTTTACCCCATAAAAACCATCTTAATTCTAAACTGTAAGAGCTCATTCCAGGTATTTTGTTTTGACATTTCCAAATTTCAGAGTCTATCCATTAGACAAGTGTCGTTGGTCCCCCTAACCCTAACCCCACCAGCCCTTGTGCACAATGATTTTAATTATTCAGTTCCCATAAGTATAAACTTAAATATGAGGGTAAGAGGACTAAGATGTTCTAATTGTTTTAAGAAAGGCAGTCCTGTTAGTCTGGTGCAGTGATTCCCAACCAGGATTCCGTGGTACCCTGGGGTGCCGTGAGCATGTCCCAGGGGTGCCGCGGCAACGCTACCAGCCCCCCTCACTTTTGCAGTGTCTTCCACCGGTGCCAGCAAGGACATGGAACTGGCCCAGGGGGCAGGACCTGCCGCAAGGTTACTTCTATGCCACATTTCTTTGCACAGAGTCATGGCACAAGACTTTTTTCTAGTAATGTTTTACTGTAAATGCAAGATTGAAAATTTACTTTCCATATAGTTGAAGCCATTCTGTGAACAAGCAACATTTTAGTTCTACAACTAGTGTTTGAAGACAAATGCAGATTTATCTTTACACGTAGCATTTTTTTTTGCTGTTGAGTCACATCAAATTTATAGTGAGCCTTGGGGTGTTTTCAAAGCAAGAGACATTCAGAAATGGTTAGCCATTGCTTGCCTCCATGTCATGACCCTGGGCTTCCTTGGATGTCTCCCATCAAAATATTTGCCAGGGTCAACCTAGCTCAGCTTCTGAGATCTGACAAGATCAGGCTATGATAGACTATCCAGGTCAGGCAGAAGCCATTTATACTAATTTTTTTTAAAGGGAAAAAAATCCCTACATACCTCCTCCATTTAAGCCTTCTTTTCCATATCTGTCGTAGAGGTCACGTTTTTTAGCTACAAAGAACAGGAAATAGTTAAAGCAAACTACTTGGATATCAATTATCTTCATATCATCATATTTGTGCCATGATTAATTTTTTTCTTTGTTTTTTGCATAATTTAGTCATGTACATGGGTGGCCTGATTTTCCTACTTTTGTGAATGGCACAGTGGTGGACAGTTACTACACTGCAGTAAAAAAAATCCCACAACACTGACAACAGCAGCCAAGACACAGCTACCAATTTATGACAGTGAAAGCAGAATCTTGTGGCACCTTAAAGACCAATGATATTGCGGCATAAGCTCTCATGAACTGTAGACCACTTCACGGACCTGATGAACTGGGCCCAAAGTGGTGGAAACTTATGTGGCAGTGTGTTGACCTTGGCGCAATTTAAGGCAGGCCTTGACAAGGTTTCTGTAGCTTTACGAGCTACCCAAAAAAGCTTTCATATTTTTATATTTCAACAAGTGAAGGACCTGCAAGAACTTGTGGGGGACATCCCATTTCCCTTCCCTCACTATTTCTGCTAGCCTTGCAGTCCCCATAGCTTCTTCCCTTTTCCTGCTTCCTTCTCTCCTTCCCACCCACAAAGCCAGTCTACCTTCTATCTGCCCCCCCCCTTCAGCTATATTATTTATATCCCACATTGCTCCACATTGGGGACACAAGTCAGCTTACATCTTTCTCCTCTTGTCCATGTTATCCTAACTACCCTTTGAAGTGGGATAGGCTGGGAGCATGTGTGATGGGCCCAAAGTCACCCACGTAAACTTCCACAGCCGAATAGTGATTCCAACCTGGGTCTCAAAAATCCTAACTGGAAACTCTAAAAACACTACACACAACACTCGTTACTGTGGGA
Source organism: Sphaerodactylus townsendi (assembly GCF_021028975.2). Lineage (NCBI taxonomy): Eukaryota > Metazoa > Chordata > Lepidosauria > Squamata > Sphaerodactylidae > Sphaerodactylus > Sphaerodactylus townsendi. Next base: position 67,594,835 of record NC_059435.1, read on the forward strand.
TAGGTGTTACTGAAGAGTAGTGAGCTGCTGAGCTTGAGTGAGTCAGGCAAAGATCATGCCTGGTGGTTGCTGCTGAACCCAGTCCCAGTGAGTTCTCCCTCAAAGGGCAGAATAGCCTTGAAATGGCCTTGCTTACTCTCCCTGCCTTTTACTGAAAGAAATCAAGGCATGAAGGCTTGAGATACTGCTGTGGTTGCCGAGCAATGACCACTGAGGACATCCATTTCTACAGTTGCCCCTTCTTTATTTTGGGGGTTTGTTAATTCAGATTTTTATGCCCATCTAGGACTTTTCTCAGGGTTTGTAGAAAAATCCATCTTGTCCGTGCATGACTCAAGTCTCTGGATTTAAGTGTATGCAAATGGGGGTATGTTGGTAACTAGATATAAGGATCACCATATTTTTAATTATTGTTCCACAAAACCTAAACTTAAACTCTTCAAAATTTATGGTATTTTAAAAAAAACGATAACAAAGGTAAATGAATAAAGGTAACCCTGATAGTCATAACAAAAAGCTACCCTCTATTCCTCCCCCAAATAAACTTGGTACTTCTATCACGCAGCACTTAACAACAAATACTGAAAATACTAGGTGCCACAACAAAATTTCTGAGCACTCTTGACATGTAGTACTTGTCAAATCCCAATATAAAAATTTATTTTTTCCTAGAAAAATACTAGGACTTTTTCCAATTTTGGCAAAGAACAAGCTTGATCCTATTCTAAAAAGACTAAAGTAGAAATCGAGAATACAGAGGTATGTAGACACAAGCTCTTCTGCAAGTAGTAATTTAAGAGATTTCAATTGAGAACTATGAAGGAGACTTGTGCCTTTATGATTACAACTTAGAGGAGTTCTATATCAGGACAAACCCACTTCTTTAACAAGGTGAAAGTTTTCCAACAAGAAAAATTCATAAAGGTATATCCCAGCTATAGAACGTGCTTCGTCCACCCAATATGAAGTAGCAGTAGAAAAAAGTAATGACAACCAAGTAGGGGGAATCCTGTAACAAACATTTAGGGGAAGAAATTCATAGACCATCATTATTATTGGAGGCTAATGAAAGTTTTAAAGCGAGATGAGGGTGGCCACAAGCCCCTAATTTCTATGTTATATTTCAGATGTAGATCGTATTATTTGACAGTATGAAACCAAAATCCATAGCCAATAAAGAGTTTGTAACATTAGGAAATGATCTAAGTCCCAGAAGAGCCAGGTCCCTGCTTTAGGGATTCCCTCAAAAACAAATGGCCATCTGCTAAACCTAAATACCTGCTTAATACTCACCATCTGACAGGACTTCATATGCCTCAGCTAGTTGTTTAAACTGCCTCTCTGCTTCTTCCTTGTTATCTGGATTTTTATCAGGATGCCACTTTAACGCTAGTTTACGGTACCTGAAATTAAAGTGCCCAGCTGTTATTCTCAGCATGCCAATTTTATGTATGTTAGGTAGTACATACAAAAGGAGATATAACTAAATTCTTAAATGTTAACAGCAAGCTTGTACACATGTCTCAAAATGTTAGAGCAAAAAAAGAAATTATGGGATTTACATGAGAATCACAGCAGCCGTATGGCACTACTAATGCACCTTATAAGAACTCTGTAGCATCACCATGCCTAGGAAACTTGAGCACTAATGTATTACACAAGCCCTAATTCTGAAACAGGACCCATGGAGATCAACTGCAGCACCTAAGATGAATCAGACTTGGTTTCATTCTTAAGGAAAACACAATTGTGAAAAGCAAAATGGTTACAGAGGACCAAAGTCAAGAGTAGATAATGATTTTAAGTATGGTATTAAACAAATGTAATTGCAAACAATTATCTCCAGTGTGTAAGCAGATCAAACAGCAAATCTGATTAGAGTATTTCCAGATAGCCTAGAATTCATAATTCCCATCAGTTTGTCAGCATGGCCAATTGGCCATGCTGGTAGGGGCTGATGGGAATTGTAGTTCCGAACATCTGAGAGCCCAGGTTCCTACCCCTGATGTAGAGCAGGGGTAGGGAACCTGCGGCTCTCAGATTCAGGAACTACAATTCCCATCAGCCTCATCAGCATGGCCAATTGGCCATGCTGGTGAAAACTGATAAGGAGTAGGCTATCTGGAGAAACACCCTGATAATAAACAAATTCGAATTGCTACCAGAGATCAGTCCTCCCACCATATCTCGCTGATGTATTTTTATGCACACGTTTTCAGTTGCCAAATTTCTCCAATATCCAAAATTCTACACTTTTGCCCCTCTAGTATGTATGTACAGCACTATTAAATATACATGCACTGGGGAGCAGGCCCCCTCGAAATCCTAGGCCCATGTCAACAGCTCTTCCCTATAGGTTCAGGCCTGATCTCACAGCAACTATTTTGCTGCAGAACACATCAGCTGTTGTCAAAATTCAGGCGTACCCATGCCCACAGGTGTGCCCGAACCCTAATTATTCTCATACAGCTGATCTTCCTGTCTTATTATTGAATACCAGGCTAGGTCTTCAGGGACAGAGGGAAAGACCCCACAACTCAGACAGATTCAGAAACTGGCTGTTGTGAGTTTTCCGGGCTGTGTGGCCATAGTCTAGTAGTTTTTGCTCCTAACAGTTTAACCACAGCTATGGCTGGCATCTTCAGAGGCAAGTCAGTGAGATGTGTTTCTCTTTGTGGCACAGGGTGGACTGACTGTGTTGTGGGGTATATGTTTTGTCCACCTCACAGGGGCGAAGGCACATATTATTGCTCCCTAGCAGTTGGCAACTATCTTACAACTTATCAAACTCAAATATGTATGAGAACTGTAACCTAATCAATAATATATAGACACTGGTATAGAAGTAGTACCAGCTACATCAGTAAATACTATCAATATAATCTGGCTAACAAGAAAATATTTGCTACAAAGTTACACATATATGTCTTATTTGTTTTAATTTCATTTCTTTATTGAGAGAGAGAGAGAGAGGTGGGTACAGAGAAATCCACAAGTATATGTACTATAACTTGCTTTAAAGTTTTAAATAAAGTTACTTACGCTTTTTTGATGTCTTCTTGTGAAGAATGTCTATGCACTCCTAAAGTTTCATAATAATCCACCATGTTTTATGTCTTTGTTATCAAAATTCTGAAAAAAAGAAAACAAGGCCTTATTATATCAACACTGCTAATTTCCATTGAAAAGACACGGAAGTGGCTAAAAATGTCCATTAACACATGTCCATTAACACATTATTTTGTATTATCACAACAGCCAATCCTCAGTAAAATCTATAATGGGCACCAAGTTGTTTTTTCAATACAGCTGAAAAATGTAAACTGGTTTCAACGGAGCTTTTTAAAAAATGTGCTCCAAACTTATTTTCCCTTACAGTTTGATCCATTTTAATTGGCTTTTTAACGTAGCCTACTATGGAGGAGGCCCTGTGATAAAACCAGTCTAAAAATACTTTAAATGCAGAGGCTGACAGCTTGAGTGAAAAACAGGTCCGCCTCCATCCACAGAAATCAGAAAGGAAGAGCTAGTCAGCATAATTGCAGCAGAACTCTTACTCTCTTCAGTCAACCGTGCTTCCACACATGTTTTGCCTGAACATACTGGCCTGCAGTTGCCTGAATGCAATCCTATACAGAGTTACCCCTCTAGTCTAAGTCCACTGATTTCATTGAGCTTAGACTGGAACAACAGTGCATGGGACTGCACAGTCAGAATAGTACTAGACACCAAGCCCTTCTGTATCTGCTGCTCTCAAACAGCTTCATAACTGTCAGAGGGAGGATCCAAGACACAATGCTCGAGAAAGGCCATCCAGAAGAAACTGAAACAAGGTTACAAACTGAAAGTAGGGTGTCAAGGCAAATTACCGTGTTTCCCCGAATATAAGACAGTGTCTTATATTAATTTTTGCTCCCAAAGATGTGCTATGTCTTATTTTCAGGGGATGTCTTATTTTTCTGTGTTCTGTTTGACGGGCATGCTTCCAAACAAAAACTTTGCTATGTCTTACTTTTGGGGGACGTCTTATATTTCACACTTCAGCAAAACCTCTACTATGTCTTATTTTTAGGGGATGTCTTATATTCGGGGAAACAGGGTATCTCATTTGAACACAGAACTCAAGAAATGCAGAAGGCAAACTCTTTAGGGTCACACCCCTCAATATCCACTCCAGATAAAGCCAAATACATTTATCACAGTCCCACAACCAATTCTGCCTTCTCAGCAAGGTGACTTCGGGGATTTGGCCAAAGCTCAAGTCATTCTAATTATCTTAACGATATAATGCAACACTAGTTAACACTTCAACACTAGGTACGTGGCTTTGCTATGGAAAATAATTCCAGTATTAAGTCAAGTCGCAGGCTATTTATGGCAATCCAGTAGGGTTTTCAAGGCAATCATTGCCTTACGCTGCATAGTGGTTTCCCATCCAAATACTAACCAGCTTAACTTCGGAGATCTGGTGAGAAAAAACTGGTCTGGGCCATCCAAGTCGCGAAATATTGCAAAACCTTTCTCCAGGAAGTCATCAAGGAAGCAAAACATGGAAAACCCTAAACTCAATTATTCCACAGTTACCTGAGCAATCAGTCTCATGAAAAGAAAAGTACATTTTTTTGGGGGGGGGGGGGCGGGGGGAACATAACAGTGGGTACAGAATACTACAGCTCAGGAGTTATCAGGAGCTGGGTGGCCCATGCATATTATACTGCCATTTTGCAGTCATTCTACTGACTGCCCATCTGTTATTGGGCTCAATTTAAAGTACTGGCTGTCATGTACAAAGCTCTTTGTGGCCTTGGAGACTGTCTCTCCCCTTCTGCTTCATCATGGCATCTGCCTTCTCCATTGTGGCATCCTCTTTGTGGAATGGCCTGCCTGAGGTCAGGAAGGCTTCCGCTCTCCTGGCTTTCCACCAACTATGCAAAATGGAATTATTTGAAAGATTTTCTATGGAAATAATAGCTAAACAGACATTCATATGGCTACTCTCTGGAATCACAAGTCCATGTTGCTAAAGGCAGCTTCTGGGGGAGAGCAAACAGAAGTGACCAGGACCCTACTAATACAATATCTGTCGCGTGCCTTCGGCTTGGGGTCTGCAAACCCCAGGTCTGTCACATGAAACGCTCTTCACTGGGCCTCTGATAAGGCTGTACTTCAAAGTAGTAATACTTTGTAGTATAATGAGTCATTATTGTCATGCAGTCTGCAGTATTTTAAGAATTCAACCATCAAAACATGCATGAATTCACCAGAGAATTCTAACATAAACATCTACATTCTGTGTCCACCTATTCTCAAAAGGCTTTCTGCCAAAGCAGTCTTTTCATTTTAACAGGAAGTCTTTCAAGAATGTGTGGACGTGCATTCATAGCTGTAAACTGCAATTCAACCCGGAAGGAAGCTAAAGCAATCCTTATTTAAATATAAAAGAGATCAGACATGTTTTCAAAAGTTCAAACAAGAACTTTTAATAGCATAGCTACCAGAATACTGATAAACCAGAGTAGAAGATATTGGACAGGACAGAAATCAAGTGTAGTTATATCAATTACACCAGCCAGAAACATCACTTCAGTACTGTGTTTCTTATGAGAATATCTCACTATTAAATGTTCCATTTGATCAAGGAATCTTTTGGCACCTCTCTGGGTGTCTAACAGATAAATTGTCATTGACTTCAAACATTTCAATAGTTACATTGTGTCACATTAAATTATTAGGCAAGATAGAAATGTTTAAAAATAAAATATGCCAGCCAATGGACTTCACTACATAAAATAAGACTTCATAATGCTGCTTCTCATGCTCAACAGGCTTTTTTCTTGCCTAAGTAGGACACAAGTGCTTTCAAACGGTAGTAATTTCAAACACATCTCTTGACAAGCATACTTGCTATTTTAATGCAGGACTCTGCCAGCCAGCCAGCCCCGCCCCCCCTCACACACACACACACAATACTCTGGGGGCATCTCAGATCTTGCATACCTCAGACCCAATTTAAAAATGGCAAACAGCTTGCTTGTGTGATTTTGCATCTTGTGCAATTTCAGCATCTTGTCTGAACTGTGCTGCAGCCTATGAAAAGCAGCTACATGTGATTGTTATGCATGCTTGTAGGACCATTTTATTGGCAGGCTAAATAATCACACATGGCTACTTCAAGCAAGATGCTCAGTACATGACAAAATTTGCAAAGATTTCTTTTCCTTCCCAGCAACCTTTTAAAAAATCAGGCCTTATAGTCAGCTGTTGGGACTTCATACAATCAAGAAAGCTACACTCTTGTTTCTGACAGAAAATACACAATCAGGCTGGCTCAGGTGAAATCCAAGAGGTCTTTTGGCAGGTAGCTTCCCCATCTGCAGAACTGGAAATTCAAAGGACTATGAAATTAACGTTTTTAAAAATCAGAGGAGAGGTTTCACAGAACCAGAGCTAAGCTCAAGCAAAAATATTCTCAGTTGAACTGAAACTGAACCCTTAAATTTAAGAACCAATTAAATAAGTTGTTCAGTTGCAGAGGCTCAGAAGGTTCTTTTGATGAACCAAGAAAACTCAAACCAAGTGAGGCCAAATTGAAATTATGTTCCCCTCACAAGAGCAAAACGATGTCTTGAGGGCACCAAATAGATTAGAAATTTGTTCTTCCTACCTCCTTCTTAGACCTGTTAATATACACAATATGAACAGGAATTTCTACTGTGAAATTTAATGTCTAAACATTGTGTGCTACTTCAAAACATAGCCTGTATGAACTAAAAAAACCCTCAGGCTGTTTAAACCCCCTCACTTCCGACAAGGCTGGAAAAATATCACACTACTAGATGCTGATATTAAATTTTATGGACAACAGAATGGTGGCTACTAGTTTAACAACTATTCTTCTTAGAGACGCTCACCAGAGTCACCACTCAAACCAATCTAGTTTGTATTTACATGCAAGCCTGGTTTATTCATTCTGCCTCAATTGCTACTTTGAAACCTGTGCAACATAGTAATTAAACTGCCAGACTAGAGAGAGAGAGAGAGAGACTGAGAGAGCCATATTCAAATATCCCCATGCTGCCACAGAAACTCACTGGGTGACCTTGGGCCAGTCACACTCTCAGCATACTCTACCTCACAGGGATGTTGTGATGGCATAAAATGGAGAATGACAAGCTTTTATAAGCTGCTTTAAGTGCCCACTGAAAAGAAAAACGGTTTAATGACCTAAATTAATGATAAAATGTTAAGTAGCAACATAGGGCTTGACAAATCCTTGGCAATGGGTCAATCAGGTGCATAGAATTTTCATCACAGTTCTTAGTATTTTCACATTCACATACTTTATCTCTTAGCTCGGCTTCTGTGCTCCCAACATTTCTCATTAACTCTCTTCACACAGCTATTACTGGAAGAACTCAAAGAGATCCAGAAAGCTCCGCGCCACGAGTCCCCTTCTTTGATGACATGGGAAGGGCTGTTGTGATTAGCAGTAGCCAAGCTAAGACACAAAGTGTTTCTTGAACATTTGCTGCTGCTGCTTCCAACATAAAGAGGGAATCTGGTAACTAGTCACCTTCAAAGACCAGACAGTTGGCAACCCAAGAAAGGGTTTTCTCAGTTGTGGTATCAAAACTCTGGAACTGCCTGCCAAAAAAGATTAGTCTGCCTCTCTCTATTGGTGTCTTCTGCCAGCAGGAGAAGACTTTTTTGTTTCATTTGGCATACCTTCCCCCATAGAAATCATTGGCCCTCCCCTTTGGTATTATTGATGTGTCTTTTTAATTTTTTAAAAAAGATTTATTTTAAAATTGTGAAGTTTGTTTTTAATTGTTTAAATGTTTTTATGTGAGCCGCCCTCGAGACCCTGGTCAAGTGCAAGGGCAGCATTAAAATGCTTTACATAAACTGTGGAAAGCTCTACCTCACACTCAAGGTTATCCGTGACCACCTTAAATAATTAAGCATATTTTAAGAATGGCTTCACTGAGATACTAACAGCTCTTTGGGTACTATCACAAATTATCCTTACTACCACTACTACTTTTTGAAGAAATAGTCCTGCAGATCTCCACCTCAAAAAATGAGGGGTGGTTAAGTGGGACTGGGGTTTAGCTTCGGTATTTTAGATGATTCTCACCTGTTTGGTCACTTCCATGTAGGATGAATGCAATTATTTAAGCAAGGAATTTTGCAGTGGCTAAGCTGAAGAAAATTTTGAAGTAACTACCACAACATTCAAACATACATAAAACTACAGAGATTACAATGAATCCAACTGAGAGAACTGGGCAATATTTTGGAATCATTAAATGTACCAATTAAACTGATCAAGTAGATAATTAATATAGATGTAAGACTGTAAAATTTATCTTTCTCTTTCCTACTTGATAGATCATGGCCTGGTAATATTGTTTGGGTGAGGTTTTTAGTTATTGGATTTTTCCAAGTGACTTTAAGATATATCATATAAATGCTTTTTAAACATCTGCATATGAGAAGTGCAAGTAATATTATAAATACCCATTACAATAATTAAATAAAAGTAATTTGCAACATTTCCATTTCAATGTGACTGCTTTGCAAACTTTTAAAATCAAGGATACCATTCCTTACTCTGCCTACAACTGGGTGGACTGCAGTATTAAACAAAACTAGCATTAAAGGAGATTACAAAAGTAGCTCCTCGTTAAAAGAACAATTTCTTCCTATACTCCCTACAAAATAAATTTGGGGCAGTATGGAGGCGATGTTATTACTTTCACCAACCCAGTGCAAGGGCCCTCTGCAAAAAGACCCTCTACGATGCTGCTTGCGCTATTTTAAAAAAAGAACCACTGGTTATAGCTGCATGAATACAGGAGCATCATACAAGATAATACAATCCCTACAGAATCTTCAACATTCCCCTAAATCAGATGCCAAAGGTTCTCTTGGTCTGGTCTTATTGCCATCTCTGGCTTGCCTGAGAATTTTCTCAATGTTCTCTCACTGCTCCATTTATAAGCAGTACTTTTAGCTGGAAGTGCTAAACTATAAATTATTCTGGGCAAAAACTACACTTTTGTATGAGGTATTTTTTGAATTAAGTTTTAACCTGTGATCCGCTTATTTCAAAGGTTTGCATCATTACTTCTGGGAATGTACTGTTGTTTTTACATATCCTATATCTTATATCATCCATTCTTGGGTAACTCAATTAGAAAAATTGTATAATCTTTGTTCAAAAACAAAGATTCTTGGTGGAGACACCAAGCTCCACACAAAATCTTGAAAAAGACTCAAAACCTCACAGTCCCAAAATTTTCAGATATTTTAGGCAATTTCCTGAACTGCAATATGAAATGAGGGAATGCTGGTTGAAAGTAAGCATCCAGTCATAAAGTCTTTAAAAACCAAACTAAGGAATAAAACAAGGCACCATTTCAAAACCTGAGAACGGGGCATTTTCTGACAGGCATCCTTTGCGTTCCCCACAATTAGATTGCGATTAAGTAATGCCCGTGAAACAATTCAAGCACAATGGCAGAAAACTTTTTAGACATGACAACCTTATATTTTCCCCCTAAAATTGTCAAAAACATTTAAGGGACAGCTCTAAGGGGCTTACTGGCTGCTACTTCTGAGAAGGCATAGACTGGTTCATGAGACGTTAGCTCATGAAACCACTTTCCCTTTAAGAAACCTCAGCTGACACCCTCCATTCACAGACCTGTTCCCTGCACGAGTTCAAATGGACAGACATTTTGGAATCCAACTTTTAAAGCAACTAAACCCTATTATTTCGGGTAGGCCACAGGGAAGCACTCCTTGTAAAACCAAGGAGGCCTTCGTGGCCTACCTAGCTCCAAATTAATTGAGGGTGGGATGAGAAGAAAAGCACCCGCCCCCCAGGAAGCCATCTCCCCCCCGCCCCACTCTTACCTGTATCAGTCGCAAACAAAACCACCAACCTCCTCCTACCTTTCAGCTGCTGTTCATCCCATCCTCCCCGCAAAGGACATCATTATGCGCCTCCTGGGGGGGGGGCCTTTCCAAGCCCCCCCACGCCCCTTCCATTGTTTTGCTGAAGCTAATGAGGGGCCTGCCGGGCTGGAAGGCCGCCAGCCTCCCCCACCCGCCCCTTCTAGGAGACCTGAAGGGGGCGCGAGACCGAGTCCGGGCCAAGACTGCCGGGCCCATGAGCAGACAGGCCAAGAAAGGGGCCCCAAAAGGAGCCAATAGGCACCCCCCCTCAGTGGTTCTAACCAATCACGAGACTGCGCGAGCGGTTGACGGGGCGGGGGGGGGAGAGAAAAGGGTCCTTATACCGGTAACCGTTCAGAGGCCCCAACCTCGTTATTGCCCCTCCCCCTGAAGGGTCCCACCGGCCCTTCCCGCCCCCTCCGTCCACTCACCCGCCGCGAAATCTCCTTCAGTGAGGCGCTCCTCCGGCCACCGCTCGCCTTTTCTCCCCTCACGGAACAGGGGCTTTCCCGCTCTCTGGTCGGTGATGGCAGCGACAGCCTCTCCACCTTCCAGGCCGCAAACAGGAAATGCGTCACGCGCAGAAATCGGTCCCTCCTCCACGCGTTAACTGTCACTTCCGCCCAGGTCGTGGACGTTCCGGAAACTTCTAGAATAGTAAGGGATTTTTGGCCGCCCCCCCCCCCCCCCCCCCCCCATATCGCCTCAAGGGAAAGTATGATCGCCTCCTTGTGGTTATAATAAGCCGGTGCGCTTTGCTGACGGAGGGGACGGAGCGCTCTCCTGTGGCCATAAACTCGTCATCATTTAGGGACAGCTTTTGCGGCTGGTTTTCAAAAGAAGCCGATATCTGGGTCCTTGTCTGATTTTATCAACATGTACATTTTGCATTTGCTCAAATTGCTTGTCCTAAATAACCTCCTCAGCATCCCAACGACAGCTACATAAGACAAACCAGTATTATTCATTTCCCCATTTCAAATGGGAAGGGGTAGAGACTGAGAAAGGATGGCAGGGACCGTTGCTGGGCTCCCTCTGTCCCCATCAGCCTATTGAGGGCCAGAGGGGGAAATTATCTTTTTAAAATGACACTGTACCAATGGCGTAATGTCTCGTCTGGTTTTATTAGAGTTGCCAACCTCCACGTGATGGATGGAGCTCTTCTGCTATTACAGCTAATCTCCAGGTGATAGATATCAGTTCACCTGGAGAAATGGTGGCTTTGGAAGGTGGACTCTGTGGCATTATGCCCTGGAAGTCCCTTGCCAAACCCCACCTTCCTCAGGCTCCTACTCCAAATCTAGAAAATCTGAGGCCAGCCAAGCCTAAGAAGCATGGACTGTATATATAGAGACACAAGGCAATGAACTAATTGGTATATGCAATTACTTCGAGTATAAAATCAGTAGATAAGTCATACACCATTCATAAAGATATATTGTGATTATATTATAATATGCAACTGGATATAAATGTAATAACAAAACATACAATGAGGGCACTTAGGCAACCCAAGAAGCGTAATGGGACAGTACTTAGTAACTAATTCTCATAAACATTGTACATAAGGCAAGAAACCTATAACATTCATATTTCGTTCCAATAAATTGAAAGAGTCAGTATCACCAACTCCAAATCTCCAGGTATTTCCCAACCGGGAGCTGGAAACCCCAGGCTTTACCATAGAGTTTTGTCCAGATCCTCTAGAGTTATGTGATGTCACTTCTGGATTGGGAAATTCCTGGAGAACTGGGGTGCCTCCAATGGAGCAATGGAACCCCTGTCTATGGTACATCATAGAGGAAAGGAAACTCACTTGTAAAGGGCTAGAGATCAACTGGGAACATAGAGGCATGGAACAGCTGTTGGCATTTTCTAATGGGTCTTCAGAGTGGAGTTTTCTCCCTAACACTGAGAAATATCTGAAGAGGATTCTGAGCTTTTTAGGTTGCAAGGAACATAACTGAATAGCAGCCAGGTGCGTATGTAAGGTTAAATGAGTAGCATGAACTACAGAACAAAGGCATGCAGAAGCCTTTAAGTGATATCAGGAGGGAAGAAAGGGGAGAGGGTGACATAATGCAAGTGACCTCAAAGGAAGGAGCAGGGGGGCGGGGTGGGATAAAAATCTAATAAAATAAATGAGGCAGAGAAGCTGACCTTTTACCCAGATGTGGTACAACATTCCTCTGAGCTGCTTCCTCTTCCTAAATTCTGTCCTCTCTCCAGGCACCACCCCAAATCCCTGGAAATGTTTCAAGCCCGGAGCTGACAACACTATAAGAGGTGTTTTAGAAAGCCCAAAGAGGCATCGCCGTTAAGTCTGTAGGAAACACCCATCCCATTGTATGAGGATACATCACTTGGAATCTTCAAATATATGGCATGGCAACCACTACCCTTTCTCAAAATTTCAAAACTGCTGACAGTGTTGCCAGCCTCCAGGTGGCGACTGAAGATCTCCTGGAATTACAGCTGATCTCCAGAAAATGGCAATCGGTTGCCCTGGAGCAAATGGCTGATTTAGAGGGTTGACTTTATGGCATTATATCCTGCTGAGGTCCCTCCTCAAACCCCAACCTCTCTGGACCTCACCCCAATTCTCCAGGAATTTCCCAATGCAGAATTGGCATCCCTAGACAGTGCTGGAAATTTCTGCTCCGTGCTATGCTTGTTTGACCCGAAGGTGCTACTGAATGTTCCCTCTCACTGAGCTGCAAGGCATCCCTTCTCCCTGGAATCTGCATCGATGACTTTTACTACTTTCCCTGATTCTACCAAAACTCTCATACACATCAGAAAATTTCCTTCTAAAACTGATCACTCCCCAAGTATCATTGCATTCACATGCAAAAATATGCAGATTATAAGCTATTCCACCCAACTTCCAATCAATGTGTGGGAATTCCTCTTGATGTCTCTAAACCAGTGTGACAGCTCCCAATACTCCTAAATTGCCAGAGACTGGAAGGTTGTCAACTGCAGACTGAAACCTATTATCGTACATCTTCCCCTCCAGAGTATTCCCAGAAGAAAAGCGTCTCACCTCTTAAAAGTAATTTGGATGGCACCGCCCTGCTTGCAATTGCCTCTTAACCCTGTCTGGCAGGCAGATGGAATGGGAAAAAGGCTTTGCTGCAGTATAGCTGGACATTCTAGTGATTTTGCCCCTTGCCCGCATGAGAATGGATACATATAAGCAGTGCAGGCAACATCATATGCAGGGTTGAAAGAAAGCTTAAAACTGGCCCATACCTGTAAAATGTAGGAAACTGGAAATGGCAACTTGCGCTCTAGAGCCAAATATTCAAGTTATAACCTATGCAAGCAGAATGGAAGGCAGGCAAAGAATGTTTTGGGATGAAAGGGCTTTTAAGAGTTGCTTTAAATAAAGGAGAGTGATAGAGGCGAACAGCTGCCAGTAATCCAGGTGGAAATAATGCACTGATTTATGTCAGTGCATGTTAAAAAAATATCACAGGGTGCTCCTGTGTAGATCTATTACTTAGTATGAGATCTCGTGTTCTACTTCCAAATAAGACATGCCAACCACCAGTGTTTGGGCTGCAAAAACTAACCATCCTGATGATAATGAAAAATGTTACATTGAGTCATTTCAGCTACGCAAATACTAATTTTAAACTGGTTCTTTGCTCAGCAACTGAGGAAGGATTTCAAATAACATGGCAGGTCTCTTCAACTGATACAGGCCAGAATCCAACTAACCATGCCACTAGTTCAAGGCAGCCAAGGGCCCTTTGAACTTGGTATATACCATCTTCTCATGGTATATGTCAAGCCACTGTGGAATATTGTTTATGGTATGAAACAGTGGAGGATGAGCTGCTCAAATCCATTAAACACACATAAGACCTGTGGACTGTTTGCAATCCCAGCTGTGTCTTTGGTTTTATGCCACATAGTATTTGGAGAGATACGCAATAATAGGAGTCAATATAGTGACTAATCATACCAATAATGTGGCATAGCCACCAACATTCTGGGAGTGTATGATTCATTAGAAAAAGTTTAATTTACACTGTACAACATACAAAACAAGGCAGTTCCAATAAAACAAAATGAAGTCAATTCAAAAATAACTGTAAAATATTTAAAACGTTGGGCTGTATAAAATAAACAAAGCTTCTTAAAGAAAATGTTCAGATTTTGTTTTTAAGAGAAGGCAGTGGGTAGTACTAGGGGGTGGGGGTTTTATAGTCCTTCTGTGTTTAACTCATTTTTTTCATTTCATAACCTTTATTGGCATAAGTTGTGTTTAACTCTATAATCTATCGTTTAAAAAAAACACTCACACATACACAGGCAGCCAACATTTAGGAAAAGAACAGGCAGCATATTGTAACAATTTCCATAATGAAAACAGCTTAGAGCAAAACCAAAAAGAAAACAATTGCTTTATTTCTATACATTGGGACTACAAATAGTATTTTTAACACTTCATTTTTTTTATCCAAATCATGAAATTATACATTTTGTACTAACACTAGTAAACATATTAAAATCACTCAGAGCTCTTTTGCACATTTAAAATATATTGCTATTCACTGCTAATTAAATATGAAATTCAGGAGCTTCCTGCAGCAGTAAAATAGTTGGGGTTTTTTTTAAGTCCAGGAGACCATGAATAGCACAACCCCTGTTATAAAATTCTCGATCTTCTTAAATAGATGCTAAAGGATGAACTTGATTCTGCCTCAGTTGATGATTTAAGTTCCAATATATATAGTTTTTTTAAAGCAAGAATTGCACGTGAAGTGTTGACCCATCGGTGGGACTATTCCTCAACCATCTCCTTTCACATGAAACAAACATTTCAAATACAGACACGTGTCAGATTTTCCCTTCCTCCATGTCCAGACAGAGCGTGAGCTGTGCAAAATGGGCTCCTAGGTGCTTAAGCCATGGAAAACAATGAGAGCAGCCCAATGTTGTACACACCACACACACACACACACACACACACAGTTATCCTGGGTGTACGAAGCAAATGAGATTATGTGAACATTTGCAGGCTTTCCGATATAAAAGATAAAGCCTGATTGCTGCAGTTCAAAATTATTTTAATAGCTGATACAAATATTTGCTTTTTTTTCAAAGTCACAACTATCATACCCTATACGCTGAAGAAGTCTGATACAATTTTAAAAAGTTTACAGGCACAGAGGAGAAAATGAAACTGCAGAGGGGGGGAATCCACAAGGATACAGCTTCGTCAGCCCGCAGCAACATCCAACTGATCATGACAAAAAATTAAGATAATAACTGAAGACCAAGCATGACCATCTGGGTTTCAAAACACAGAAAGGATATAAAAGCTCTCTCTACCACTTGCTACCAAGATAATAAAAGCAAATTCTTCTCTCAGTTGTAGCAAACTGCAGTTGCAGAAAGATTTGTAAACAATTTCTGCCACTTAAAAAAAAGACATGGAACTACTTCCCCTAGCCATTTTTTAGCCTCTCGTTTCCGGGACACTTCAGACAAATGGTTTTGCTTCCCTCTCCCAAGGCATCACCCTGTTTCCATCCCAGTGGCTGCTTTGTACGTTGCTTTATTGCCAGCTTGTGAAGTTATTTGTATTTTGAACAGCACAAACTCAAAGCTTCATCTTTGGTTATTTTCACTAAGATGGCTGCTGTGCTCAAACATGCTCTTCCCTTGGAAAACCCTCCCCAAAATTGCACACAGCATTCGTTAATTCAAATCAGAACAAGGTAGCGTCAATGTAGGTAAATGCTAACGAACGAGAGCAAGTTAGCACCTTTCGCTAGAACTGAAGGCTACTGTAGAGTGCTTGATAGGACATTGAGCTACAGAAGCCTGCACGGAATTCCCTTAGCCAGCTCAGCATCGGCGTTGCTTATGGAGCAGGCACTGATTTAGTCCTTCGGCGCAGTGATGTCTGATTCCGCTTTAGCTCAGCTCAGCTCAAATCCAGCTGCACATTCAATGGCGTAAAGAAGTTTGCTCCGCAAAAGGTTTTCATCGTAGAATTCTGGGAGCTTCAGTAAATTCATGCAGGTGCTGGCAGTGGGAAGTCTCTCCAGATCTGATCCTCCGTTGTGGACACAAAAGGCAGGATACAATTCCTGGGGAGGAAAGAAAACATAAAGATGGAGAATTACAGCACGCTTCTCCCTCCAAAATGAGAAGAAATCTCACCAGAATTTTCAGGGCATTTTCTGTGTGCTCCTAAAGCAGTGGTTCTCAACCTTCCTAATGCCGCGACCCTTTAATACAGCTCCTCATGTTGTGGTGACCCCCAACCCTAACATTTATCCATTTTACAGATGGAGAACACTGATGCAGAGAGTCTTAGGCGACCCCTGTGAAAGAGTCATTCGACTCCCCAAAGGGGTCCCGACCCCCAGGTTGAGAACCACTGCCCTAAAGCAGGGGTCTGCAACCTGCAGCTCTCCAGATGTTCATGGACTACAAATCCCATCAGCCCCTGCCAGATGGCCAACTGGAGAGCCACAGGTTGCAGACCCCTGCCCTAGAGGAACCCCTTAAAGCCAAATTGTGAAACTGTACTCAGGCTAGCCTGGGCAATCCAGATCAGTGCCTCAAAGCTGATCATTTACATGAAAATGTATTCTATCTTTGACAGAAGTTTGAGGACTCAAGCCATTGGGGGGCACCGTAGGTCAGCTCTGCTACAGAGTAACATGTCCAAGGATAGTCTAGACCAGGGTGTCTCACTCTGGCTGTCTTGATGTTCATGGACTATTATTCCTATCAGCCCCTGCCAGCATGTTGGCAGGGGCTGATGGGAATCATAGTCCATGAACATCTGGACAGCCAGGGTGGGACACCCCTGGTCTAGACCTTCTGAACCCTTTAATAGTTATGGATTTACTTTTTCAAATGTCTAAGGGTGGAGCCTTACTTTACAAAGTGTTGGTCTTTAACTGCCCAATAGCTTGCTATTCTGATAGGATGCTGAATAGCACACAGGAGTGCTTTAGTGACACCTGGTCCTTAAAAGCTTCTAAAGGTTGAAAACAAACTTACACTGCAAAATGGTTGGGCTCAGCCCTTAAAGGACAACTCGCTCTGTGTTCAAGAACATCAAATCTCTCCCCACAACTAGGGATACCGAGGACATTTGTGAATCATGCCCAAAGTTCTATTTTCATTGGCAAGAGTGTATTAATTTCATCAAATGTTCCAGTGAGTGAAAATAGATTGTCTGATTTTAGAAACTGGAGGGGCGGGAGGAATCCTGACACCCTAAGCCAGGAGGTTAATGAGATTTTAAGTTAAATTATTGTTTAAATGGACGCCTTAAAATGTATGCCGAGGGTAAAATGCTGTATTTTTTAGTGTTCCTTTCAAAATGCTAATTGAATTTTCCCACTTTACGCTTTAAAAATGTTAAAAATGAAGTTATATATGCAAGTGTCACGCCAAGGGCACCATTTGTTGCATAATTAAATGCCGGGCAACGGGAATCGGCAACAGAAGGGGAACGTGAAGCATCATCAATTCATTGTGTGACCTGATTGGAACTTAACAGTTTCCAACGGCACTTTAATGATTTTTTTTTGTCTGTAACAATCTCATTTATTAAACTTATTAAACTTTAATTAGCTGCAGCATATGTTATGGTAAGCCCAAGCTGCTGGCAGAGAAGCTTCCCCATTTTGTCTTAAAATGGAAGACAACCTGACCAAGCTATTTATAAGCAAAGTACTTTAAGCCACTCGACAGTCTTTTAAATGAGGCTGCACTAACTATAGCAGAAGGTGAGAGTTCCCCAATGTAGTCATGGACAAGAATTCAAAGCCAGGAGAGAAGAAAGTTATGTTCTTCACAGCAACATTTAATTATCTCCTATTGTAATACTGGTATATACAATTAATTACCAAAGACATTCTGCACTAATTGCTGCCCTCAATATATTTCTTTCATTTAATGCATCCACTTATTCCATGGCAAATACTAATTACTACTTACAGTACACGGCGCTCTTCATCTTCAAAGTACTGCACAAGGATATATTACAATCCCGGAGTTAGACTACCAGCTCAAAATGGAGCCACATTGGCTGGGTTACAAGGGCTCATCATGGTAATGCTGCATCTGTCTCAATATAGGCGGCATAGAAAACTACTTGGCGTCCCCTACTGGGGAGGGGAGAGTCATTCATTAGTACTGAAGACTGGCAAGAATCTCTGCCACTCCATGGCAGAGGTCTTTAGAGTGGTGAAATATAAATTTTCTATATCAGGGGTCTGCAACCTGCGGCTCCAGAGCCGCATGCGGCTCTTTCAGCCTTATACTGCAGCTCCCTGTGGCCTGAAAGTCGGAGGGTAGCGTGGGCATGTCCCTCCAGCCCTCCAGAGCAGCGCTGGAAGGAAAGGTGAGTGGAGGGGCCGAACCGGAGGCAGCCCCGTGTGGAGCCGCCTCTCCGGCTCGGTAGATCTTCAGGGCCGTGGAAAACAAGTCCAAAATGGTTCTTTGGGTGGTAAAGGTTGCCGACCCGTTCTATATAAACAGTTATTTTCTACTCTACTGCTCCATTGATGCAACATTGATTTATTTACTTCATTTACACCCCACTTTTCTTCCCAACGGGGATCCAAAGCAGCTTCTGACCTTCCCTCGTTTTATCCTCCCAACAGGTTACAGTTACCCAGCAAGCTTCTATGGCAGAGTGAGGATTTGGACCAGGGAATAGGCTGACACTAACTGCTACTCATGCTCAGGTTTGCCAAGTTGCTCCTGGTGAGCCCAGACTTTGAAAGGAAGCAGACAATGATGGGGCTTATTTTGCTCCATAAGGCCTTTTGTTCTCCACAGAACCAAGGAGGGGCAGCTCTCCCGCAAGCTCGGCTTCAGCAGGAGGCCGAGCAGTACTTCATTGCTACTGCCACCTCCTACAATAGCAGGATTGGAGGGCACAGAAAGGGGTACAGGGGGTACAAAAGACCAGGTTGTCCTGGGAGCTGGGGGTAGGGTTAGGGGAAGAGTGGGGTGGAACTGCATACCCTATTCCAGTGGTGGCGAACCTTTGGCACTCCAGATGTTATGGACTACAATTCCCATCAGGCCATGCTGGCAGGGGCTGATGGGAATTGTAGTCCATAACATCTGGAGTGCCAAAGGTTCGCCACCACAGCCCGATTCCAATCAGTCAAATTTTGTGTGTGCGCATTCTACTGAATGTGAGGAAAGTCAAAACATTGCTGGGGGAAGAGGGAGAGTCTTGTTCGGGTGACTGTAGCCCTGCCAGCCTTCTCAGCCGTGGACAACTTGGTTCTAAAGCCCAGCGCTGAGGAACAAGAACAAGCGGAAGAAAAGAACGGTGGTTCCCCTTCTGCCATTTGGGCTTCTGCTTAAAAAAAAGGGCACTCTGAATTGCTGAGCGGGTGACGGAGTTCACGCAGCCTAGATTTATATAAACCACACAGACAAACTGAGTGTCAACAACAAGCTCGTTTAACACCCTGACTCCCAGTTTTTTTTTCTTGCTAGTTCTGTGGCTCTCTAGGCGGGTGTTGCAAAATAGGGAACAAAGATGAGTGCTGCTACTCCATTTGTCTTCTCTTAGTTCTTAACTGTAAACCACCTCAATCTATCAGAGAGTGTGCTGTACGACTACATTAAGAATGAATAAATACCTCCTCAAAATTGGCTGGCCCAGTCTCACCCCATATGTTCCCACACGGCCTCTTCGTTCGGTAGAGGCCAATCTACTGGTGGTCCCCGGCCCCTCGATGATGCGGCTGGCCTCCACACGGGCCAGGGCTGCAGCCCCTGGCGGCCTGGTGAGCAGCTCTCCCACCAGCTGTTAGGGCCCTGCAGGACCTTGGTGAATTCCGCGGGGCCTGCAGGCTGTTCCGCCCGAGACCTTTGGAGAGTCCAGCCGCTGATGGGTGCCCCCTTGGCTGGCTAGCTGGCCCCTTTCGCTGGACCTTCAGCCGGCCTCTACATCTAGGCCTATAACATCTATCTAGACCTACAGAATACCCTGAGGGTGGAAGAATTTATGTGTTTGGCAGAGCCACCTACACCTATACTGTTTGCATTTAAGTACTACATGTTTAGCTAGTTTTCGCTGCTTTTATAAGTTTTAGCCTATTTATGATGTTTTAAAATTGTATTTATTATCTGCTGTACACCGCCCAGAGCCCCTCGGGGATGGGGCGGTCTAGAAGCCCAAAGTATAAATAAATAAAATAAATAAATCTTGGGAACTAAACAGGGCCCACCCTGGTTAGTACTTTTGACAGGTGGTCCCAGAGGTGGGATCCAGCAGGTTCTCGAGAGTAGGTTACTAATTATTTGTGTGTGCCGAGACGGGGTGACTAATTGGTGATTTTGGCCTTAGTTACGCCCCTCCTCTCAGCATCAGCGCGCAGAACTTGAAGCAGTCTAGCAGGAGGTGCACCGGCGTGCGTGGCAGCCTGCACCTGCGTGCATTCGTTTCCCGCCCAAGGACCGGCGCAGCGGCTGCGTCCTTGCCACAGCCCCGCCCAGGAACGCCACACCCCCGGAATGCCCCACCCAGCCCCATTGGCGCTACGCCACAGTTTGAATCCCACCACCATGGGAACCTGTTACTGGAATTTTTGGATTCCACCACTGGGTGGTTCCCAAAGAAGACCAGGGTTCCTACGCAGAGGAAAGGAGTGGAAAGCCGCCTCTGTTTGCCTCTTGCATTGAGAACCCCGTGAGGGGTTGCCAAAAGTCACCTATATGATCTGACAGTACTATATATGAACACATTATAGGTGCAAATACTAAGTACTATTCCTTTATTATATATTTTCCTCAATTATTAAGAGTGAGGCATCATGTCTTCGACAAACTAGACTAAATTACAATTAAATCTGAGGACAGGAAAAATGGATACCTTAAATCCTAACAGAGGAGGGCGGGAGCAGCTGGTCACGAACTTCAATAATTTACGTTTTTCTTCATCAGTGAAGCTTTCTACGACTCTCCAAAAAATCTTGATTACTGGATGATCTGCAGAATAACCACCTAGTTTTTCCAAAAGAAAATCAAGTTGCATTAAAGTTGAGCAGCACTGCTACTGTGCATCATGAGAAGACAGCCAGCCTCGCTGTCTGAACATACTGGTACACTTGAATCATATGAACAGTCACAGAGATGTTCAGCTAAGATAGTCCTGTGCACACTATTGTCTTGGTGCCTTTTTTTGGCTCAGTTTTTACAATATTCGCTGAAGGATGCCAGATAGGCAAGCTTCCCAACTTCCACGTGCCATCAGAGAGCGAGTCTGTGCTGAGCCATGCTCCCCATTTGAAATGTGAAGACTGAGAACAACAGAATGGCGCACCTGACCCCAGATACTTCTGAGTGCTTTTTAAGAGATGCAATTAATTTGAAACATCTATACAGTGGTGGCGAACCTATGGGACTCCAGATGTTCATGGACTACAACTCCCATCAGCCCCTACCAGCAGGGGCTGATGGGAGTTGTAGCCCATGAACATCTGAAGTGCCATAGGTTCATCACCACTGATCTATGAGATTCATTGTGCTGCCAGAAGCCCAATATTCTGAAAGCTAGTAAAAAGATAAAAAGGATAATCAACAAAAATGAAACCATGAGCAAAAGGTACTTGAAACTGTTTACGGACCCCGGCCTGACCAAGACTTGGAGGTTAGACTTATCTGGTAGCCTTAAGCACATGCAATCTAGGCTCCATGAAGAAAAGGGTTGAATCAAGTAACGCACAATAAATAAGTTTCTCAACCATTACCTGCCCGTTAATCAAAACATTGTAAGGATTATTTATTTAAAGCTTTTGAATGCCAACTTTCCCCTCGTCTTTGGATCCCCAGGTGGCAAATAATCAAAAATGTCAAAATAAACTGTTATAATACATATATGAACAATTAAAAACAATTACACAAAAATACATAAAAAGGAAGAGGGGTCAACAAGAGAATATCAAACAAAACAGAAAAGTCTTCACTCGCTGTCAGAAGACAATGATAGAGGGGGAATCTCCCTGGAGAGGGAATTCTACAATATTGGGGCCATCACTGAGAAGACCTTTCCTGGGTTGCCACCCATCTAACCTCAGATGGAAGGGACACCCAAAGAAGGGACCTTGAAGATGACCGTTAATGGTCAGGAAGGAGCAGGCGGGCCTTGAGGAATGCTAACTCCAAGCCGTACAGGGCTTTAAAGGTTAATACCACAGCACTCAGTGGGCCCAGAAACAAATTGGGAGCCAGGATAGATGGACTAAGACTAGCGTGCTGGTATTACCAAAACAAGTCAACATTCTGGCCAAATCAACCTATACCAATGCAATTTACAGACACTCTTCAAGGGCAGCCACATGTAGAGCTCACTGCAGTAGTTTAAGCTTGATGTTACCAGGGTATGGACCATAGTAGCAAAATTGTTTTGCCCAAGAAAGGCAGCAGTTGGCTCCCCAGCCACAGCTCTGCCCATCTTCTTATCCAACGGGGAGGCCTATTGCAGCAGTTTGCAACAACAGCAAAAATTCAGAGATGCCTTTTTTGGAGACAACACTGTAGAATGACCAAATGCCATCATTTATTAGGAGGAGGAAGGAGTACCTTACGGATATTGTCTATCAGATTATTGCAGTAATAAAATAGTCTGTTAACTAGAAATGTAACAAAACCATCAGGTACCTTGTCAAGAAAGTGAAGAAAAACATTCATATTTAAATTCATGTGAAGCACGACCCAACTGAATTTAAGGTAATTATATTTCATTAATCTCAATGGGAGGAAGTTAGCCACCCTCTTCATTAAAATCAACAAGAGTGTTTGTATGGCAGGAAGTACATTTTATGTTTGATTGTTTACATGCCACTGTCCCAAGACTGAAGCATTGTGGGAAAGCGGAGAATGGTGGTAAGAGCTGCCAGCTAGCAGATGTCAGTGCTGGAGTGATTTTGGTTTTGAAAGTGTTTTAGTTCACGTCTGGTGTGTTTTTAAGAAACAAAAGATCAACATTTTCTACACAACCTGCCTTTTCCCCATGAATATACTCAGATTTCGATCTCATCCTCTTAAACAGTCATCGTTTGACTGCATTGTACTTGCCTGAATAGTTGGTAAAAGTTTTAAGGTCATCCAGACTGATAGGAACCTGTGCACCAGAAATCAAAACCTAGAAAGGACAGGAAGGAAAAAACATATTTCAGGTGTGGTCATAAATTTATTTTTTGTAATTATTATGTTATAGTCATCGAATTATGGTTTGCTACCTGAATTTCTTGCTGATCAAACATCCTAAGCCACTCTAGATTAACAACGTTGGCAAGACCCTGTCTGAAAGCCAGGCAATGCTGCCGGATCTGTTTGTTTAACCTGTAGTCTGCCACAAGATGGATGTATGCAATACGGTTAGCGCTGGTGACGGGAATATCCTTTCCTCCTAGCTTCAGTTCAACCACCTGTAAAAATAAAGATCATCCATGACATGGAAGTCCCACTCTCTCACCAGTGACCTGGTTTGTTACTCCAACATTAATGTCACATTTTATATACTGTTATGACCATTGTTATCTTGTTTATACTGTCACATTTTACGGTATTATGCTATGTTTATTGATGTTTTTATTGGTGATGCTATGCTTATATTTTTACCATGTGAAATGTTATGATTATTGTTATTTGCTGCTTATATTGCTTATGTTTATTGATGTTCCTACTATTTCATAATGTTATGCCCATTGATGTTTTGTTAATTGACTATGACCCATGATGTTTGCTGTTTATATTATTGTTGTTTGCCGTCCTGAGCCCTACGGGAGGGAGGGCTGGTTATAAATCGAATAATGAAATGAAATAATTTGCTGGCATATTGCCAAAGGTGTCTCCCTCAGAGACTCAGCTGAAACTTTAAAAAAAAAAATTCAGAAGCTCTGAATGAGGAATATAAAGAATTTAAAATGGCACATCTAAGATCAGAGAAATTTACATTTTTAAAAAACCTCTGTTCATCTACACTTTAGAAAACATATAATACAAAAATGAAATGCAATTAATGGGTAAACTCCAGGAATGGGCGGGGGCACTTTCTTCCCAGACACCCCACAGAATTCAAAATTTTCTGATTTAAAAAAAATTATGTCATTTTTAACACATGAACACACAAAGCTGCCTTATACAGAGTCAGATCCTTGCTCCAAAAAGGTCAGTACCATCTGCTCTGAGTGACCGCAGCTCCCCAGGGTATCAGGTGGAGGTCTTCCATATCACCTGTTACCTGTAATCCTTTTTAATTGACAATGCTAGGGAATGAGCATGAGACCACCTGTATGCAAAACAGATGTGGAACCAGTGGGCCACAGCCTCTACCCAAATCAGGAAGCTTTAAAACTCAACTTCCTTTGAATTTTTCTCTACTGGTTTCCAGACAATTTCCTGTGATCCCTTGAACCACACAGCAGGTGTAGAGAACTGCTTGTAAAAACATAAATAAAAAGAACTACATTTAACTTTATTTCACTACAAATCCTGGGTGTCCCTCAAAGGTTTAACCGCAAATTTTTGTGGTCAGAAGCAACAAGACAGAATTTCTGGGGATGGCCTACTGCTCTGTTGCATCTTTTGCCACTAGGTGGCAAAACAGAACTGTACAGTTTGTTTAAAACTATACCTGAATTGGCTTATTCCTATTTTTAAAGAATACATTTAAATGTATCCGAGTAAAATTACAAAAGCAACCATTATGAACACACAAACATTAACGATAAGTATTTTGCTATCATGCAGTTCAGTCGAAAAAATGTAGTGAGGCTACTAATAGATGAATGCTCAAAATTTCAGCAGATCCACAAATTTAGACTGAATTCTTCAAACATTCCAAGAGATCACATTCCAGCAGGTTCTGAATGCAATCCGAGATATCCAAGTAATTATTATGCAACTTGAATGAGAAGAATTTCCACAGCTGGACATTTTCATAAAGACTGCCTTTGAAAATATAGCAATATTCAAAATAGCATTTGAGATATTTAGAGCCACTGCTACTCTACTATCTTGCAGCGATGGGCCTGTGAATTTGTCCCAATAGTCTTGAAGATAATCAAGACATTCTGGCTAGTTGAAACATACACATTTTATTTCGGAGGGCTATCCGGTAAACTTAAATCTGTTTTTTATAAATCATACAAGAGGGAACCTGCAAAAACTTGCAGAAGAGATCTTATTTCCCTCTCCACTATTTCCTGTGGTTGCTATTTCCTTTGGATGTTTCTGTGGTTCCCCCTCCCCCTCAGAATCTGTGGTTGCTTAGCAACAGCCACTGGAAATATCCACTGTTCAAAATTACAGGTGTTCCTTATGGCATTTTTGGATTTTTAAACCCCCACCCCCAACGTATTTTTTTAAATTCCACTTTTTTCTGCAAACCTGGGGCCTTTTCTGGCTTGTTGAAAGATCTTTCTTGCCCATTCACAGCTCCAGCCACTGGATTTAGGGATCATCAGATTTGGCCAACTATTAGAATATAGATGACTGGCGTGCATTTCAGGGCTAGTAACTGAGACAATATGACTTCACAGTACACATATGAAAGTTTCTTTCGTAACACAGTGCTTTTTTATCCTTGCCCACTTCACAAAGAATCGCCCTCCATGGGAGATTCAGTGTCTTAAAAACATGCTTTAAAATATGTGAATCGCCAACAACTATCTTGTCATGTGTAAATAAATATTTCCCTCATATCCCCAACATTTAAACACTTCTGTGGTCCGTGTAAAGTGTTGCAGCTGTTTATATTTCTTGCAACGATGTCTTAATTTGACACATTACTCAGTTTCGGTCTCACTGCATGTTATTTGGTTGAGACATAAAACTGAAAACAGTGTCAGACCAAGAAGGGAAATGGTCAGAGTCCAGATGCTTTGACACTCGGTCACACGAGAAGCAGTTGCGGTGCACGATGTGCCTTATCAACGCGGCATCTGAATACAAATGCTGCAGCGAAATTAATAGCTAACTAGCTACACCAGGAATGGGAAAACACAACTGGGATGCTTACCTGTGCCTCCCCCAAGTCATTATTCACCACAGTAAAGTTCAAGCCGAGTTCTTCCACGTCCCCTTCGTAGCTCTTGAGGAAAAGCAAATTTTTGTACATTTCAGGATCCAGTGAGGCCAAATGATGAATATCCACATCCGCACTCGTCCCCAGCAGTTTGGAGAGGAAGAAACCAGCAAACGGAAGCTCGACAAGCATATTTTCATATAAAGCCTAAACAACGGAAAGAATGAAACATTCACTCATTAGCTTTTTCATATTTCAGACATTTCTTTTTATCTCAAGCCCTTCACGGATGGTTTGGCGATCCGGGGAGACAGCCTAACTATTCTGGGTGCAGGGAAATGCTGTCAAGTTGCAGCTGGCTTATGGCAGCAGCCCCACAGGGTTTTCAAGGCAACAAGTCTGCTACTGCCGGAACAGCAA
The DNA here is from genome assembly GCF_021028975.2 of Sphaerodactylus townsendi. Taxonomy (NCBI): domain Eukaryota; kingdom Metazoa; phylum Chordata; class Lepidosauria; order Squamata; family Sphaerodactylidae; genus Sphaerodactylus; species Sphaerodactylus townsendi. The sequence continues at coordinate 67,621,257 of NC_059435.1, forward strand.
CCACGGACTTCCTTGGAGGTTTCCCATCCAAGTGCTAGCCGGGGTTGACCATGCTTAACTCCCAAGATCTGACGAGATCCAGCTAGCCTGGGCTATCCAGGTCAGTGACTGCTATTCTTAGCTAACACACACAAAAATGTTCTTTATTCATCATGCGGCAGGCCAATTGTCCAGGCATCACTTTTCTGTTATAATTTGAGCATCCTTTGGCAGTTGTCTATCAGAAGCGATTGTCAATGTAGTCACACAAGTCAGATGACTGCACATGATCTTGCTTTTTTAAAATAAGCCTGTCAATACTCTGCTCCAATACAAGCCTTACACCAAAAAGAAATAAATCCTATTATGCGTAGCTGTGTTTGCTTGCTTACTTTGCAGATTATCCGCTTCTGGCCGTTACGGAGAAGAGCAAAGCAGCTTTGCCGAAAACTGAAAACTTGCCCCTCTGATATTTGCAGTTAACCCCGTTTTTGGAGATTCTACCAGGCAAGCCCACACGTTGTAAACCAATCCCCACAGCTAGGTTTTGAAGTGCTTTGGCAGTAGAGATTTTCGGGCTGCTGAATTCTGTGCTTTGCACCAATCCTCAAGACAACCAAAAATTACCTCTAGGGTTGCTATTACACCTCACTTTTGTTCCCAGTGGCATAACACAGACAGACAGACATATTCTGGATGCAACCTATAAGGCCGTTGCTGGTGTTTTATTGTAAGCCTATGACATTTCAAAACATGCTCCATGTAACGAGTTTGTGAGCTAACTCAGCTGTTCCGTTAAGAAGGGAAAGGAGGGTATGTAAACATGTTAAAACCCATCAAGCATTTTCCAAGTTCTTCTGGAAATGAAAGTAGCATCCTCAGTCATTTTGCAGCAAAAACGAACTGTCTCCTTTCTTTTATATAACGCTGCAGGCCCATTTTCAATTCATCTATTGGTGCTATTGGAGTTTAGTTGCCAATTTAACTGGCAGTGCCAGGCAGACAGGGCATTTTAAAAATTCTGGAACAGAGTGATGTCCAGAGTAGAATGGACAACAGCACCTTCCGGTTTGGTACCAGAAGCTTAGATTGTGTCTCACTGTAGTTTTCCTCAGCTCTAAGCAATGAAGTTCCTCATCCTTTTATTCTGTGAAGCGGGTGGACATTAATTATTAACCTGTACTAAATTATTCCTGCCCCAGCATCAATTTAGCATAACAGCAGCTAAGCCATTTTGTATCGCTCCAAGCCCAAAACATTTCAAAGCTTTGTGCATCCAGGATCAGGAAGAAAAAACAGGACCTAAACAGGCAGGAAACACCACCAACCACGATGGCCCACCAATGGCGCACAGAGGCTTTGTGACATTTTGGATACATCGCCCAGCAGGTATCAACAATTAGATCAACGCCAAAGAGGGTTTGGCAGAACTGTATGGTTTAGTAAAGATGTGGAAGCTGAAACCGTCATTTGTGCAGCTGAATTCAAAAAGGAAACCTGAAGCGTAAATCAGAGAATCGAACTAATTTGTTGAAAGGGCTGGATATTAAATAAAAGTGACTCGATTGGGCCTGACTTTGGGTGGGGGGACTGCCTCAGCTGGCCCCAAAACGGCACATGGGGGGGTGGCCTGGAGATCCCACAGTGGGATGGGGTGGCTGCCTTTAGAGGGTTTCTCAGGCCTGTTAGCCAGCTAAGACCAAAAAAACAAAATTCCCGATCTGGCTTGACACCCCTGGCGTAAATCATTAATTTGCCATCTGTAAAGTCACTATTTGCTGCTCAGAATTAGTAACAACTCTCCCAATTAATTTTTTAATGTCTCAAAGCTACCTGAATTTAAAGTGGAATTTTGTCCAAGCACAAATACAAAAGAATATTTTTCCCCTTTTTACACAAATGCAAGTCAGGTTTAAGCCTTCGAAGTATTTAATATACAAGCACTAATAAATGATGGCTCTAAACACTATGATCACATCAGCTAAATGGATTATAAATTAAATTTCCATAATGTATGCAACTGAAATACAAATGTAGGCATAAATCAAGGTAGTTTCTAAACACAGGTTAATTACACAGATTCAAGAACTGTCTATTTTTTATGCAAAATAATCCACTTACCATTTTTCACGGGGGTCTTAATTCTTAGCCACATGTAACACTGGCTCCTAGAGGCCTATCAATAACTTCTTGTCAAGAGAAAATAGCAATAGGTATATTGAAGGAATCTGCATGTTATTTTTCAAGTGTCTGTCTTTTATGAGTGTTTATTGCTGGAAATTGTGCCAAAATGATTTGAAATAAAAAGGATTAATTATGGTAGAAGCCTTTTAATATAAGTGAGTGCACTAGCAATGCAATTAATGCAAATTGTGGTGCTATCAGGAGAATAAATGTGAACAACATCACAGGCCATTTCTGTCTGCTGCCAAATAACTTTAGTAATTTACTACATTAAGAATCAATAAAAAAATAATGCTTTTCAAATGCATCACTATCAATCTTCAGGTATCTCCACTGCAAACATTTAGAACTTAATCTACCTAAAAACTATGTAAAGCATTTTCAAGCCACCTTGATTGTGCAATCTTGATTATAATTTTAACTACCATGGTTCCCCATAGCCAAGTTCTTCCAAATATAAAAGGCAAAACAAACATTCATGAATAAGGTAAGATGAATTGTTAATATTCCAATTAGAATAAAAGGCAAGTTTTGTAGCGAACATTTCTCAAATGGACTATCAGTCCCTGATAAGTTAATCACAGTTGAGCTCTGCTCTTTCCAGGTGGCAAAATACAGTAAGCCGCGCATTGCACAGGACATGTACACATGCCCAAAACTCCTGGAATTTTCTGAATCCTAGTGAAATCCACATTTTTCTTTCATTTTCCAATTACGACAAATAGACAAAGGAAAATGAACCTCAGTTTACATTCCTGCAGTGGAACAAGAATAATTCCCATGATCCACGGGGCCATTCTACTATTTCTTTCCAGCAGAAGTAGCAATTTTACCAGTTCTTGTAACTTTACCACTGGTATCTAAGTTGGCCCTGGGCTCTTTTTGTGTGTGAATAATATTGTGGGCATTAGGCACATACCCAAAAATGCAAACTAAATATGTTTACTTAAAATAAATTACATAGGGTTGGCTCCCACGGAGTATTTCCATTGACCAGGGGGGCAATTTTGTGGATCTCCCTCCCAGTTGCGGATCTCCAACTCCCCTTAATTCTGCTTCTGGGGGTCCCACATGCCCCAGGAGCAGCATTTCAAGGGGTATCTGGGGGCTGCAGAAGAGAAGGGAGGAAAAGAAACAGAAATCCCTTCTGGCAAAGGAACTGATCTATAATACACAAGACACTGAAATTGGTGGAACATATTTCAAAGCCAATGTTTTCTCACACTGAAGTATTTACCTAATTTATACTCAAATCCTTTAACTCAAAAGAACCAAAAGATGTCTTCCTAGCATACATAGCAAGAACAGTTAAGAGCAGATACAATTGCATGTGAGGGCCTGTGGAGTAGTTACTGCTTCCTTAAACAGGGGGGAAAGTCCAGCTGCTACAAAGAAGGCAGATGTGAGGTTCTATCAAGGGAAATCTCCTCTTTGGACATGGATAATTGAAGTAACTATTGATTGGTGACAAATATCTTCTTGTGCAAAGTGGGCAGCGCTGTTTCAGGTATACTTGGATGAAGTGTTTTGGACCCAGTTTCATTTCTGTTTTTGGAACAGCAAATGCCCTGGTCAACCTGATTTGCCTGGACTTCTCAAGTAGCGTTCGATACGAATTGCATCTTTCTAGTTCAACTGAGATGGGCGGAGTGGCGGGGGGGGGGGGGGGGGGAGACCTCTATGGTTTCAGACCATCTCCTCAGATGGATAACTAGACCTTGTACAGGGCTCAATTCTGTATTCCAAGCTGTTTAAAATATATCCGTGAGGCCATTGGGAAATGTCCTGAACAAGTGTTTGGCGCCATTACTGGGTTGCACGAGGATGAATAAACTGTCAAGTCAGAAGTCATTATTGGTCAATTATAATGCCGGTGAAGGTTTATAGGGACAGCCTGTTGACCTCCCTCTAAAAGAGGAGTTTGCAAATTGGATGTTTTTAGATCTGGTCTAAAGATGGAGACCCAAATTCCTCATGAGGCCTACAGGCCCTTCACCCAGCCTGAGGTAGTGCAGCCTTTCCTTTATATCCAGGACTTGGACAAGCTCTCCACATACTGTTCATACCCAGACTGGACTACTGGATTAATATCTAAAGGAACACCTTCTCCCATATCAATGTGCCCATCCCCCCAAATCAGCAGATCACTACCTTCTCATGGAACCTGTACCCTCAGTGGTAAAAAAAGTGGAGACTCAAGATAAGGCTTTTTCAGAGGTGGCCCCGAGACTATGGAACCATCTCCCCCCTGAGGTGCATCAAGCAGCTTCTTTAAATGCATTTAGAAAACTAGCAGATGCACCTGTTTTCCCTAGCCTTTGGCTAAAGCAGGGGTCTTCAAACTATGGCCCTCCAGATGTTCATAGACTACAATTCCCATGAGCCCTACCACTTGGCCATGCTGGCAGGGGTTGATGGGAATTGTAGTCCATGAACATCTGGAGGGCCATAGTTTGAAGACCCCTGGGCTAAAGAGATGGGTTCCCCCTTCCAGTAAAATGACTTTTTGAAATCGGTTTTATGAATTTCAATAAATGTAAATAGGTTTTATGGAATTAAAACAGGTTTTACTGATTGTAACTGTTTTTAGGTTATCAGGTTTTATTACTTTTATCCTATGCTGTAACCTGCCCTGAGGCAGGATAGGGTGGGATAAAAATATAAATAAATAAATGGATTTGGTAGAAGTTGCCCTTAAAAACAAGCTCAATTCAAAGTTCAGGCTACTATATTTAAAGACCAGGATAGTTAAGACATCAATTTATTTCATATCTATTTCTTCCTATCGGTTAAAATGTTGGGAACAGGCCCTCCTTCATGCATTCCCACTTTCTTGAGTAAGGTGACCAGTCACTAAAGGAAAGTGCCTTCTTTGTGGTAGCATCTATAGCCTTCCAACTGAAAGAATTAAGTACTTCATCCACCACCTGGTAGCTGGTCTTTGTTTTAGAATGCTCTGCTTAGGTCCTAGTGCCTACCTAGTTCTGTTAGGCTGCACTAGGACCCAAGTGAAGCATTCTAAAACAAAGACAGTCTAGCACGTGGTGGATGAACTTACAATTCTACTTCATTCTTTTTGTTGAAAAGGGTACAGACTGTATCGTTTTAGGGACCAGGTATATTATTTTTAGTCACGGCCTTTGATAGTTTTTTTTTTTTAAGTATGATGGAGTACTGATTTTTTTTTAACCTATATCCCACCATTCTCTTCTCCATGGAGACCCAAAGTGGCATACAATGCAAAAAAAATACAATAAAAGAAAAATATATTAAAAACAAACAGAGGAAAAGGTTTCAAAATCAAAATCAGGCCTGTCTCTTTCTCCCCCTCTTTAGGCCATAGGTGTCAAACTCGCGGCCCTCCAGATGTTATGGACTACAGTTCCCATCATCCCCTGCCCGCATGATGCTGGCAGGGGATGATGGGAACTGTAGTCCATAACATCTGGAGGGCCGCGAGTTTGACACCTGTGCTTTTAGGATACGACCCTCAGGCTAGGAGCTGAAGGACAACATTGCAAAGCTCTCCCATTCGACCTTCAGTTGCTGCTTGACTATATTTATTGCCAGATTGATTTTAAGTCAGACTCCATTTTATTCTATGTCTAGTTTCCATGCAGCTTCCAATTGTGTTTTGTTGATTTTACTGATTTGATTCCTACCTTTTTGTGACGATCAGAGCCATTTCATGAACCCTTTAGACAGATATGGCAGGACTCTGGACTTCAGGCCAACCCAATATGCTCATCTCTCAGATAGAAGCCTAAAAATCACATTTTATACTTTGTATGCATGCATGACAAAAGGTCTAATAAGCGTTCCCAACAAATACCAACATACTGTATTGGTCCAAAAGCGTTATGCGTCTGAAAGTACTAATTTTCAGAAGTATTCTCCTGCAGCAGGCAAACGCAGAAACGAAATTGATCTCTTAAAAGAGAATTACCAGCTTGAAGTTATACTTCATACGTGATTAATTTCAACAAAGCTGTGTGAAAGTAACTATCATTAATGCAACCAGAGAGCACGCATCAAGATGAATCAATAGCTTCAAAACAGCAAAGTATTCATTTTCAGTAAGAGTTCAAGCACAACAATTTATTTCAGTAAATATTCTGAACTTAATTGGCTTAAATGGACCTAGGTGTTTCCAAAGGCAAAAAGGGATCAGGATGCCACTACCACATACTTTAACTGTTTATTTATTCCCTGTCCAGAAGCCTGATTTAGGGGCTATAAAATGCAATCAGTACACAAACCAGAGGCTGGAATCATCTGCTAATGGAACTTTTAATTGAGAAGTGACCACTGACATGAGGTAATTCTTTCCATGTAGGATTGCTTGCAGGGACCTTTGTGTACTTTATCACAGTAAACAATCGCTAACATATGCATTAAAGAAAATTTAAATACATTATGACCCAATAAATATCACAATCAATCAATACAATCTTTTCCCCCTCAAAGATTTAGTGTTAAAATACCACACTTTTAGTGGTCTTTTAGTGCTCTCCACATATTTATAATGCTGGTACTAGTTTAGTCATTTGTAATGAAAAGATAATTGGTAATGTGAAATAACTAGTATGTAGAGAACTACTACTATGTGTGTTTATCATGATAAAAAAAATAAAGTTAACGTTAACAAGCAGTTGATTGATCTTCATTTCCACTCAACATCAAATCCTTAGATTTTTACATTGTTGGCTGGTTTATTCTACTTGGAAACAACTATATTAGAGAAGTACAAATCTGTAAGCTATTAACAATACATAGGAATCTTAATCAACATTGCTGGTGCAAATGAAGCAAATGATGATCTAGTGAAATTAACTTCTTGATTTTTTTGAAGGAAGTTAAAAACTTTGCAGGCAAGATTTCTAATATTTTCCTTTGAATATTTCTCATTGATAGAAGCAACAGAATTCAATTCCTAAAACCCAAAGCAGGTCAGAATTCTGCTCTGCCCCCCCCCCCCCACCCCAGGTTAATTCTAACGTTTCCAATCTAGAGAGAGTGTCAACCTTCGAGGACTGCAGTGTAACCATATTCCAAGCTGCAATCAGTTTGGAAAAAGGCTACAATCGCCTGCTCCCAGTTGCCTGACCCCGACATTTTTCAAGGTTGGCTTTCTCCACTGCAAATGGACTGGAGAAAATGTCTGCAGTTGGATTCTGGCCTCTAACGACTCTGTTAAGGAACCAGGTGTCCCAGCCCAACACAAGTGGTAGCCCTAAGAATCACATCACCACCACACAAAACAAAATTTAAGGAGGCATGTTAACGCTTAATCATGAGCGGGTATCAAGACTTGAATGTACGATAAAATATCTAGATCTTTGGGAGCAGGTGTTACTATCTACTGGCAGAGAAAATTACAGTTTCTTCAACGAAAGTCAGAACAAAATACATTTTCTAGGGAAGATCTTTAACGCTAAGCAAAGCATACTTGACCACCACCTCTGAAAGGCTATCTGAACCCATACAGAATGCATATAAATTATTCGATTTTAATGTATTTGTTTTCTGATAACACTGAAACAGAGTTCTTAGTGGCAACGCTCTTTGCGTTTTAGTTTATACAAATAAGAAATTGCTCTGGATGCCAGACTGCTTCCTTTTCAGCATATGCAATCTGTTTACACAAAGGCTTCTATTAACATACTACTGCATTTCAGAAGTTATTTGCAAATGGGAAAAATGGAAGCATTTTTATAAACGGATGAATGAGTTTTCAATGAGGTCTTCAACTAAAACCGCAATTCTGGCAGAGATTGAATAGTAAGGCTGTGCCTTATCTTGCTGCTGAATTCATCAGCTTTCCAAACATGCCAGTTAAAGGGCGTTTCTGCACCTGGGTACAGCTAATTATTAAGTAACACAGTCATTTTGTTTCTTGTGTAAACACGGAGCACAAACAGCAATATTTCTCTGCTTTCAAAATGACAAGCCGCCAGTTTCCTTTGGATTTCAAAGCGTAAGAACGGCAAAGCTATTCAGCTTTTCCCGACAAAAGGGAAAGCTTTTCTTATTATTTTGTACTTCAGTGTTCAGGCACAGGGTAACAGCTCCTTTTCCACCACTGCTGCGGTAAACGCTAACTATTTCCCAGGTCTCCTAAGGTGTCAGAGACAGCAGCTAATTAAGCACCAACTACTCACAGGGATTTTTGTGTGGGGTCTTGCATGGCAAAACCTAAAGGAGAGACAAAGGCTCCAACAGAGGATCAGGAATTATAATTTATTGGACCAATATGCCTGAATCCTTCAAAACAAGACATTTGTGATTATCTGCATAGCAAAATTCATCCCAAGTTCTGACCTGCAGCCTTATATGCACACCTTTAAAAGGTAATGCAAAAAGAAGCCTTAATGAGCCCCTGTGGGGCAGAGTGGTAAACTGAAGTAGGGCAGTCAAAACACTGCTCATGACTTGAATTCGATCCCAATGGAAGTCAGGTTCAGCTGGCTAAAGGTTGACTCAGCCTTCCATTCTTGAGGCTGATGAGTACCCTGCTTGCCGGGGTAAAGGGTAGATGACTGAGGAAGGCAATGGCAAACCACCCCATAAACATAGTCTGCCCAGTAAATATTTTGATGTGATGTCATCCCACCTAATAAACCTTGCACATTTGGTGCTACCGGAGTTGCTGTGTTGGTTCTGATTGGCCAGGGCTGACAATCTATGAACAAAACCACATCAGACAATTCAGTATCAAGAAATCTCCCAGCCACCACTGGGGTTTTCCATCCTCTTGGCAATTCAGGCAATAAAAGTCTCCCCAGTGCAGAAATTTATCTTCAGTAACACCAGTTACCTTCAGATCCCATGGTCTATGACAGTGGTGGCGGACGTTTGGCACTCCAGATGTTATGGACTACAATTCCCATCAGCCCCCGCCAGCTTGGCCAATTGGCCATGCTGGCAGGGGCTAATGGGAATTGTAGTCCATAACATCTGGAATGCCAAACGTCCGCCACCACGGGTCTATGATCTACTCAGATACATTTGTTTTACACAAGGTTCTACCCAAAAGGTGTGCACCACAATTTAAACATGTATTGAGCAAAAACAAAAAACAGAAGTGCTATCCTGGATTAATATGTCCACACTTCAAGTAACCACAGAAACTCTGAATGCGGCTACGTGCCTGCGACAAAAAACTGTCATTTTCCTCAAAAGGAAACAGAGTTTATATCAACCTGCTATTGTTTCCCTAAGTTTCCTCCATTTATGAAAACATCTTGTAAAAAACTCGTCTTTATCACATCTACATCTGTGTAAGGTATTAAGGTATGTAAGCATTTTTTATAAATGGATGAGGTATGTAAGGTACACAGATGTGTAAGGTAAATATATTTAATTACCTTTCCAAGCATTCTCCCAAGGAAATAGTAGTGCCTTGCATAAGAATCTCCAACAAGCATCTGTGCAGCAGGGTTAGGGTAAAGCAATCCTTCATTCGTGGTTTTAAAAAAGCCCTGGTTAGGATTAAACCCTGATTTAAGCAGTTCATTCAGAAATTCTCTGAATATTCCTCCGCCATCAATACCAGCTTCGTCTAACCCATGGGCGTTAAGTAAATGAACACGGATCCGTTTTTTCAAGTCGGGTTCTGGAGAAAACGGGGGGAGGGGGGAAGGTTGCGTAAGAATTTGCACACACACCCATGCACATATAAACAATGTTCCAAAGAGATCAGACAGCAAACGGTTATGTCTCTAAAAAGTTAGGAAAACAGGTAACCTAGATTCCACCAAAGTGCACATCCTTGTGAATAGAAGCAGAAGGCCCTGCTCTGTATACCTCCCCTGGCAGAAGTATAGCAGGGGCTGCTCTAAGCTCATGGAAGCCCTTCTTGAGAGAGGCTAATCTATATTCTACAGGGCTAGCAATCCAGGAGTAAAGTTAAGATTACGGGCTTTTCTCACGGACAATGCTTTTTCACTCATACCAAATGACTGCTTGTCTTCTGTGCCTGGCTTCTGTTTAATTGTTGTTGCTCAGTTCTGTGGATCATTTGTAAGTCACATTATAGATTTGCCAGATGTATATTCTATATAAAAATAGGTTCACGCTGACCCATTTTAGTGACCCAATAAATTGGACAGAGCTACAACTCATATACATTATTTCTTGTTGGTTCCTATTTATGAAAGTTATCCACCACATAAACAAGAGTAATTTTCCCAAATCAATGCAAGCCCCATTAAACCTGTCAAGCAGAGAAACCTGCATCAGATATACCTGGATCAACATTTGCCAAGCAGAGAGAGCTTGCATGCCAGGCAACTTTAAAGCAGTCACTACATATATAAGATCAGGTTATGTGTATCAGTTCTGTATAAACAATCATTCACTCTCTCTTTCAGAATTACAAGGCTCGCCCTTTTTCCCTAATCACCTACAAGTCACTCAATGAATATGGCTCCACTGTTTTTAACATTCCCTGGTCTTTTTTTACTTGTCCAAATTTCTTTAGAGAAGGGAGAGTAAAGCTTGCCATTGACAAATTATCTTCCCCTCTCACCCATTAACACTGAGCAGCATGTCCGTGTTTATCTGATCAAGGAGTTATTTCCCACTATAATAGACCTTTCATTTCCCACCAGGTTGCTCCCTAGCACAAATGTTTATACTCTCAGTTGAAAATTCTTGGCAGCCTGTCACAATATGACTTACTTTTTAAATACATTTATATTGCTTTCTATCAAAGACATACACACCTGATACTTATATTGGAACCAGATTTCTCAGGTGAAGAATAGCTTGGATTTATGTTCCCCACCACTTCTTCAGAAGTTTCATGACATTTTAAAGCAAGCTTTTTCTTTCTTCCTTTCTGTGCACTGAATACTATTTTTTACTTTAAGGTAATGAGGGAAAGAACAGCACACATTTGGAGACCCTAAACCTACATATGCGGATTCTACAGAACCACATAATTATAACAGATTCTAAGTTTCTCCTAATTAGCAGCGCCAAAAGGAGGAAACAGAGGAAATTAATCAATGGTTAAAGAAACAGAATATGTGCCCAGCTGAAATATTTGAGTTTATTTCAGTTAACCTTTAGAACCAATTGAAAGTTTTGCCATTCATGAGATCTGTGCTAATCATGGATGTGATGTCCTAAGGCAGTGGTGGCGAACCTATGGCACTCCAGATGTTCATGGACTACAATTCCCATCAGCCCCTGCCATCAGGGGTTGATGGGAATTGTAGTCCATGAACATCTGGAGTGCCACAGGTTTGCCACCACTGCCTAAGGCATTATGATAAAGCCGTTGAAGAAGTTTTAAGTAGTAACACAATGTAAAATCATTTTTACATATATCTGAGCACCCAAACAATGCCAAATCATCCCATTTCTAATTAGCTCTTAAAACTATCCCTGAAGCATAAGCTTGACGTTGCTCACTCTTCAGTTCATAGGGTCCGACTGGCCGTCATTCTCCAGATTATTGCAAGATGCTCCAGATAACTGCAAGATGCTGATCTTCCTCATGCAGAGGTCAATTTGAACTAGAGCCCAGATTGCACAGTTCTTGGGGGATCTTATCACATGATGCCCAATTCAGCCCACAACTTAAATGTAATGTCCCCATGCAAAAAAAACCCTGATATTTTTTAACTTTGTAACTCCCAGGACAAGTAGTTCGTATGAATTCCTTATTTTACAAAATTAAAGAAAGAATACCATTTTCAGGGGACAGTTTGTCATATGCATCTTCATAAATGTAATTTCTTCGGATAGTGACGTTAATTCCATCCAGAAACGGACCTTCTCCTTGAACCTCTTGTTTGTCAGCGTAGATCAGCCTTTGAAAAATCTTGGAATGTGAGTAGGTGGAGAGGGAGAAAAAAGTCATTTTTAATATTTCACATTTCCACACTTGGACTTGCATTCAACATGCAACAATATACGACAAAAAGACACTGGAGAGTTTCTGAAGGTACGTAAATCTGCAACTGAGAATGTGGAGAGTTTTAAAGCACTGCACCCTAACCAGAACTACGAAACTGACTTTTCATGAATTGGAGGTTAAAGTTATAATTCTATTCTGTACCACTTAACAAGTCTCTCAACAAAGCGGGACAACATATTTTCCGACATTTATCACTGCCCTTTTGAGAAACAGTGATTTATTTTCCCAAAGAAACTATGTTTCATCTCCTTGATGGTGCTAGTACAAAATGATGGCAGCACAGTTCTGGGAATTCAGTTTGCTAATTAGCTGAAAGCTTACAGAACCAACTAAACCTTAGAAAGTGTTTCTTGTACTGAGAAGATGAAAAGCACCCCCCTTTAAACAACATGTCCTTTATGGAACACTTTGAAGGGCAGTTTATTTTGAAGGCTAACAAGATGAGGACAGGAGGCAAAGAAATGTGCCTTTTATTCTAAAAGGGCAACAAGGGATTTGGACTAGTTTCTTCAACATGAATCCTTCCCATCCCAATCACAACAAATCTGTTTAAAAACTGATCACACGGGGTACAACACAGCTAATTTCATTTTGAGATTAAGCACATGAGTAGCAGCTTACAAAGACTATGGAACACCAGCGTGAAGTGAAAAAGTGATGCTAAACTAAATCTGCCCATCTTGACTAGTCTGCAATCATTTACTAATGCAGTTGTAAGCTGCTATATAAAGTGCTGAGCTTGCAAAATTCACACTATCCCTAGAATTTAACCATTTTTTTGGTCTCTGGGCCAAAAAGAGGAGAGGCACAAGCCACCAACTGGTTGGCCCATTTCCAGGTGTGTGTTTGGGGAGGGAGAATATCTAGAGTAAAGTTTATGTTTGCCTTTCTCCTCCTCCTCCTCCTCCGGCTCAGCAGGAAACGACTTGGATATAAGCTGTCATGAATTCTTGTCTGCTTGACTCAGATGAAGTTTCTATCTTCAGCTTTGATTCAGAATCTATCCCATTATTAGAAAAATCATATCCATAGCATATGCCATAAGAACCACAATACAACAAACTAGCCTGAATTTAACTCAACATTGTTCAATTAAGTTCTGATGCTTCACTATGGACAAGACATCAGATTCGGCCAGAATTCAAAGAACTGTATATGTCCCACTTTCAATAGTAGACCACCGCTGTCCCTGCAAACAAGCCATTCCAAAAATACACGGAAATTTCAGGAATATCCCTTGGTGCATACTGAAAAACCTGCTGTGTGCATATAGAGGGATTTAAAGATCTCACTGGATCCCAGCCAAGACCTTCAAAACTAAAAGACAATTAGCCTTTGAAAGATCCCTTGTAAAACAAAACAGAATTTGAAATCAAAGGAATTACAATGTTAAAGTGGGAAAGGGAATGACAAGACCAGAGAGGAACATCCTGCTTTTTGCTGAATTGGAACAAACATGTCCATGCCTGTGCAGTTCTTTATGTGGCAAAATAATTACTTCACACATACTGTCAAAAATTACAAGAATTGAAGTACCTTAACTCTTTCTTCAAAGGGAACCACGAAAGGTAGCTCGGTCAATATTGCAAGCTGTCGCTCCTCAGACACAGAAAGGGGAGCTGGTTCCAAACCCACTTTTAATTAAAAAGAAAAACATCCTTAGCAAATAGTACGACACCTTCTTCTTCCTTTCTTCGTTCTTCTCTGATTGGGCTCAGCACTTCCCAAATAAATATTTCTATTGAACCAAGATTACTGATGGCACACTAAAAATCCAGCAGGAGTCAAAGGGCCGCATCGAGAGTTTCTGCCCTTGAGGTTGCACTCTGGTGACCTCCCTTGACACTGAAGCCAACCTTACTTCATCTCAAAACAGGCTGCTCCCAACATTCAAGGACACTGTGGTGAGCCTTCAATGTAAAATGACAATCTACAGAGGTGGTGTCCAACTCTGGTGCCCTAGATGTTCATGGACTACAATTCCCATCCATTTCCAATTGGCCATGCTGGCAGGGGTTGATAGGAATCATAGTCCATGAACATCTGGGGCACCAGAGTTGGACACCCCTGACCTACAGTCAGGAAAGGAAAATGGGGATACCAAGAAACAGTTATGTGCCATAAGCCTTCTTGGGGGACCACTGGGACTTGCCATTAGACAAGGCAGATATGCCCTATTGCACAGGTGTCAAACTCGCGGCCCTCCAGATGTTAGGGACTACAGTTCCCATCATCCCCTGCCAGCATGATGTTGGCAGGGGTTGATGGGAACTGTAGTCCATAACATCTGGAGGGCCGCGAGTTTGACACCTATGCCCTATTGGCTGGGTAGAAGGTACTCCTCGTACATATTTGGAGATGGCCTATGAAAGACTAACATGCTTCACATCCTGGTAAACATGAAAGGCCAATGTACAAGCAAACCCCAGGCAGCATTGGCAGGCATGGCACCAAATTCTTGGGAGAGCCAGTACAGGTAACTTGGGTACTAAAGCAGAAACAATACTCAGCGTGGCAATTCCTCAGCATCTGTTTGTGGGGCAGCAGCTGGTTGCCTTTGGCAGAAACCATCAACCGTAACAGATACGATCTTTTTAAGCTCTCCAAGTTATTTTTAACTAGAGCTATTTAAAGTGCCTGTTTAGTGCAACAAGAACATAACAGAGCTAAGAAAGTCTTGGCAAAGACCACCATTGAAAGCCCCTGGAATTTCTGAAAGAGTACTTCATTTAGTTTACTTTCAGAAAACATTTTTAATTACAGTCAATGTCTGCTATCTATTAAGCTAAGAGTTAAAAGCATTTTAAACAGAAAGTGCATGTACAGCAAAGGTAAACCACTATCTTACTTCGACAGTTCAATTATTCTGGCCAATTAGTCAATTTTATCTACATTGCTCCATCAACGTTTCCATCTTTAAAGAGAAATATGGGATAGAGTCATCAATACACAGGACATTTAGAACTCAAGAGCTTGCCATTTAAGTAAATGAAAAAGCACAAATAAACATGGCCATATGTGATTCAGTGACTCTTTCACACTAATTGGTTTTAGCCCATATGGAGTCAAGTGGGATTAAACAAATCATAGGCACACTGTTATGTGCCTGTCTTCACACAATCACGCTGATCGCATCTTTTTTCATTTCAAGGACATTCACTGCCATCAAAAAAGACAGCGACAACCACTGGACAACGAAGAGTTTCTTGAACCGGGAAACAGACGCAGTACTCAGTGGAAGCACACCTGGCCTTGAATACAAAGGCATCGTCTAATACTGGAAAGAGAGAATAGGCTCAACAACCAGTTCTCCCCAACAGCTTACAGGTATACATTGTAAATTCTTTTTGATGACTAACATCTTGCTGAGGCTCACAGCTGTATCATAAATCATATGGTAATGCCTTCTGAAATTTAAGACCGACTGACACAAACTGGGAAGCAGCCAAAGCTGTGAGAACGGGGGTGGGGAGAGCCTCCATAGGCCCCATTCAGTAGGCAGAAGCAGGCTGGGTCAAAAGGAGGCAGCTATCTGCTGTGCACAATGACATCACTTCCGGTGCAGTGCGGAAGTGCCAGCATCGCATGGGGGCGACACTATCACTCTCCCCAAAACTCTATGGACCTTATGAATCAACAAGGGCATTCTCAAATTCCAAGGCTCAAAAGATGTGTTCCAAGTTCTATTTCTTCAATTCATCAACACTTTTGGCTTCTTTTTCTTAGGCCAGGGGTAGGGAACCTGCGGCTCTCCAGATGTTCAGGAACTACAATTCCCATCAGCCCCTACCAGCATGGCCAATTGGCCATGCTGGTAGGGGCTGATGGGAATTGTAGTTCCTGAACATCTGGAGAGCCGCAGGTTCCCTACCCCTGTCTTAGGCTGACCTTATCAACTGTCTGAAAAACCATTTTCCTCTCCCCAAAAGCAGCCATGTTCAATATTAATATTAATCACAATTCCCTCCTATCATCATCTCTTTTCCCTGGCCTGTTTCAATGCATCACCTATTGATCTTTTTGGGAAATTTTCTAACATACCGAGTGGCCACAGGATTCGCTCCTGCAGTCTTGAGGTACTTGAAATCCAGTCACATTTTTTTCCTCTCACACAAACCCTGTGGCAGTTTAAGAGCTTCTCTGATAACTCCCCTCAGTGCAACTTTTACCAGCCATTCAAATGATCACGACTTAATATTCTGTCTGGAAACAAATATCACATCTCTCTGGCAATTACCAAATACACCTTGGCTGCATTAAAAATCTGAGCCATGGTCATAAACTCAGACCCTAGTTACATATCTTGCAATTCTGCAAGTGTCATCTGCCATCTTAAAATGTTAATGTTAAATAACTTAATGTTGTTTTCCTCAAAGCGACTAATGCTCCTTCTCTAATATATTTCAATTATTGTTACATTATTTGTCTAAATGTCTGTGTGCTATATAAACTTCCTTGCATAAATGAATACACCTGTACAGCCCTCCAAACCCTTTGAAGAAAGGGGAGATTTAAAATGTGATTTTAAAAAATTAGCCATCCTGATGCACAGTAAGTGGATTTTGTTATAAATGTAACAGCATAGGTCATTTTGTGTAATATAAGAGGGAAAAGAAGATCTCTATTTTTTCTCTGTCATACACACAAATGACAATCTTTCCACAGGAAACAGGATTCTGAATGGAGCAGAAACAGTACCTGAAATCTACACTGACAGATGGGGAAACCTAGATTCCAGCAACATGGTCTTAATTTATCTTGTTTATTTTTCAGCATTTATGACCTGTCTTCCTCAGAGTCGACACAATTTTTAAAAAATGTAGCACCTTCAGACAAAGTGAAAAATAACTCCAGTCTTACCATCCAAAGTAGACTGCAGGGGCCCTATTCTTCCCATTCTTCTCACCCTCCACACATGTCTGGCCGATGGCACATAAAGCTGTGTAACCTAGTAGTAACATTAAATATTGCCTATTAAAAAGTATAGCCTAAAACATCTCCTCATAATGAAATCAATTCCGGAATTAGATTTTCAAATGCAGTTAACTATACATTAAGATGTCATCAAACTTACCCCAAATAACCTGCCGATGTGTCTTAAAATAATGCCCTATCCAAACGAGCCAAACCAAACAGGAGTATTGAAAAGGGAAGCGTTCAAGGCCAAAGTTCTTCAATTTACCATTCTTATCCCAAGGCATAGGGCAGTGGTGGCGAACCTATGGCACAGGTGCCAGAGGTGGCACTCAGAGCCCTCTCTGTGGGCACTCGCGCACAGAGTTCATCCTGTGGGAAGGGGGCGGAAAATCACACATCTAGGCTGGCCTGGGCATGATCCTTTACCTGGGAGTAAGCTCGGTTGCTGGCAATGGGGCTTGCTTCTGAGTAAACCCTCCTACGATCGTGATTCACCCATTTGAAGCATTGTACAGTTGCTTCACTAAGCTTACTCCTGAGTAACGTGTGCCTCCGAGCCAACCGTTTTTTCTCAACTAAAACCTCAGTATTCAGGTTAAATTGCTGTGGTGGCACTTATTTATTTTATTTATTTATTTATTATTAAATTTTCTATACCGCCCCTCCCCCGAAGGGCTCTGGGCGGTGAACAGCATAATAACAATCAATTACATTAAAACCCAATTAAAACAGCGAAATTAACAAAATTACAGCGGCGTCCAGCATAAACTTCATAAAATGTAATAAACCCACCCTGGAAAGAAAAAAAAACCCAGAGAGCTGAGGGCCCCACAAAAATTAAGGGCCCAGAGTGTAAACGGGGGTGGTGGGTGGTGGAGAATAATAAATAAGTGGGTTTTGGGTTGCAAATTGGGCACTAGGTCACAAAAAGGTTCACCATCACTGGCATAGGGTATTTTTACATTACTGCCCCAATCCCAACCAGTTTACTAAACGTCTGCACCTATATGCCAATAGTGGATCACAGGACTATGGGATACTACAAACATACCATGGCTGAAATTCTCACACATATCCGTATAAGCATCACTGAACTCTGTGGGACTTTCTTCTGTGTAAACAGAAGTCAACAGCAAGTATAGCCGGTACATTTGTGAGACAGAGAATTAAAACAGGAAGCACGAAGGTCCAAAAAGGATGTGTCAAGGAGCCAGGTTAACACATGCGCTGGTTGTCACTAATGGGCAAAGTAAGAACGCCAGCATGCACATTTTTAGAATCATCTGATGGAGGAGGGGAATATCTTCAGATGAAAAAAATCAGCAGTCACCACAGTTATTACCTTATCTGCTTTAATGTTTTCTTGTTCTGACAGCCAATGATTTTGTGGACAAAAGTTTCTTCTTGTATCTCTAGACTTCAGCATTTTCACCAAGTTAGTGATTACCTGGATGGGCAGAATTGGTTCCAATCAAAACAAAATGCTATTACGCATAAGACAGACAGTAGAACTAAACTATAAAAGGAGACTAAGGAGCAACGTATTTACATATAAATTACAGAATCACTGTTATGCTGTTCTTAAGAAAAGGTGATGAAGCAATTGAAAATTTGGCCTTGGTTCACTAAATATTTACTTTAAACTACTTCCTTGTGCAAACTACGGAAATCTCTCAACATATACATTAGCAGGAAAGTCATAGAATCTCAAAGTAACTGAATAATCGTTTCACCACACTAAGAAAGCCTATTGTATTGGGATCTACATACTGTTTACTCATCATAAGATTTCTTGACATACACAGTTAAAAACCAGATGAACAGCTTAATAACTTTGAAAATAAACCTTAGCCCCTTTGAACTTTTGCCTCTCTCTCATTAAAAGCAAGTAGTGTTGCATTTCAGGCCAAAGTAAAGCTGCCATTTTAAAGTGCCCGTGTATCCATAAGCCTCCAAGAGGAGGGGGATAGGCCTTACTGACACTAAAGCTCAGGCACACGTTGGGACATGCTTCCCTTCTCTATGTCTTCCATAATCCCCCCCAGCTGTGCACATGATGATCCAGAACTGAGACTGCAGCTGAAGATAAAGGCATATTCGGAACTCGACGTTAACATGCACACAGAGAACTAAGTTGTTAAAACTAGTTCAAGGAAGAGACAAACAGCGGTGGTTTGCTATTGCTTGCCTCTGCATAGTAACCTTGGACTTTCTTAGTGGTCTTCCATCCTTATACTAACTATGACCCTACAGAGTCATGTATGTGAATGTGATAGAAGTGACATTATGTTAGGGGCCTTGCACTGAAATTTTTACTAACTGTATACATAGAATTCTGAAACAGATGTGTACAAACAAATGTCTCATGTACATTATGAACAAAAAGTCCTATTATGGAGCTTTCTTCCAATGCAAAGAACATTCCGGCAACAGAACATGTCTCTTCAGTCCAGGAAAGGCTCTCTGCACTGGTAGAAGAACTCAATGAGCAGAACCAAAACTCTGGATCCAGCCCAATGGATTAGCTAAATGGATGTAATAGTTAATTAGACAGCATAAAGACACGACATGCAACCAGATATGCAACGTGCAATCAGATATGCAGGACATCTTTCCACAGTCCGCAAAATGAATAGTTTACTGAACAATGAAAAGATGTGTAATTAAATTAAAACTGTACAAACATATGATAACAATCTGCAAAATTAGACCTTTACTGATGCATTAGTACAGTATCCAACACAATCAAAACATTATCAGTTACTCTCATTACTAGTAATGTCCATAATGTTCATGCTCATAAGTGAAATGTGTTGTAAAAATCGGACAAAATGGGTGGGATAGAGGCTATTGTAGACTTGTAGAATGAATAAGCATTCCTTAATTAGCCCATCAGGTTAAGTGCAAGCATTAATGGGCCTTTCCTAAAGTCTAGCATGACATCTTTCTCCAAACATGGCCAAGAAGAAAGTTCCATTAGCAATATTAATACAAGCTTAGTTGATCATTTTCATTCAATTAACTTCTTTCAATTAAATAGATAGCTTGACAAAAGCAGTGATAAAAGACCTGAAGGGACGGCTGATGACTCGAACTGAACATTAGTGTGCGAGAGGTCGCTGGTATTAAACCGACTGTAAATCTAGCATTCAATTTGGGAAATGCATTTCTGCTGCTTCCACTCCTTTAATGAGTAATTTTAGCTGACTATATGTGTTTGCTGCAGAAATTTCATGGCAAGTCAAGCACTTTCTTGAGCAACAGTCATATTCTTGAATTCTCCCTACTCTGCACCAACATTTTTTAGTGTTCCTGAATCACATGATGTCAGAAGAACATCACAGAATCGTAGAGATGGAAATCAAAGCAGGTAAAATATTTGTGGCTATTCAGAAACATTTATTAGGAAAAAACACACTCCTTTAGTCCTTAGTTATGAACAGCCTTTCTGAAATATTTGGGCAATTAATACACAAGCAGCCTTTTAAGACGAAAGCCAATGTTGGCAGAATCCACATCGATGCTCCCTACATTCCCAATTGTTCAATGAAAGATGAAACACTCATGAAGTGGCCAACTGAGTGCATGGCAGACAAGAGACCTCAAGTACTTACACAGCCAAGCAGAGGCCGAAGCTAGACTGAATCATAAAGACAACAATCCTAAGCGTACTTTCTGTGCATTGTCCCATGACACTCCAGAGAGCCAGCGTGGTGTAGTGGTTAAGAGCAGGTGCACTCTAATCTGGAGAACCAAGTTTGATTCCCCGCTCTGCCACTTGAGCTGTGGAGGCTTATATGGTGAACCAAATTAATTTGTGTACTCCAACACATGCCAGCTGGGTGACCTTGGGCTAGTCACAGTTCTTCCGAGCTCTCTGAGCCCCACCTACCTGACAGGGTGTTTGTTGTGAGGAGGGAACAGAAAGGAGATTGTAAACCCCTTTGAGTCTCCTTACAGGAGAGAAAGGGGGGATATAAATCCAAACTCCTCTTCTTCCATGGAATTTATTTCTGGGCATGCAGATTTAAGATTACACTGTAAGTCTAGCAACCCAACTGAACTCATTCAACATATCTCTCTTAGATTCCATTTATCCAAATGGGAGAAAACATTCAAAGAATGCCAACCTTAATGATGTTCTCTAACAGAACGGTTTGCAATTTTTTTAAAGCAGAAGGATCCAACTGATGTCATTCAGTTCTGCAAGGAACCGGATTTCCCACATCCTGTCCCCTTGTCCCACCTTAGCAACTGCCCGTGCCAAGATCTAAATGGTTATGGTTATGGTTTATTAGATTTATATACCACCCTCCCTCGAAGGGCTCAGGGCGGTAAACAACAGCAGGTCTGATCTTGTGTCCTCCTATAACAGTGTTGGCCAACCTATGGCACTCCAGATGTTCATGTGCTGCAGTTACTGTCCATAGAACAACTATAGTCCCATGATAGTCATTCCAAATAAATACAAACTGTGTTTTAAGGTATGCAAGTCTTTTTGGAAATCAATGACCTGCTGAACCAAAGCCAAAAGAAAAGTTGCTGAATCCGAATCAACTTTCGCCTCCATTAGTTCCTTCTTCTGCATTTCTAGGCGTCTCAAGAAAGGACACAATTGCATTCCTCACAATATCAAGATTCATTTTCAATTCAAAATCTGTATTAAAACTAGTGACAAAATTCCTTCTTTGGTAATTATTTACAACCCAGAGAAAAATGTGTCAAGTCTTAAATATTCACTACCACTTTATTACTTTAATCAGACAGTTAACTGCGTAGGCCCGTGGTGGCGAACCTTTGGCACTCCAGATGTTATGGACTACAATTCCCATCAGCCCCTGCCAGCATGGCCAATTTCTGTTGGTTAACAAAGCAATTTCTGTTGGTTAACTCTAAATACAAAAGATATCATCAATACCTTAAATAGCTGGATCCATCGTTTCTGTTCTGTCTGGATACACTGTTGCATTTCTGTATTTGTGGTGACACCAACACTTCTAAACGCCGCAATATATTCTTCCCGAACCTCTGGCTTGGTTTCCGGATATGCCAATTTAATAATTCCTAAGCAAGCATCTCGAAGGCAGCGAGATAATATGACCAGTTCTTCTAATGTAAAAGGCATCATTGATGATTGTCTTTGACCTACAACTGTACAATAACAAAGTCATAAGAAGTTATTCTCGCTTTCAGCCAAACCTCAAGGTTTTTTTACCTACTGCAATGAATATGGTTATGAGAAGGGAAACACTAACCCTAACTGAGAAATACAGCTTAGTACATATTAACAAAAGTTCCTACCTTCTATAGGATCACCGAAGAATTCGTTATCGTGTATAGAAATAAGCGAGTGACTAAACAAAGAGCTAAAAAGGTAGAAGAGAGGGATGATTCGACTGGAGTCCTCCAAAGACATTGGTGAGCCTCGTGAGATCACCTGCAGGAGTGGCACCATCGACCTGAAGAGATGGAAGGAAATCAAAATTGTTGTAAATTTAGACAAGGCACTAAAAATGGGAATGACAGGTTT
Organism: Sphaerodactylus townsendi; assembly: GCF_021028975.2. Taxonomy (NCBI): domain Eukaryota; kingdom Metazoa; phylum Chordata; class Lepidosauria; order Squamata; family Sphaerodactylidae; genus Sphaerodactylus; species Sphaerodactylus townsendi. The sequence continues at coordinate 67,643,795 of NC_059435.1, forward strand.
TTGATGTCTAAAGATAAGTGTTTAAAATTATTAAATAAGACTCTTTTAACTATCAACTTTGGACATCATATAACAGTGAAAATATGGCCTCAAGAAATTTGGGATGCATAATTTTTTTTGTCTTTTAACACCGTTTTTAATGAAGCAGTGCTGTTGTTTTATGTAACTACAGTGGAACCTCAGTGTTCGCAGGTAATCCGTCTGGCGACGGCCGATGTACACTGAAAACGGCGTATTTCGAGGTACGCTGTTTGCGCACGTGCAACGGCGTTTGTGTAGCCTCAGAAGCCAACGGAAACCGAGGCTTCCGGCGACTTCTGAGTGTGGAAAGATAGGCTACCGGCGCATTGGTGATCCTCCTCCGGAAATAGGCTGCATTACTTTCACCGGAAGCCGATTCGAGAAAAATACCCCTATATTGGGGTTGGGAAAGTGCTGCCAAGCTGCAGCTGATTTATGGCAATCCCTCAAGGCAAGGAATGGACAGAGGTGGTTTGCCACTCCCTGCCTCTGCACAGCCACCCTGAACTTCTTTGGTCGTCTCCCACCCAAGCACTAACCAGGGCCAACTGTGTTTAGGTGTCAAGATCTGACAATATCAGGCTGGCCTGGACCATCCAGGTCAGGGCATACAATTATTAACCATTAATGTGTATTATTCTTAGTACAGTGCATACATAGTTGCACTCTATTATCTCCAATTGAGCCAGCGTGGTGCCATGGTTAAGAGCAGGTGCACTCTAATCTGGAGAACCAAGTTTGATTCCCCGCTCTGCCACTTGAGCTGTGGAGGCTTATCTGGTGAACTAGATTAGCTTATGCACTCAAACACATGCCAGCTGGGTGACCTTGGGCTAGTCACAGTTCTTCCGAGATCTCTCAGCCCCACCTACCTCACAGCGTGTTTGTTGGGAGGGGGGGAGGGAAAGGAGTTTGTAAACCCCTTCGAGTCTCCTTATAGGAGAGAAAGGGGGGACATAGTCCACCCCTTCTTCTTTTGAATGTAACATTTAATAATCAACTCAACATTAAAATCTGTCAGGAACTATTTAATAAACAGGCAACAGGCAAAAAAAATGCACAGCAATCTTAAATTGTGTGTGCCAACTGAGAAAAATATGAAGCGTGCTGAAGGTGAAGCGCAAACCCCAAGGAACAATGGGATTCTTAACAGGGTGCACGGCACTCTCAGATCAAGGACTAGCACCTATTAAGTCCCAAATACAGTGAAGAGTTACAAAAATAATTTAATTTCAATTTATTCAAGTCAAACGAGGCCAACATTATTAGTGGCTAACACACTACGGAAATCCTATTAGCTTAACTATTTCCATTATAACATTTAACACGAAATTACGTTAGACTCCTGTCATCTGTTCTCGCTACATTCCTTCGCTCTACATCTTGCATGCGGTTTCATTGAGATTTTTAATGCAAGCACTACATACCCAGTGATCATTCGTGTTGTCATCGAGGAGATTAAATACCAGAGATGCCTCAGGAACCTGGCATTAAAAGCTAAGCTGTACAGAAGTCTAAAAAAAAAAAAAAAATACCCCGCTGTTACTAAAGTACATCAAACATCAGACAGGTCTTCTGTAAAAGATCTGTTAACTTTTCTGCCAATATCAATGACAATGAAAATTCTCAAATACATAATGTTTCCAGTATTAGTCAACTGACTATGTCACGTAACCATCCAGATGCCTTTTAAAGCAATGGTGACAGGGCCCATTTATCATACTGAAAGTAATCAAATAGAGAAGTGACCTGCTTAACGCTCACCTGCTCTTCCATTCTTCAACCATCATTAGAGAGAGAGAGCACACTTATTTGTTCAGACAAGCAACACGACAGTTGTTTTCAGAAAACATCAAAAAATTTAAAACAAAAAACCACAAAGTGCCAACTTAAATATCACGGAAAGGTTCATTTCATTTCATTCATATTCTCTACCCCCTTTCTCCATGGAACTCAGACCCCTTCGGCACATGTAGACTAATGCACTTTCAATCCACTTCCACAACTGTTTGCAAGTGGATTTTGCTATTCCGCACAGCTGCAAAGTGGACTGAAAGTGCTATTCTGCATTTGCGGAAGGAGCGTCAGTGATGCATCTGCTTCGCCCCCTCCGACATTCATCCTCACAACATCCTGTGAGGTAGTTTAGGCTGGGAGAGAATGTCTGACCCAAAGTTACCCAATGAGTTTTACAGCAAGCAGAGATTTGGACCTGGCTCTCTGCAGGGCTAGCTGAACTCTAACTCTACCACGTGGGCTCTCACTTTTAATAGAACTGCATTGTGTTCTTTTAGACACAGTTATAGAACAGATACTAAATGACTGGGGGGTGGGGGGGGCACTTGAAAATAAAAAGGCAGTTCACTGTTGCCCAAAATTCTATGCTTCGTATTCCTCCTTCCATATATTCCGGAAATGTTTACTGATACTTAGTGTGTCTATTTTTCCCATTAGCCAACAAAATCCGAAAAGAAATAAGTAAAAGTTATCTCCATGGCTTTCGCTATTTTTATTATTGTTAGGTGAAGGCTCCATTAGTTCTGACTCTTTTTATGAAGGCAACTAACTGTTCACAAAAGGTTGTGGTGGGTTTTCCGGGCTGTGTGGCCGTGGTCTGATGGATCTTGTTCCTAACATTTCGTCTGCATCTGTGGCTGGCATCTTCAGAGGGGTATCACAGAGGGAAGTCTGTCACACCCTGTGTCCAGTATTCACAAAAGGTTTCCAGACTTATATGTATTTGGCATAAGAGTATTTTGAACACCACTGGGGGGGAGGTGTTTAAAAAATTAGGTGTCAAATTTCTTCTTCTCAATTGGAGAGATTAAATGACCCATTAAGCTTTATTTAGCTGAGGCACCCGCTATAAATTAATTAGTTAAAGGCAACATTTTCAGTCTAGGTCATAAATAGGGCCCAGTTTCCCACTGAGACCGTTTAAGTTAATGAAGAGACTACAATAGAATGAGACAAGCACATGCCGTCTGGTAAAGGTCACTCCAACAGGGCAGCGTATTTTGACACTTCCTTGAAATTGGAAGGTGCCACAGGTAGAAGATAACAGATGTGACTGCAATTAAATGAAATTAAATGAGCCATTCAACTTCACTGGCGTACGATTCTAGATGAATGCTGCTTTTTCCTGCCACTGATTCACTGTGATTTCCATCCATCAAGGCTGCACCAATACGCAGAGCTTGAGCTAAATATTTCAATGCAACAGTTTTACGTTTTCATCCAGAAGGCTCTTTAAGTCACAGGAGTAATTCCACGATACACTTGTTAAACGTTCTTCTCAAAGTGAAAAGCTTATGAAATGCAAAGAGGTTACCTAGACTGAACATGTGGAAGTGCACTCCTTAAAATATTCCACAACGGGAAGGTTTGCAGCAGCAAGACAAACAATAAAAATGTACTCAGCCACAAAGAACCTTCATATTCATTTGAATGTCTGGAACAAGCCTGCAAGAAGCTCATCTCTAAAACCTCATTCAGTTCAACCAATAGCACCAAGCTCACAAGGTAACAGAAGCGCCTTGACAAATACTGGAATCTGGCCTGCGCTTTGTGCCTGGTCAATACAGATTTGATGTTCCAGGTTCTCTGGAAGAAAACTATCCAATTCCACAACATGGTGCTGGACAGCAACCCCTCCAAATTTAAATTTAGGTTAAAGAACTGTGACCCCCCCCCCCAACCTAGACTGACACACACGTTCATGACTCACACTAGAGAATGAACCCCTCACTATACACACAGAGCACCAAGTGTCCTATGCTTTTTCCATGATCAAATAGTAGTATTACCAGATGGACAATTTTCGCTTCAGGAAACAATGGAAAAATTAAACTGGTAAAAAAAATTAGTAAATTTTGCAGCGGCATGGCGTGCAGCTACCGCAGGCATAATGAACAGCGGATGAAGCATGAACTCCTACCTCTTCATAAAACAAAGTCATCTCTCGTGGCTATATCTTAATGAAGGAGAACAAAAGCAGTAATTCACATTTCACTTTGGGGTTAAACTTGCGGAAATATGTCTAATCTGAGCTTCCCTCCCTGGTAAGAGGCACTAAACGAACATAAAATGGAATTAGAAGGCAGTCAAATAACATTAATTTGACAAAAAATGAAACAGAACACTGGATGAAATGAAGAGAACTGAAAAGCTAAGCTAGCCTGTGGCAGCAAAAATAAACAGGAGTCTAGTAGCACCTTAAAGACCAACAAAACCTTCTTCTAGCATATGCTTTTGTGACATACGCCCACTGCTTCAGATGCAATCAAGCAAGATACTCTAATCTAGTCCATGAAACATTCTCCTAGATTTTTTTTAATTTTTAAGGAGTCACTAGATTCCTACTGAATGGCACTCTAGGAATAAAAAAATGGCAACTTGATAAGAAACTGGTGTTTCATCTAAATACATCAGGAGAGATTTCTTCTCTCCTGATAAGTTTGCAGGCAAGACATGTTACTCTGGAACCTACCAGATTTTATTTTGGCATAAAAGGCCCAAAATGGCTATGCCAGTGATCACAGAACCTTTGTGGACAAACAGCCATGCGGGCTGGGATTACAGTAAGAATTGCGCAAACTAACTCTCCCTCCCTTTTGTGCCAGTGAAAATTCAGGTAGGATCCAAATGGTGCTATTTAATGACATTTTGGTGTTAAGCCGGATTATGATGGAATTCTCACTGAGTATTTGGAAAGTACTATCAGCCTTCCCCCTTCCCTTTTCCCCAGGTTTACAGAAATGTCACAGCGCTCAAACCCGGTTGTAATTATTTAAATCTATGCAGTAAGCTGTGCTCTCACAGCAAAGAAATAACTTGTCCCTCTCTAGCAAATGAAGTCAAGGTGTCAACACCTTCACCACAACTTCTGAGCTTCCTGGCCTCTGATGTGCAACGTTAAGACCTTCCCCAAGCAGGAACAGTGGGGAGTTATAGCTTTCTTGCCGCAGCTATTAAGACTCAGCTGCCAATATACTGTGCCCATACTTGATTTCTGCGCCTTTATTGACTTAGCCCAGGGGTAGGGAACCTGCGGCTCTCCAGATGTTCAGGAACTACAATTCCCATCAGCCCCTACCATCATGGCCAATTGGCCATGCTGACAGAGGCTGATGGGAATTGTAGTTCCTGAACATCTGGAGAGCCGCAGGTTCCCTACCCCTGACTTAGCCCCTTTGGGGGGGAGGGGGGTGTAAGGATGCCTCCATCTACCAAATGGCTAAAAGGATCAGGAATACTCTATTTCACTGGCTTGGCTTGATAAGTGCAGCCACAATACAGTTAAAAGAACTGCACTCTTAACAAGCCCTTGCAGGCAACTGTTTTCTCAGCCTAAACAGGAGGCACATTTCTACGGTGTTATATATTGTTTAACATACCAGATAAAGATAACAAGGGCAACTTGAACAGAGAGCAATAAAAACAAGATTATCTTCCGCAAACAACAAACTTTCCAGAAAGTCAACTGCAAACTATTACGTTGCTTCACCTAAAACACTTGTCTACAAAGAGTGGGTTGCACCAATAGAACCAACACTATTTTGGGGCTGTTTTGGAGTTTTTTAAGAAAGAGGAATTTTTTTAAAGTAATGACAAAAAAAATCCTGAGAGATGCAAGTTGACCACAGAGAAGGACAGATACCCTTTGCTTTTAAGCACAGTATAGACAAGGAGCCTTTCTGTAGACAGCTCTTTGCATAGCAAGGATTACTTACTAAAATTTCCTCATTCCAGCAATGTACAGCAGCATTCTAAAACAAAGGCAGTAGAATTATTTGGCTTGCTCCAGATTTGTTAAGTGGGCAGCAGAATAAAAAAAGCCAAATTTCTGTGGGATTGATATAGCTTTTTTTTGGTGGTGATGTGATTTCTTCCCTAAGGCACTCTCAGTCTATATTTAGTCTGTATTTAGCCTCCTTGGTTTTGTCTGTCAGTCTGTGTTATGGTATATTTTGTCTTTATAACATATATGCCAATGTGCAATAAAGGTCTTTATTGGAAAAAAAAGTTCCCTCGTCTGTATCTAGGATGCCAGATGCAGTGAAACAAATCCAAGTCGGTCCCTTGTTGCAGCTTTGGGCAAAAGGGGCATCCAAGGCTTGAAAGGGACTTAATTAAATTGGTCATTTCATAACTTGGGAGCAAAACCAAAACATAAAAGCCTGACATATTCACATCAAGAACGGCAGCATTTTAAAACACTGCTCCTTGGAGGAAATAGAGGCTGTAGCCATACAATTAAGGCTATAGAGCTTCACTCATTAAGCACCTTTTCTACACAGTTCACCAATAAACCGAAAGTCAGAGCAATGGTGCATTTAAATCCTGTAATTACTATCCAAGGCAATAAAAGCAAGCGTACTAATTCAACTTTGGCTATGATCTCTGGATCTCACATCCTGCTCTAACACAATCAGTTGACAAAGAACTAATTACCCTAATCAAGTGATCACAGTTTCACTGACATCTTACTTCCTTGAGCAGCTATAAACACCAGCAGGCTAAGCAGATAGCACCAATTAGTTTGCTATACCATTGTTTACAAAGCAGTTGGAATTAATTCTGTTTTACAGCATTCCAGAGATTCCAAGAACATTTATGGTGCTCTCAGTAATTTTATATTTGATCTGGTACACTCACTCTTCCATTTACCATTTCTGAGAGGTACCACAATCTTCAACTATACTTCAACACAAACTGCTGCCCCACATCTTTTTTTATTTTTGCACTATCCAGCCTGACCAAGAGTTCTGGGGAACACAAAAGCTTGCACACTGAACGATGTACGAAAAGCTTTGTACGCAAGCCACAAGTACGAGCAGTTACAAAACACAACACACCTTGCTTTTGAAGAGTTTCCCAGCAAGAATGTAAGATTCAAAAGTTGTATATTGTTACTGATGTGAATTGTGAGCCATTTTGGAAGCCAGACAGTTTGAAAAGCAGGATATAATTTTAATAAATAGTGCCTTTTCAGAGCAGTCAGACGGCCATTCTGTTTCATCAAAAGTGTCTTCCCCAATGACCACTCCCCTTTAATTTTGTGCTGGGTACTGGAACACTTAATCTCCAGAGCACTTGGACAGTACATTTTTAGTATCACATAGCTAAGAAAGGGGAAGATGATGCCAGAGGCACACAAGAGATTGTCAAAATACATCCTGAATTCCTTGGCACTTGCCTGACTTTTGGCACCATCATCCGGTGCTGCACCATCAGAGTGTGGCAGATGGAGGCCATCAGTGTGAACACCTCTTCACTAGCTGAATCTCGCCAAACCATATTTAACAGAGTATTTGTCTGCTGTTTTGTATCCAGTTTTGAAAGACACTCTTCTGTTACGTACTGGACTGATATTCTCCCATCTCCCTGTAATTGAACAAAATATTTTTATAAGAACATTAATTTGTTACTGGTTAAGATATAAACGACTGCTTAGATTCCCCTCGTTGCAGAACTAAGGTTAGAAGATAACGAATTTTGAAACTATGTAATGTTCTTTCTAAATGATATCAGTGTTGTAATTCTAAGATCCAATGTGTTAGAACTAAAATATATATATATATATAGAGAGAGAGAGAGCGAGAGAGAGAGAGAGAGAGAGCGAGAGCGAGAGAGAGAGAGAGAGAGAGAGAGAGAGAGAGAGAGTGTGTTTATGGGTACTGTATTTTCTTATCTGTTTTTAAACTAGACTTGAGAAAATTAATAAAAATATTATTACAAAACCAAAAGGTTTCTAAACATTTTGAAGGTGGCTCATCAATGTGCAAGAAGCAAAATTCTTATTGTAAAGCACAATGATTCCTTCAGCCATCACTGACACATCATATCAGCTAAGAAGACTCAGAAATGCGCAAATAAGTTTCTGAACCTCACATTACAGAAGTGGGGAGGACGGACTGGGATGACACTGTTCAGTACTTGCCAACCCACACCAAAGAAAACCACACATAGATCAGTACTGTGTTTCCCCGAAAATAAGACAGTGTCTTATATTAATTTTTGCTCCCAAAGATGCGCTATGTCTTATTTTCAGGGGATGTCTTATTTTTCTGTGTTCTGTTCGTCGGGCATGCTTCCAAACAAAAACTTTGCTACGTCTTACTTTCAGGGGATGCCTTATATTTCGCGCTTCAGCAAAACCTCTACTATGTCTTATTTTCAGGGGATGTCTTATATTCGGGGAAACAAGATACCAGCTGCGCAGTCTCTTTCAGACTTCCCATATCAAAGAAGAGAAAGGCAAACCGTCTTCACTGACGAACTCCAGGTTTCCAGTTTAGTACCACAATACCAGTTCAACAGATCAGACAGCTGCCACACAGACAAGGCCTAAAACATTTCAATTCCATTTTGCGGGCCACAGCAAGGAATTTCGGAGCAAGACGTTAGCGTGGCGCCATGGGGAGTCCTTCAATTAATTTAAATGGCTTTCCAGCAAACACTCCGAGTTCATTTTACTTGCACACATGCATACACGGGCAACAAATGCCTTTAAGTAATTTTTAACCTAAATAGAGATGACGGATCATGACATACATATTATATATTTCCAGTCATCAACCAAAAGTGATTAGGTGAAATGCTGTAGAGCGAGAATGACAATGAATTGCGAGGGGCCATCCTTACGCAAAGCCCCACCACGTGCCTAAGGGTGACCCCTCGCAGTTCATTGTCATTCTCGCTCTATAACATTTCACCTAATCACTTTTGGTCAATTAATGAAAATTATTTTCTGGCTAAATTCAACAATTAATTCTATTTGAACTCTCGGGGATCTATATTTGCTTTTAACTATCTAATTTTATGCACTTTGGCCATTGAAGACATAGTCTGTGGAGATTCAGTAGGTTTTTAAGACTCTACAACAGACAAAAGTGATCTGAATCCACCCTGGGCTCAATCGCATTTGAGCAACTTTAATAGCACGTTTTCCAAAACATTAAGAAACTTGCAAGGAAATCAAAAGGCAACTTTGCTTAGGATGCATTGTTAATGGGTCACAGTTAATAACTCCTAATGATTCGAACTGTTAAAATATGTGCTGAAATGGAGAAAAACCAATCCTCCGATGACACCTATTTTGTCATGTCTGATGAGTAGCTTCAAGATTTTTTCACTAACTGAAACTGACACATCAATATCTGTAAGTAAATCCATACAAAGAACAGGGAGGCTTTTATACACAACCTTGCGGCTGATCTGTGAACAGTCATTAAATTCTATGTCCCTGTTAGGAGCTCCATTCTCTTCCATAATAAATCACATCACATTATGTAGCCACCTGTGTAATGCGCTACTGGGCTGCAATCGACATGCCTAGCCTTATAAAAGCCATGGTAAGAAACCTGGAACAGCACACTTGGGACTAGGGAAAATGCTACAGACCAGAGCTATGATTTGCGTGCTTGAATAATCGATGTTAAACAAGGTTTTCCATGCTTTCTACAGAGTCCAAGTAAATCTATCAATTGGCCTAAGGAAGAGGATCAAAGCAAAACAGAATGACTTGTGGGAAAACATTGAAGGGGGAGGGAGAGGTGCTGTGGATGCAGCTTTAGTATTGCTGTCATGGAATTTTGGACATTCAATACTTACAGGCATGGAAGTCATCTTACTGATTCCCTCATCCTCGTCTTCCGAGTCACTGGGTGAATCCTGACAGTTTGTACCTGATGAGGATACAGGTAACTGAGAAAGAAACATCTGGAGTACTCGTAAATACACAAGGAGCCCTTCTTCTGAAAGAGACCCTGCATTAATAAAAAGTTACCATTAAAGGCGTTATACGGTATACTGAAACAAGGAGCAGAGAAAATTAATGTACATTCCCAATCTTTTACAAAGAGAATGTCTTGAAAGTACCCATTTCAAATTACACACAAACAGTATATGGTTTATTATATAACATACACGATAGCGAGAAAGCATTCTAATATATGTTGAAGTGGAAGGAGTGAAGTTGATATTGCACAAAGGCCACATGACAGACATCAAAGGGGGGAAGCAGAGTTGGTGTTAAAATGCAAAGTTGCAGTCAAACAACTAAAACTAATACGGCCACTACGCTCAAATGTTCCCAGCTCAAATTCCAGTTCACTATCCTGATGACCATGAGCAGGTGCACCAATAGATTAACCTAATAACCATTCTGCAGCAATTGCTTTAAGTTCTCATACAACCAGGCAGTCTTATCACAAATAATTCTTTGTACAAATACAAAAAGTATACCTAATGTAACAAACTATACTTCTCTCTTTTCCCCCCTCAGGTTCACTAACAAGTCCAAAAGATTACGTTACAAAGCATTTCTCCCATAAACATCCAGACTCAAAACCAAAATATCAATAAAGTTCAACATAAACCACTACATGGTGTGTATGAATCATTTTTACAGCATATCTTGTTATTAACAACAAAAAGGAGGTTTAGGTTGAAATTCTCTTTTTAATTCACAAGAGGAGAGTTACAGGCATAAGTAATGAACAAGTTATCACCCACAAGATATTTCAGACACAGTATATATACTCTACACAGTGGACATTCCAATAAGAACATAAGAACAAGCCAGCTGGATCAGACCAGAGTCCATCTAGTCCAGCTCTCTGCTATTCACAGTGGCCCACCAGGTGCCATTGGGAGCTCACATGCAGGGTGAATGCCATTGGGAGCTCACATGCAGGATGTGAAAGCAATGGCCTTCTGCGGCTGTTGCTCCCGAGCACCTGGACTGTTAAGGCATTTGCAATCTGAGATCAAAGAGGATCAAGATTGGTAGCCATAAATTGACTTCTCCTCCATAGATCAAATAGATCAAATGTGTTTTTCATACCTAAATATGTTTCGCCAACTGTTAGAACAAAGTAAAAAAGCCATGGTGCTCTCTCGCTTTTTCTTGAACGTCGGCTTTCTGTTAACAATAGTGCATTCAGAAAGAGTTCATAAGGGAAACAGGTCTGCACATCTGCAAGCGCTGGAATGATGAAATGGAATATCTGGTCTGTAAAAGGTGCCGCCAAGAACTCTTCTGTGAAAGCAGCAAAAACCTGTTGCCTGCAGCAAGTAAAGAAATGTTTCTCTTCAGGAAAAAGGTAAAGATTGACTTTTCACAACTGCATCCATAATGTGGTCAAACGTGCAAGTCTGAACATACGTTTCACTCCACCAAGTACACTGCAACATTTTTCATTAATTCTGTGAGATTCCACTTGTCAGATTACTTGAAGTGAACTTCTGCCCCACTACTGTTTACCTATTTGTTTAGCTGAATAAAACCACTGAAAAGCACCCAGACGATGCTTAAGTCACAAGAAAGTTGATGTAGCACAAAGCTGTGTGGGTTAGAGCAAAAACTCCACAACTGAAATGAACTCACAGGTGAATGCAAGCTTTCCTGTACATCCAAAAAGCTGCCCCTGAGACTTTGGGGTCTCTTAGAAACAAATGGGATTGGGGGGGGGGGGGCTTTTTATATTGCTAAGCATGTGCTACTTGCTGCAACTGTTCACATCACTCCCCACATTGTTACCAAGTGGTATCAGACCCCCGGCCAGTGGTGGGATCCAAAAATTTTAGTAACAGGTTCCCATGGTGGTCGGATTCAAACTGTGGCGTAGCGCCAATGGCGATGGCCGGGGCACGACGGGGGCGTGGCCGGGCATTCCGGGGGCGGGGCATTCCTGGGCGGGGCTGTGGCAAGGACGCAGCCACTGCGCTGGTCCTTGGGTGGGAAACAAATGCCGGCGCCGGCGATGGCTGCCTGACGCACGCCGCGTGTACCTCTCCTGGCGGAGACTGCTTCTAAGTTCTTGCGGCGCTACTACTGAGAGGAGGGGTGTAGCTAAGGCAAAAATCACGTGGCAAAATCACCAATTAGTAACCCCCTCTCGGCACACACAAATAATTAGTAACCTACTCTCGGGAACCTGTGAGAATCTGCTGGATCCCACCTCTGCCCCCGGGGCACCTTTTCAAGAATGCAGACATGTGCAATAGGAAAGCGAAAGCAGCAAATATCCATTCCATGGACACATTTTTTTCGCCAATGGGTAGGATCAAGCCTGTGCAATAATTCTCTTTTAATTGGCACCACCAATTTGCACATTACTACAGAAAGCAGATTCTAACACTAAACACAGAGACATAGATGTAGTACTCAGAGCACAAACCCTGAAAAGGTGTCATGCGCTTACCTGGCATCTTCTGGACAGGAGCTATAATTAAAGTGCAATGGCTTCAGAACATTCTCTAGCAATATTTTTGCGATAGGAACCCGAGAAACATCAGAATACTCTATGCTTGATGGAAGCTTGTTATTTATTAGCAGATAAAGAGACCTGTAGTATCCTGAAAGAAAAAACAAAGTTCCAACAGAGATATCTATTATAAGTCAAAATTAATTTGTGATGACAATGAACACTTTAATATGGTCCTGGAGTTAGCTATGTGAGTCTGGTGCAGAATAACTAGGTCCTGTGGCATCTTAGAGACCATGTAAAGGTCATGAATAATACTCAGATGTCAGAAATAAGCATTTAAGTTTGGAACAAGCATAACCCTGGTTTGTCATGCATACCCTCTACCATCTATTTCCACATAAAAGGATGAGAATCCTAGGCGGATTCCGAATGGGCCAAAAACAGCAGTTTGAAAACGGTGTGAACTCTTTTACAGTGCTTTAAACCATTTTACACTGTTTTCCCACCACTGTTTTCACACCCCATGCGGAATCCGCTCAAGTTTGTGGGGAAGGAAAAGCCTCCCATTTGACAGGTAACAGCATTCAGAGGTTAAAACAAATTGGACTTTGACAGAAAATTCCTGAATTCAGGAAGTCTTCAACTGTAGTCCGTGAGCAAACAGAAAACAGAAGAAGCACAAGCCAGATTTGTGTCCAAACAAACCAATCTCTGTATCTTCCTAATGTCTGAATAGAGCCTATAACTTAAGAAGAATAAGAATAAACTTGAAAATTAGCAACAAAGAAATACACACTGCCTATCCAGAATTAGTTTGATTAACATATTAATTTATTTATTTCTTAGATTTATATCCCGCCCTTCCCAATAGGGCTCAGGGCAGCGATAGTCCTACTTAAAAGCATTAGCTCTTCAGGACCTATAAAAGTTTACTATAGTTCATCAAACCTGAACTGACATTCCATGATCTCTTAACACTGAGGAAATTTATCACAAAGATTTCAAATTCTGAAACAGCAAATATATATACTTCAAGCATCCACATACAGATTAGATGTGAAATACAAGGAGGTATGTGAGGATTGCTTTAACAACTTCCAGGATACAAGTCTATGTACAGTTGACATGTAACGTTTTATTATAACGAGCATGTTCGAAGGCACAATCTGTTTCCCTTAAATATTGTTTTACAGACAAAACATAGCTCAAAAACATCTGGCAGCAGTTAGACACCTGGAGTTAGTTTAGACCTGAAAGCCAATAATGATACAAACCTTTTTGAATCACGTAGTGCAAGATTTGTTCAATGATGGATGCCACGTAGTGAGCATCTTGTAAAACAGGCAAGTAGGTATTCTCAAAAGAAAATACTTCAAGCATCCGCATAGGAAGTGCAACATTCAGACTGTCATCGCTGCAGTTTTGCAGCAACCTGCAGGGAAATAAATTGTATCATTCCAATGGTACAGAAACCTGCCCTCCTACTAGAAAAGGGTTACATTTCTAAAAAGAAAATGTAAAATGACCCCTGGAGATGGACGGATGGTCACAAAGCACAATCCTTCTCATGAAAAAAATTCAGTCTCAGACAGACATTAACTGCAGGAAGGTTTTTTAATCCTTACCATTACCCTATGAGTTGCCAGGTTCAGACCAACTGGTCCATGATCATCTCATGAGGTTCATCACTGTCAGGGATTTGAACTTTGGTACCCAAATCAGAGTCCAACATTCTAACTGTTACACCACTCTGGCTCTCTCATTAGTGCCAGGACTTAGGTAGGTATGAAAGGCTAAACCCAACTCACTCTGTGATGCTCTGCAATTGCCTACATAAATGAAAGGGGTCAAGTTCTCCAAGCTCTGGTAGTTAACAGGCATAGCACAGGTTTAAGTGATAGTTATAGGAAATGCTTCATTCTACCATCAAGGTTTTTGTTTACCTGCAACAGAGCCCCAGCAGCCTTTTGATCTGGAACAGGCACGTAAGTTTGTCCGGGCCATCAAGCTGCTTCACAAACTGAGAATTCTGCTTAATCAAATTCTGACAAATCCATATCTGGAAAAAGCAAATTCACACAGTTATATTTCAAAACACTGTTGAAAAAGACCAATGGGGTATTTTTGTGTGTGAACCAGACAGTGATAGATCTAATGCAAAACCTAATATGGTTAAACAGCAACAAAAATTCCCCTTGGCCCTCCCATGGAGATAAGCCCCTTACCAAGACCACTGAGAAAGACATGAGCTCTTTGTAACAAGAACAGTCTGAATATTTGTGGGAAAAGCTCTGGAAATAACTTTTCCCAAAAAAGGTGATTAAAGAGTCTTACACAGAAAACAGGAACTCGCCCAGTGTCTTCAAGAAACATGTTACTGCACGTGCATAAACAAAGCACTCACTACTAACCAGCAGACTAGATCTGAACCTGGGAAGATCTGAAGCTTCCAAGCTAATATTCTAACTCTCACGCCGTTTCCGCACGGCCACAGTGGGGGTTGGGTCAGCGTACATGACACCGACCCAACCCCCCCTGGGACCGTTTGCACGAACTATCCCAGAAACTACCGGGACAATGGCGCCGCACCGCGCCGCCGCCCGATCGACGTACCTTCCCTGCAACTGTCCGGCGTGTCGCCGAGGCCAGGGGACACGCCCCCCCCGCCCTGCACGACCGCTCCAGAGTCACAGGGCAGGGGGGCGTGTCCCCCGGCCTCGGTGACGCACCAGACGGTCAGTCGATTGGGAAAGGGGGGAGGGATGGCGCCTTCCAGCCGCTGCCGTTCGCACGGCAGCGGTTGGAAACCGCTGTTTCCTAACAACCTCGCTCGGGGAGCGAGGTTGGGAAACACAGCGCCAAATTCTGCACCGCTGAAGGGAGGCCATCGAGGGCGGTCGCGGCTCGCGAAGCAGCCCCCCAGCGCTGTAATATTGGTCCGGTCTTGGAAAGCGGGCCTCAGATTCCCACCTATGAAAATCTATGGAATGCCAAAGGAACTATCCTCTCCCCCTTGAACTCAGCCCACTACGGGAAAGATTCCATAAGAATTGACCTTCAGGGATGGTGGGAAATTCAATGCTGCTTAGACACAATGAAAGCACTGTCCGTCTCCACTCAAATCCAAGCAAAGCTGGGGACAGTTCTGAACGCAACTAGAAGGCAGTTCATTCCAGACAGCAGGGATAGCCAACAAGTACTGTGAACAGGATTCGGTCAGTGGTCATTAATATCTGAACTTCCTATAACTGTAGATGCTGATGAATGAACATGGAACTTTCTGCATACCTACCAGATGCTCTCCCACCGAGTCACAACACTTCCCCGCATGTGCTATTTCATAAGCATTAATGGTAAATTTTTATGAGACCATTTGTATCTGCCTTTCGAGGAAATCACATTCATTCCTCAGTAGATAATCTTGTTCCCTTCCCCCGCATCACATTCCCATTTCCAGATAACCTTGCTCTCATTGAGCAGGTATACTCCATACCTTACAGATTTCATTACTGAGTGACAGTCACTTTACTAATCACCCTAAAAATCCACCGGCAGCTCGTACTGCATGACGAAACACATTCCCAGCTCCAAACACCTGATCAAATCCAACACAGCACACTTACATGAGTGAAAATTGCTTTTATAGGGAAACAGATTTTTTTTTCATCAGGAGGCAGCCCTTTGTGCCTCCTGGGATGTTGCTCTAGATCCCGCTCCCAACCCTCAGAGAAGTTTTTTAGGGACTGTGGGCAGACAAAAGCTTTTCTTTAGAAAGCAGAAACATCACCACACAACTCTGGATTCAACACCCCCTTAAGTAAAGAACGGGTAACAAGCAAAGCAGAAGTATATAACTAAAGCAATTCAAAATTAAATCAGTTTAGAAATGCAAAAAAACCCCCCAAACATAAAGAATATTCAGTACTCACCAAACGTTTGGAATCCTCATTATGTCTATAGAAAAACAGAAGTTGCCGAACTAAAAGGGTCAGGTTTGCTCCATTGGCAGTGGAGAAAGTTCCTCCAGATTGTGCTAAATTAGCATAACGATCAAATTCACTCCTCTGAATGGAATACTTTAAAATTCAAGAATAATATAAGTTAATTAAACTTTTTACCAAACATTAGCCTATACAAGGATTTCAACATACTCATTTTGAATTGCAGCCTTAATTGACAAGCTGCACAATGAACAGTTGCATAAAACTTCAAATGTCAGGCTTTTAATCTTTCTCCAGCATTGAGGTCACTGGCCACAATTTGTAACATCTACACATTTTTGACCCATTTTTCCCTCTGTAAAGGACTCACAGCACCTAACAACAATAGCTTCATGTAACTACAGACTCACTCTGGTGTCGCAATAAATAACATCTTGGTTGCATAACTGCAAACAAAATGTTGCAATGAATAAAATGAAACCTATCAGTAGTACCATGTGCAAGAATGCAGTAATTCAGAGTTATGGCCTGTCCAGTCATCCAGTCATCCAGTCATTCATTCATTCATAAATAAAAGTAATAATACAATCACCAAGTACACATCAGCTCCCACTAATCCAGAGAAAAGAGAGACTGCCCACATATTAGGTGGGTTTTTTTTCAAATGGGAAAATTAAAAAGAAGGGCTTATAAAAACATCTTCTCTACGTTGTCCCACTGTTCTTCAAATCCAACATAGCAAGCCCAACCACCATGTTTGCAAAAGAAAAAAACGATCACAGAACATGAAATTTAGTTCCACATTTAGAATGGTTAATGATGCAAAAATGCTTACTTGATGTTTTCTGTCCCTGTACCCCCGCACAAAGGATTGGATGATTATCGCATTTTTCAGCCTTCTCCTTTCTTCCTAAGAAGACAAGACATAGGTGTAAATAAAACATGCTGCACTGCAGACAACAGGATAGACCACTTATAAACAAAAGTCATCATAGTGGAGTATCAGTAGCGGCAGTCAGTGGCTGAGTCAGCCTGACATAAACTCATGCGGGTTTGTAACTTTGTCCCACCTGTATGACCCCATGCAGTACCTTGTGAGAGGCTGAAGTCAAGATGACTATGACCCGTATGCAATATGCAAGACTTTCAAGTATTCTTTAGCTTTAGCAGGCGTTCACCAGGCACAAAATTCTATTACTGTTCAAGCTGTTAGAAGTCAGGTGCTTATCACACCTTACACTGATACAGGTGCATTTTCTCTTGCTATCTCCAGGTCTCTCTTCATACTATGTACAGCCACAAACCCACCACCTGAGGTAATATTTATTGCAGAATTGGCCATTTTAGGATTTTTTCCCCTTTTTCACTCCCCCCTGCCCCAATTCCGAACTTTTAAAGATTAACATTCAAGCCAAATAGAAACCTGGGCAGGGCTTCTGCTGATCAGGAACCGAAAAAGCATCCACTAGCTAACAAACCAATTCCACTCCCCACATTCAATATTCATGTGTTAACTTGTTCCAGGATACATTAATTCTTCCACAGCTGTGGCCCCAGATCATGATCAAAACCAATCAAATTATTCAATTCAGAGACCTGAAAGTTGGTACAGTAAGTCCAGAGGGGTAGCAAGGGGGGAAAGCGCCCAGTGCACTGGTGCGTCCCCCGCCCCACCCCCATCCCGCCCCCACCACGCCCCCACAGGGGTGCGCCCCTGGTGTGTCACGCACCCCCCGGCCCTCTTGGATCTACACCTCTGAGTAAATTGTGTGTATGTGTCATATATAATCAAATTTGGCTGCCCTAAGAACAAAAATTAGACTTCTTGATGCAGATTTTTATATTCTGCTCTGTCCATATCTTTGAGGAGATCTGGAGAAGCAGGGGAGTAAAAGAAGGAAACAAGGAGCTGAATGGGGAGCTTCAGCAGCAAATGAGAAAAGGGGGTCTCGTGACAAACCCCCAAAATGGAGGGATGTTACAGGAAGCAAAATCAACCACGACCTCAGAAGCAGGTACTGCTTTTCAATACTGCACAGCTGAGCAATGATACTTATATTCATCTATGCTGTAGGAAAAGGTTTCTTCCAAGAATACATAATCATCAATTAGTGACCTATAATTGCAAGTGCTTGAAGCCTGAGGTCAATGCTGCAATTTCATGATATTCATTTTTAAAAGCTGTGCTTGATTGTCTCCTCAACAGACAGGCAGCCCCATCCACAGTCTGAAATGCCAGGATGTGGAGCTGCTATTGTGCTATCTTGCTGACTCCAGAGGGCTTTTGGGCAGTGTCAAGAGGCAGGAAAAACACACATCCCCAGCCAGCCAAAAGCCCTCCATAGGGCTGAATGGACTTATGCCGGTGGCATACGTCTGGAGTGCCAACCACAGTGCCTGCAACACAAAAGGCCGATGGGTGCCGACTACAGTTGGCTCCACCCCCGGGAACACCCTGGCCCACCTCTCCCTGCACTGGCACCTGATTGGACACCAATGCAGCCTAGAATAGCCAGTCTCCCTTCTGGGTCTGTGGGGCCCACCCCCCTCCCAATTTGCCCAACCTGCCAGCAGATTAGCTGAATGTGCTGGTGGGGTAGGCAAATGTGCCAATGCAAGCTCACACTGGTTCTAGTGAGCTGTCCCTCCCCCTCCCCGGGATGAGGCTGTCAATCATATGTTTTCCCCAATATTATAATTGTTGCAGTCTGCTAAGGCACAGCTTGTGTTCTAAAGGGAACAATAAACTAGTTACCAGTACAGAAAACTGATAACACAAAACCCTTCCATTTGTACAGTTAACCCAAATAACATAAAATTCAAACATACCACAAGACTGTACTTATATCATACCTCTCGTTTCCGCCTCTCTTCTTGTGTACGATGTAAAAGCGATGCCTTTTCCTCCTGGAAAAGAACACAATGTATTGTGTCATCTTTATACAAAAAATGTAGGTGGCAAATGGCTTGTTGGAAAGATGATCATATAAGTCTCTTTTAAGACTTATATGTTGTCTTAAAGCTGCCCTTTATTTAAAAAAAGCAAAAGTCTGCTAGAGACATTTAGTTAAACTTGGAATTCTTTTCCAAGGAAAATGATGACATCTGTAGATTCAGGTTATTTTAATTTAGTCCACCCAAAGGAGTAATAGACATTTATAGAGGCAAGCAAGCCTGCTCGAATGGAGATACTGAAAAGTTTTATTAAGTGTTTTGTTTTTTAACATACACATTTCATGATACTAACTTTACTTTTCAAAACATCAAGAAATTGTGTGTGATACAAAAAAGGGAGCCATACTGATCCATAAGAAAATTCAGAAAGCAAAAGCCAAACAAAGTAACATTATACTGCATGGGTCCCCAATATGTGGCCCAGGGCCATGTTGGGCTGCCTGTGGTGCCCCCTCTCATGAGACTGGGGGAGTCAGGCACCTGCAGGCCAAGAGGCTTAACATTTCAGCTGCAGGTCTGTCCAATACTGAAGACTTCCCAGTTCATAGAAGGGGTCAGTATACCGGGAAAGGAAATGAGCTAAGCAAATTTCATTGGCTTTCATGAAGCCTATCAACAATTGAAAACAGCCCCGTAATAACCAATCACAGAAGCAAACAAATCCCACAGAGATTTGTAATTCGATTACTCGTGTTGAGTCATGTTTAGTCTTGTATAGTATGTCAATCTGCTTACTTGCAGATATTATATTAGACTCTGAACTCTGTTTCACACCTTGCATAGCAGCAGCATCAGAGACTGATGCACGAAGCAACAGCTACACTATATGGGATAAATGCTAGAAATGTCTTTCAATTGAATTGTTTTAATGTTCTTCAATGGAAGCTCCCTCTTAAGAAATTTATTAGACCCAGTCAAACGTATCTATCATGCCCTGAGAAGAGCCTCTGTTCGAATCTCCTTTGTTGTGATCCTGAACGCATTTACTCAAAAGTGCTGCTAATTTCAGCATTTACATCCTTCAAATAATGAAGAATTGCTGTGTCAATCATGTAAGACCAGCCTCACCAGATCAGACCAAAGATCCATCTGGTCTATCATTTTGATTCCCAGTGACCTTCTGGGAAGCTCACAAACAGAACATAAATCTGTTTTTTATCCAAGCTCACAAACAGAACATAAAGGCTACTGACATCCCCTGCTATTGTCTCTCAGTAACTGTGTTGGTGGCGTCCAACAACTGAACCCACAGGCCCTCCTCAGGTAACACTTATTGGTAGATCCATTCTTTAAAAACTCATCTAAGCCCTTTTATAATTATATAAACAGTGGACTTCATATATCCAGTAGACATAAATATGAATCATGCATTGTATGAAACACTTTTCTAGGTCAATCAATTTTCTCTAGGTCAATTGACCTTTTTGGCAGCTCCTAAGAAAAGAAAAAGCTAAATCTTTGATGAAGCAGAACGCTTTTTAAGAAATTAAATGAGAAATCTTGATCATCTACAAAACACAAAGGGGGCTTTTCTATCTAAAAATGATGAATGGCACCAAAAATCCCCGGAGGCTAAACTCGACATGTGAAATTGGTATATATTCAGTAGTCTACAAACTTGGTCTTTAACTGGCAGCCAGTATTTGTAATCACCACCACCTCTACCCCCTTCAGATGTTCTTGCCCTGGATGCCTGCAGGTACCTCACAGCTGCTGTCCTCTCCTGTGAAAATCCAGCAGGAGGATGTTAGTACTTGGACACAAGGGGTAGGGGTTCTTAAAGAGGAAAGGGAAGTCTGGAACTGGCAAGCATGGATTCCCTCATGTATTGTATTTATCACTGTCCTATAGACGAAGAACTAGCAAGATGATGGGAATGAGAACACATGATCCATTTTACGGCCTTCAAATTCCTGAACACTTCTATTGGGTTCAGTTCAATATTTGTGAACTGCCAACATTTATTTTCCACCTCAAAGGAAAACACTGATGAACCAAAAATTATGGACATTTACAGTCTGATCTTTAAACTGTGTTCAAGGGGAATTACTTCTAAATAAGTGTCCACAGGGTTCTGCTTTACTTTTCTTAGCGCAGCTGCATAAGTACTGAAATCTGTTTTTTATCCAAGTAGATGTAATTCCTCAATGCATTTCATCATCTTGATCAATTATTTAAATCACTATTTTCTGTTAGTAGTTTAAAACCAACCCACCCTGCACTAAGGCCTGTGTGAACCGGATAGCAGAATTCAGGTCATATCTTAAACCATAGCTTATACATTTTCTTCAGATTGAACTTAAAAGAACTGTACTTCCTAATAGAGAAGTTAAATTTCAAATGCACTGAAGATGCATTTCTATACTTAGTATAGTCTTGTATACAAACTATAGTACTAATTCTCTGATCTTTTCCTATTAAGATTTTAAATGACAATATGACAAAAGTGCAGAATCAGGAAGGCCACTGTCATCCCGATTCACAGCAGCAGTATATGCACAGCATGAATCAAAAACTTCATCCAAATATATTCGTTTCAAAAATATTAATACATTACGCATTGCATTACTAAGTACTTTTCCCAATCTTTCATTGTTGTTTAAAACGCAACAGTGATTTCAACAGCAGGGTTGAATATATTATGCCATCTCCCCCCCCCCCTGCCTGCCCCCATTTCTGGAGGAAGAAGCATGGTTCATAAGCGCTACTATTAGCACCCATAATACGATGATCAAAGATGTAAAGCACCTACAATATGTTCCTTTTAGAGCTGTTTTTAAATGTGAAGATTTATTCTATCTTTAGTGCACAGAACAATGTGTTTATATGACCCGAATGGCTTTCAGGCCAGAGATTTATCAGGAAAATAAAATAGCTCCTTCGTAATTCAGAAAAAAACCAGTCTTAATATATTTATGATGTAGAGGAGATTCATGAAACTGTATCTTAAATAATGCTGCCTAGCATAGAGAGTGCTGTGTTATTTATGACATATGTTATTTAAACAATCCATTTTACACAATACCAAAGATTCATGACCACAGCAACAAAAAATTGTATTATTTTGAGCATTTACAATCTGATTCCATAGTGTTTCAGTCTCGCCAGTTCTGGGTTTTTTTAATGCTCACCTCGGTTATCGAATAATAGACAAATTTAAATACATATGCAGTCATGGTTAACATAAGCAAATGAGCAATGCCTAGCTTTGTATTGCTTTGGGAGAGGCAGCATTCTGATCCTTATGCATTACAATCCTATGGAGTAGGCGTTCTTACTCCCACTGCATGGACAGAAAACTGAAGTTTAGGAGATCTACAAGGCCTCCCTCGTGAAAGAAAGGGGATTTAAAATCAGGCCTTCCACCATTCTTAAATACAAAAGCAAAAGTACATTGCAGGAGGATCTGTTAGCGCTTCTTCTCTTGCTTCCAATGATTTTTAGTCTACTTTTGAGAAACTGGGGCAGCCACCCACTGAATGAATACTTCAGATGGGCCTCTCTATCAGTACTAAACAGATAGGTTTTTTTAAAACAACAACAACAATGATGCTAATAGGAAAGTTTAACAAGAAAGTGGAACTTAAATGTCACCTAAAGGGGGACGGATGCTTTCATAACCATACAATTTGCTTCAGCAATTCAGCCTTTCTGTTAATTTCTTTAGAAGACAAGTGAAGAATGAATACCTTGTCCCAGATCCTACCGTTTCCCTTCTTTATTCAGGAACTGTTAGGCATAAGGACTGCATTCCTGAACTCCCCTTCCCAAACTGCAATCTTTCCTACCAATCCCACACAGCAGAGGCGCCCATCTACCTACACTGACTATTCCCAGCACTGACTTATATTTCAACTTCTTGGGAGGTAAAAGTAGTGAGAGTCAACATTACGGAGCCCCTATCCCCAAACCCCCACAAAGAAGCCTTTGCAGACACAGTGAAGCGGGCCAGACTGCCTTCTTTTCAGGGCGTTTTAAGGGACTTGTTTTGCACCTCGTTTGCTTCTTCCAAAACCCTCTGCTTCATGCAAGTCTCACCAGTAAACCCCCCCCCCCACCTCCAGACATCTACCTCCACCCATCGCAACAAAAACATCAACTGTCTTGAATGCATCAGATGCTTTGAAAGGCCTTCTCGCCTTGAGAGGTGGCTGCAGTTTGGGGTTGTTTTTTTTAAAAAGAGGTTAGGAAGGGAAATAAACACACCCCGACAGACTTCTTAGGCTCAACCCCGTGGCAACAAGGGGCGATGAAATCCAGGATTCCTTAGTCACGCCTGCTTATCTCGGGACAGGGCCAAGAGAAAACAGATTCTCCCGGGCCATCAGGGAGCCCGCGGGGGCACCGGGACTTACCTTCCTGCTGGCTCCTCCGAGAGACACCTTGGGCCTGGTTTTGAAATCCCCTTCAAAGCTGAACATGGTCACCGCTTATCCTCCCATCTAGAGAGGGGCAGCCCCTGCCTGCCCGCCCGCCCGCCTCCTCCTCCTCTCCTCCTCCTCCGCCTCAGCCGGGACGGAAGCGCCGGCCCGGCCTCGCCCCCCTCCCGGGGCTGACCGCTGGGGCGCCCCGCTGCTGCCCCTTCTCCGCTTTACGAGGGCTGCTGCCGCCGCCGGCCTCGCTTCGGGCCTCCCCCTTCCCTCCGGTGCAGGCCGGCTTGCAGTGAGCGGAAGGGCCGGGGGCGGGGGGGGGGGGGTGGCGAATCAGCCGGTTCCTGAAAGAAGATGGCCGCCGACTGCAGGGCCCTAGGCGCGCTCCCGCCTCGCAGTCGCGCGCTCCCGAGCCCGAGCGCGTCTCCGGACGAGTGGGGAGGCGGGGCTGGAGCCGGCCCTGCGGCCTGCCCGGTGGCGGTTCCCTGCCCTGTGTGGCCTGTGCCCCTTTTAGGGGCTCCTCCTTCCTGTGAGGGAACGTCACTCTCTCTCTCACACACATTCATTAGTAGGGTTTTTTTAATCGCTTTTCCTCCAGGAGCATCCTATATAGTTCTCTTTATCCACTGTGAAGGCTGAGGGAGACTAGCTGT
The DNA here is from genome assembly GCF_021028975.2 of Sphaerodactylus townsendi. Taxonomy (NCBI): domain Eukaryota; kingdom Metazoa; phylum Chordata; class Lepidosauria; order Squamata; family Sphaerodactylidae; genus Sphaerodactylus; species Sphaerodactylus townsendi. Next base: position 67,667,950 of record NC_059435.1, read on the forward strand.
CCTCTGGTCACCCTACTCGCGGCCCTCCAGATGTTATGGACTACAGTTCCCATCATCCCCTGCCGGCATCATGCTGGCAGGGGATGATGGGAACTGTAGTCCATAATATCTGGAGGGCCGCGAGTTTGACACGTGTGCCTTAGAGAATGTCATAGCTATTATAGGAGAGATCTGAATACACGTTTGAACCCAGCTCTTAATCCAACCCCACTCACACTGGCACTGACACTTGGGGCTGTTTCCCTGCTTACTCCAGCACAGTCCCGCCTCCCTGCTTTGGTTTTTTTAAGTACTGCAAAGCTCCAGTGAACTCGGTTGCAGCACTGAACATTACTGAAATAAAAAAAAAAAATTTCAAAAAGGCTGTGAGCCTCAGAGATGGAAACGGATGTGAGCAGGCAGGAGAATGATGAACAGGCAGGCATGGGCAGAGGTGGGATGCAGCCCATTCGCACCCATTCGGTAGAACCAGTTACTAAAATTTTCTCAGTTCAGAGAACCGGTTATTAATGATTAACTCCACTAGGGGCCTCCTAATTAATGATTAACTCCACTAGGGGGTAATCTCTGTCCCTGGGTACAACAAATCTTGTCAAGTGGGGGATGCAAAATCACTTCAGGGCCCCTGACCCCATGGCACTTCTTATGTATATGAACTGTATGAAAGAATACAATATATAGTAATTCTATTTTTCTGTTGTTCATTGGTATAAAGGTTGGAAAAGTATTATAGGTAAAGATTTTTCATTTTCTTTTTTCCCCTTGAAATTTATATTGGAAAGAGAGGAGTTTAAACTACTCTTTGAGATTAAGGATTTTGGATCTCTCCCTCTGTTAGTTTTCTTTCAAGTGGAATAGACAAAGTAGTTATAGGAATCTGAAGGGGAAGTAGAAAGTGGGGAGGGAGGGAAATATGGGAAGGAGGGAGGCAATATAGGAGTTTAGTGGAGGGGTTGAGAGACATAGACAATTAGATATGCTTGTAATGTGTTAACAATTGTAAACAGTTTTGGGTTTCTCTCCTTACTTATGTTATTATTTAAAATCAATCAATATAAATATATTAAAAAGAAATAATACACTACCTTTTGGTATATTGCTTTTTTAATACTTTAAATAGTCATTATTTGAATCTAGAGGCGGGGCGAAGGGGAACTGCACCTGGGGCGCGCGCGCCCTGCGTCCTTGCCACAGCCCCGCCCCCAGAATGCCTGGCCACGCCCCTGTCGTCCCCCGCCCAGCCCCATTGGCGCTACACCACTGTTTGAATCACACCACCATCGGAACCTGTTACTAACATTTTTGAATCCCACCACTGGGCATGGGGTGCAGGGGCAGAAAGAGAAATGTAAGTACTCAGGCCAGGGACCCTCAAAACCTTGAACCTACCCTGGTCACAGAACAAACTCTCTTTTGTGTTGACACAGATCTAATTTGACAGCCAGTTGAGATTTTCAGGAACAATTGATTGGCTAAGTCAGTGGTTCACAACCTGGGGTACCGTACGTGTATCCCCAAAGGTATGTGCCAGAATGTTTGGGGATACACCCCATAATGGGTTTGCTAATAGGGTGGCACAGTTTTAGGGAAATGGGTGGCCAAGCAGTACACAAGTGAAGAAAGGTTGAGAACTACTGGGCTAAGCGGAAAAACTTCACTGGAGCAGATCAGGAGAGATCAACCAAATATGTCTCTACTGGCAGAACAAGCAGAATCATGACACATGTCCTGAAACCTTTGCACCTACATCCCATCCATCATGATAATTGCCATGTTGCGAGTTAGAAATGATTTGAGTTTTTATGGTTGCCAACTGCAGGTTTGGACATTCCTGGAGATTTAGTGGGGAGCTTGGGGAAGGTGCAGGAGCTCAGCAGGGGGGTGGGGGGAATGACGCCCAGGACAACACCTGCTCCGGGTGACCCCCACCCCCCACTTATCTTAGCCAGTGGGAGCCTGCCGAGGGGCACCTGGCGGGGCGGGACCAAGGGGAGGGGCGTGGGGGCGATTCTCCAACCCACCATGTGTCCAGCTGGTGTACGCCCGGGAGCATGTGACCATCTGGACCTCAGTGAGTTATAATACCATAGTGTCTACCTTGCAAAGCTGCCATTTTCTCAAGGGGAACTGATCCCTGTAATCTGGAGATCAGTTGTCATTCTGGAATATCTGACTATCAGCCTCTCCTAAAGGTTGGCAGTTTTACTGGTATTAGAGAATGTCGCAACCCTATAGGCCTGCCTCTGTGGTCCTGATCTGATGGCTCCAATGTCTGAGCAATAAGACAACTAGGGATTTTGTGACTATGGAAATAAAGCCCCCTTTCCAGGGAAGAACATGAAATTAATAAGGCACCTTACGGTAATTTGTAGCTGTAATGAAACACTTCCTGAGAATAACATGCTAACTTTATAATCATGTAGCTGTTAGTGACTTAACTGTTACCTTAAACTATAGGCACGCAGCCCAACTCTGTTAGTGACGAATTTAATTGTTTTCATAAATTTTCATTCAGCCCATTTTAAAAAATCAGATAGCAAGAAATATAGCACACACTAGTCATTGTTACACCCTGATTAATTCAAAGGATAGATTTTATTAGGACAATTTATTAGATCATCGGATGAACAGTGCTTGAAGCTTATCATAAAAATTCATTCACACTAAACAAGAGTATAACAATGCTGATGTATCACATTGCTTGGACAGCCGTCATAAGCTATTCAGCAGAAGGGAGATTCTTACACACAGCAGTGGACGCTCAGTTCACGACTCATAAGAATAACTCCAGACCAGGACGACCGTGATTAGGAAGGACAGGCACACTGTTCATCATCTGGAGTCACATCAGGCCTTTCGAAAATTGGGCTTGTGTCAAGGGTTTATCATCCTGGGTTGCGGAATGTCTGGAGATTTGGAGATGAATCCTGGGGAGCAGAGGTGGGATCCAGCAGGTTCTCACCAGTTCCCGAGAGTGGGTTACTAATTATCTGTGTGTGCCGAGAGGGGGTTACTAATTGGGTCTGCTTTTCCGTTAGAAATTCCATTAGGTCCAAAAATCATGAAGTCCTGTTGTTTCCTATGTGGCTGGTTAGCGAAGGTAGAAAATGGGATAATTCTCCCTGTTGGGCTGTTTTAAAAACATGTTTTAGAAATATGGTTAAGGAAAGTATCCTTCTTTTGATTTCTAGAAACAAAATTAAGTATTTGAAAGTATTAAGTATTTGACAGGCAGTCAATTAGAGGAGAAGTAGTTGTTTCTGTTGGCAGTAGACGATAGGACTTGCTATAATGAGTTTAAATTATGGACAGAAAGATACCAGCTGGAAATTAGGAACTTTTTTTACAGTAAGAGTTTTTTTACAGTAACAGAGAAATTATTAATGCCCCACCCCCGGAATGCCCGGCTACGCCCCCATCGTGCCCCACCCAGCCCCATTGGCACTATGCCACTGTTTGGATCCCACCACTATGGGAACCTGTTACTAAAATTTTTGGATCCCACCACTGCTGCAGAGGGATCTGTTAGGATTTTACTAGTGCCTGCTTCATTCAGTCCAGCAAAAGTCAACTATTGAAGTCACTTGCCTGGAATCACATGAGCTTCTGGAAAGATCTCTCCTTTCTTCTTCCAACAAAAAGAGGTCAGACAGACACACAGGCACAGATAGACTGAACAGACACCTAGACTGAGCACTTGCGTAGACAGAGTTTGCTGTTCCTATATTTAGTGTAAATCCATTTGTTATCTAGTAAGGCTCTACAAAACATTTCCCTCGCATCTCTGCCGTATTATTTGCTCTGCTAATTTACTGCAATGCAACAGGATCTCATGCCATAGAACCCACCTTCCAAAATGCCCATTTTCTCCAGGAGAACTGATCTCTGTCGTCTAAAGATCAGCTGCCATTCCTGAAGACCTCAAGGCTGCCCCTGGATGTTGCAACCCTATTTGTATCCTACCAGTTCCATGAGCATCAGGGAGTTTGCACAGTGAGTTTTTCCTGTCTTCCCTCCAGGTACAGCCTACTGCAACCCCCTCCCCCATAGTTGTTCTTGGAGTTGAGGGGACCCTTAGGTGAAAAAAGGGACTGTAATGGGAAGCTGGAATAAGTGTAAATCACCGTTCTCCTCTGTTCCCTTATGTTGTTGGAAACAGACTGTAGGATACAAACCAGAAGCTATCTTATGACAAAACCTATTTTTGTGTAATTTTGACTTCTCTCCAGGGTTTTGAGGAAAATACCCTTAATTCGAAATGGCCCTAAAATTGCAATCCACAAACGGAACACATAAGATGAAACCTCACGAGATCCCCAGTTTTGCATTCTGTACTTGAAGGGGTTGCCTCCTTACTGATAAGTCCCCAAATCCATTTAGCCAAATGTCCCTTGTTCATGATTAAGCACATTCAGAAGGGAACATTTGAAGTTGCAAGGTAATTTGGGGCCGGCAAATGATGCATCAGAAAAACTGACATCGATAATTACATTAAGCAAGAATATAGGATGTGGTTACTACAAGGGGTTTCGATGACTGATTGCCATTAATGTTAATTAATTAAAGCTAACTAATGGGTCCTTTAAGGCCGTTTGCCATCTTTGCTCACAAAACCAAGTGCTACAACCTCAGCAAAAAAGGAAGGGGACACTTCCTATTTTGTGCCGAGGCAAACCATGACAAAATTCTTATCATATTCAACAATTTCATTTTTCATTCTCATCCCTAGCGTTTCTCAACTGAACTAAAAATAGCAACGTCCCGCCTAGCACATTATCCTTTAAAAGAACTTTTTGTGCAAAGCAGTCTTTGGAGTAAATGTTAACATCGCATATGGAACCACAGCATCTTTTACACACAGCAGTGAACATCGAAAAATGTTGCCTTTTATTGATAACATTTTATGATCTATTTCTGTGCCTGCAAAATTGTCCAAAGCAACATTTAAAGCTGTAAGGCCATACCATAAAAATAACGATTGTAATGGGAGGGTGGAATAAGTGTAAATCACTGTTCTCCTCTGTTCCCTTATGTTGTTGGAAACAGACTGTAGGATACAAGCCAGAAGCTATCTTATGACAAAAATATTTCTATTCCATTCTTCTAATTGCTCGAGGCAATTCACATAAAATTCTTTGAGGGTGTAAACAGACATGTGGATAAGGGGGAACCAGTGGACATTGTCTACTTGGATTTCCAAAAGGCTTTTGACAAAGTTCCTCACCAGAGACTGTTGAGAAAACTCAGCAATGAAGGAATAAGAGGAGAAGTCTTCCTATGGATTAAAAACTGGTTGAGGAACAGGAAACAAAGGGTGGGTATAAATGGGAAGTTCTCACCAATGGAGAGATGGTAGGGAGTGGTGTCCCCCCAAGGATCCGTGATTGGGACCAGCGTGCTCTTTAACTTATTCATAAATGACCTGGAAGTAGGGGTGGGTAGTGTGGTGGCCAAGTTTGCAGATGATACCAAATTATGTAGGGTGGTGAGAACCACAAAGGATTGCGAAGAGCTCCAAGTGCGGTCGCACCTTGATAAATTAGGTGAGTGGGCTAAGAAATGGCAAATGCAGTTCAATGTAGCTAAATGTAAAGAGTGACGACATTATTAGCAAAAAATCCAAACTTCACATAACACGCTACAGGGGTCCAGTGCTATCAGTCTGACAGACCAGGAAGGGATTTGGGCATCTTAGTTGATAGTTCCATGGAGAATGCTTCAACTTAATGCATGGCAGTTGTGAAAAAAAAGGCAAAACTTCTATGCTGTGATAATTAGGGAAAGGAGTTGATAATAAAGAACTGCAAGGATTGTCATGCCCTTATGGAGAAAATAAAGCAGCAGTGAAGATGCTAATCAAGCACTTGGAGTAACTGTACCAGCCCTGAATTAGTCACATCTCAAAAAAAAGGATACATCGAAGAGATAGAAAGTGCAGGAGAAGGGCAATGAGGATGATTGAAGGATTGAGCACGCTTCCTTATGAGGAGAGGCTGGCAGCGTTTGGGACTCCTTTAGTTTATGGAGAGGAGATGGGCTGGAGGGGGGATATGATTGAAGTCTATAAAATGATGCATGGGGTAGAGGCATGCTGACAGAGAGAAATTTTTCTCTCTCTTTCTCACAGCAATTAGAACCAGGGGGCATTCATTGAAAATGCTGGGGGGAAGAATTAGGACTAATAAAAGGAAACACTTCTTCACGCAACGTGTGATTGGTGTTTGGAATATGCTGCCACAGGAGGTGGTGATGGCCACTAACCTGGATAGCTTTAAAAAGGGCTTGGACAGATTTATGGAGGAGAAGTCAATCTATGGCTACCAATCTTGATCCTCCTTGATCTCAGATTGCAAATGCCTTAGCAGACCAGGGGCTCAGGAGCAGCAGCAGCAGCAGAAGGCCATTGCTTTCACATCCTGCATGTGAGCTCCCAAAGGCACCTGGTGGGCCACTGCGAGTAACAGAATGCTGGACTAGATGGACTCTGGTCTGATCCAGCAGGCTAGTTCTTATGTTCTTATGTTCTTAACGCCCCCAAACCACTTATGAACAATAGCCGCAAAGCCATAAATTTAACAGAACCATTTAAAACATTTAAAAACACATTTTAAAATGCCAGACATACACGCTGGCAAACTCTGTTGGGAAATTCCTGGTGATTGGAGGTGCAGGGGTGGGGGTTGGTATTGCAGAAGGAATTCAGCGGGGTATAATGCCATAAAGTCCACCCTCCAAAGTAGTCATTTTCTGCAGGAGAACTGATATTTTTCCTCTGGAGATCAGTTATGATTCCAAGAGATCTCCAGGGCTCACCTGGAGGCTGGGTTGAATACCTTATGAGACATACCCACCAATCCTGTCTCTGTCCCTAATTATTAAGGTCTACCCAAAGTTCTTCCTGAAAGTCAACAAGGTGGGGAGCTTTCTAACTTGCCTCTGGAATAGCCAGTATGTTGCATGGATTTATACAGACACAGGACTTTAAAGAACTGACAGGCCTAACTGTTGAGATCATTCCTCAGGACTGGTGCCAATGAATCTATCTTCATTTCCTCAGCTCTAACCCGGCTCCTTTTTCTCTCTAGAAACTGTGAGATTTTAGGCAGTTTGAATTGCATTTCATCCTTGTATCATTACACTATCCTGATTGCATTGTTCTACAGTTTAGCAATTCAGCTCTGTTGTTCGTATGTATCATACTGGTATATTGTATGTATCATACTGTTGTAGTGCACTGTTCCAGCTGGACAACAGCATTATGTCACTGGGGGAGGGGGAGGAGTGATGTCATGCTTTTCTAGGAATCAGCAGAAACACTTTGGTTTTGCCACAGAGTTTCCAGTGACTACTAGAGAGGCAAGAAGTCGCTTAACTTTGGGTTTCTCCCCAAAACTGAAATAACACCACCACTGACCACACCTCCACTTGTTCCTGTGCCCCCCCCCCCAGACTCTTATTGCATCTTTTAACTGTGTAATACTCCTTGAATCTCAGCAAGAAAGAAGGACTATAAAGAACCTAAATAAATACTCCTTCGGTTCCTGATAGCCCAGCATTAACTCGAGTAATTTTTTTTAAACTCTCCGGAGTACATTTTTGTCATGAGTATATGCTTTTACATTGTAGGCATGAAGAAGAAGAAGAAGAAGAAGAAGAAGAAGAAGAAGAAGAAGAAGAAGAAGAAGAAGAAGAAGAAGAAGAAGAAGAAGAAGAAGAAGAAGAAGAAGAAGAAGAGGAGGAGGAGGAGGAGGAGGAGTTTGGATTTATATCCCCCCTTTCTCTCCTGTAAGGAGACTCAAAGGGGCTTACAATCTCCTTGCCCTTCCCTCCTCACAACAAACACCCTGTGAGGTAGGTGGGGCTGAGAGAGCTCCGAGAAGCTGTGACTAGCCCAAGGTCACGCAGCTGGCATGTGTGGGAGTGTACAGGCTAATCTGAATTCCCCAGATAAGCCTCCACAGCTCAGGCGGCAGAGCTGGGAATCAAACCCAGTTCCTCCAGATTAGATACACGAGCTCTTAACCTCCTACGCCACTGCTGCTCTACTTACTATATTTACAGATGCATAAATACTTACTGATGTCCTCATCGATCTCTGTTTCTTAGGATTGCAACCGGGCCTATAGAAAAATGCCCCGCCCCTTGAACAGAAACTTGATGTGTGGAAACAGGCACTTGAAGTTTTTCATAACATGGAGTTAAATAATATCATTTGGTAAATTACCTTCCATTAATAGGGAAGGACATTTGGAAGGAAGGTAGCATGGTGTAGCCTGGTCTCATCGGATCTCAGAGGCTAAGCAGTATCGATATTTGGAAGGGAGACCACCAAGGAAGAATCTGCAGAAGAAGGCAATGATGAATCACTCTGCTTCTTGCTTGCCTTGAAAGATCCTTCCTGGGGTCACCCTAGGCTGGGATAAGTTGCCATAAGACTTAATGGTACTTTACACACGCACACACCCCATTGGAAATAATGCTTTATTTTCTCCGACGGTTGGGAACCCCGACCACCTCTCAGAAACTCATTTCTCACATTCCTTTGCAATGGGGTGAAGAAGCTACAGGTGAGCTTCTTCGTCAGTTTTATTTCCAGGTCAGTTGTGTCCAGCCACTCAATTCCCCTCATCCAAACAGAGTCTGAACTTGAGAGTTATTAAATCCCACAGGTAGGAGCAAATCTTGCCCCCCACAACTTTTTAAAAACTAATTATGGCCCATTTTACGGATCAATTTTTTGTCAGGTCATCGGAAACATTTTTCATATCGTTCCCAACTGTCTTCAGTAATCATGAACTACTGACCTTTTATCAGTATAGTTTTGAGCGCTGCTCGTGTGTCTCCGCTGGAGTTAAATAAATCAAGAACCTTAATTAACAAAGACTGGCAGGGCTGCAAAAGCAATGAATTAGTTTGTGAACTACCTGAAGGATCACAAAAAAATACCATAGTTACAATTAATGGATTTGATTTTAAATGCCAGGGCCTCTGTCTGAGAAGTCCATTTTGGCATTCTTATTACTCTTTAATTATAATGGATGTACCTGCGGAAAAAAAGTGTCAGGTGATGTACGTTTTAACACAGGTGCCTGTCTCCCTCGAGAGCTCCAGATCTTGTTTTAAAATGCAACAAGTATGTACTGAAATCCAAATTTATTAGGGTAGTTAAATATCATTATTAATTATTTGGCACAGTATAAAGCTACGAGTGGGCATTTCTTTTTTAAAAAGAACAGATGAGGATGTAGTTAAGCTTTCAAAAAAGGGTAATTTTAAATGCTTGAAGAACGTGCTAAGCCGGCTGCTTTTGTTCATTCGTTTAAGAACATAAGAACATAAGACGAAGCCAGCTGGATCAGACCAGAGTCCATCTAGTCCAGCTCTCTGCTACTCGCAGTGGCCCACCAGGCGCCTTTGGGAGCTCACATGCAGGATGTGAAAGCAATGGCTTTCTGCGGCTGTTGCTCCCGAGCACCTGGACTGTCAAGGCATTTGCAATCTCAGATCAAAGAGGATCAAGATTGGTAGCCATAAATTGACTTCTCCTCCATAAATCTGTCCAAGCCCCTTTTAAAGCTATCCAGGTTAGCTTAGTACTTGGATGGGAGACCACCAAGGGACACTAGGGTGGCTGTGCAGAGTCAAGCAATGGCAAACCAGCTCTGTTAGTATCTTGCCTTGAAAACCCTACTGGATTACCATATGACAGTGGTGGCGAACCTATGGCACGGGTGCCAGAGGTGGCACTCAGAGCCCGCCCTGTGGGCATACGCAAACAGAGTGCCCCCCCCCCACATCTAGGCTGGCCTGAGCCGCTGGGCTCGATTATTAGCATTAAACCTAAGACCTCGTTTTGCGGAAGCAGTGTAGGTGACCCTGTTAAGCGCTGCTAAACCCCACTGATTTTCATGCCAAGAACTAAAGCGCGATCCTTTACCTGGGAGTAAGCTTGGTTGCAATGGGGCTTGCTTCTGAGTGAACCCTCCTAGAGTTGTTGAGTCACCCGTTGGAAGAGTTGCATGGTTGCTTCAAAGCAAAGCCACCGACTACCGCCAACCTTACTCCCGAGTAACGCACACCTTGGAGCCAACCGTTTTTCTAAACTAAGACCTCAGTATTCAAGTTAAATTGCCGTGTTGGCACTTTGTGATAAATAAGTGGGTTTTGGGTTGCAATTTGGGCACTTGGTCTCGAAAAGGTTCGCCACCACTGCCATATGAGCCAGGAAGGGGTGGAGCCTCTAGAGGCAGGAGGGTGCAGAATGTATGGAAGCAGAAGAAGGAAGCTTGGCTGGGAGGCGGAAGTTTAATTGTAGCTTCTGATCACATTGTTTAAGGTAACAATATTTGTGTGGGAACTAGTAAGGGAGGGAGAATTTTGTTCTGAATTGTAAATTTTAGAATGTATTGTTTCAGGACTGTGTTTGGTGGGAGTTCTCTTGGGACTTTCATCTTCTGAGGTCAGTGTACTAAGAGTTCACCTCGAGACTTCGTAGGCCACCTGCAAGGGAAAAGACGTGGGATTGGCAAACTATAAAAAAGGAGAGAAGTGGAAAGTTAATTTTAAACTTGAATAAGATCATGGTTTCGTTGTATCATTAAACTCTATGCTGATGTGTTAAGTGAAAAGTAAACAGAAAATGTATTTTAAATTGGTTCTGATGGGTTTTCCAGGCTGTGTTTTAAATTGTTTGCAAGATTAAATTGTTTGCAAGATTCATTCAAAGTTTCCCCACAGAACCCACAAGCTGAGGTTATATGTTCATTACCTTTGGGCCAGATTCTCAACTGTGCACATGTTTCTCCAACTTCAGAACTCACCAAGTTACAGATCAGAGAAGCCCTGCAATTTCACAGAGCGGGCAAAGTGGAATTTCCCACCCTATTAGAGAAGTAGATCAGGGGATGTTCTGCTTCATTTGGCTATTCTGCTCCTCCCTGCCAATGCAGCAGTGGTGAGATCCAAAAATTTTATTAACAGGTTCCCAGATGTTGCAGATAACACTACTCCCTAGTCCTCTTTGGAAATTTTTCAGGTTGGCACTACAGAATCTCAAGAGGAAATCAAATAAACCAACAGCCCTAATTCCTAATCCAGGTCTCTTTCACCCAATGGACTTTAAAAGGTATATCTCTTTATAGATGTGTTTTGCAGATGTGCTGTGCACAAGAGACAAGGTTGGGTATGGAATGTCCCAGTGGTGGGATCCAAAAATTTTAGTAATAGGTTCCCATGGTGGTGGGATTCAACTGTGGCGTAGCGCCAATGGGGCTGGGCTGGGTATGATGGGGCGTGGCCGGGCATTCCGGGGGCGGGGCATTGCTGGGCGGGGGTGTGGCAAGGACGCAGCCGCTGCACTGGTCCTTGGGCGGGAAACGAATGCACGCAGGCACAGGCTGCCACGCATGCCGGTGCACCTCCTGCTAGACTGCTTCAAGTTCTGCGTGCTACTGCTGAGAGGAGGGGCATAACTAAGGCAAAAATCACGTGGCATAATCACCAATTAGTAACCCCCTCTCGGCACACACAAATAATTAGTAACCTACTCTCGTGAACCTGTGAGAACCTGCTGGATCCCACCTCTGCAATGCAGGAGCAGTTCCACCACTCTTCCATCAGGGGATTGGTGAGACTATACATTTTTGGGGGAAACTTTTGATCTATCGCTCCTGCAATAGATAATTAAAATGGCCTTTTGGGGGAGGGGAATCTCCAAAGAGGCAGTGAACAACTTCTCGACCTGGAAGTTAGGCAAAATGGCTGCTAGGCTCAGAGGAAGCATCTCCTCGCATGTAAACAGAAGCAGAGGGGCATCTCCTCACATGTAAGCATGGGGAGACTGCACTGCACCGCGCAGAGCCAAGCTGCAAACTTGTAAATGCACGAAAAAGCTCCTAAATGAGAACCCAGAGTCCTCTGCAAGCACAAAAGGGGGGAAGGGATGAGCAATATCACTTCCTCTTGACTGATAGGATAACTAGCTGTAAATTGGGAAATTTCTGAAGATTTGTTAGTGGTGCCTGAGGAGGGCGGAGTCTGAAGAGGGGAGGGACCTCAGTGGGCTATCAACCTATAAGGCGATCCGGCTGGCCTCTACAAGGGCCAGGGCTTTTACGGCTCTGGCCTCTACCTGGTGGAACAGGCTTCCAGGTGAGATCAGGGCCCTGCGGGATTTACAAAGTTTCCGCAGGGCCTGTAAAACGGACCTGTTCCGCCAGGCGTTTGGCCAGCCGGGATGATATCAACCGCAATAATAAGTAAACATCTGGCCTCCCGTGGGTTCATAAAAAGGGGGAATAGAATAGAATAGTTGAAGCCATCTCTAGTTTAATATTTTATGTATTTTAATTAATTTATATTTATGATGTTTTAAATTTTTATGTTGTTGGAAACCGCCCTGAGCCTTCGGGGAGGGCGGTATACAAATATAATAAATAAATAAATAAATAAATAAATAAATAAATAAATAAATAAATAAATAAATAAATAAATAAATAAATAAATAAATAGTGTCCGCCCAAAACAGACATTTTGTCTACAGGGACTGGTCTCTGCCATTTGGAGATCAGCTGTCATCCTGGAAGATCTCCGAGCCTCTGCTGGAGGTTGACAACCCTGTCCTGTTTCCAACCCCCCCCCCCCCGCATTCCACACCCCTCCCGGAGACCCTATGCTTTGTCAAGTTTTAAAGATCTAAAGTAAATATCTTAATTAAACCAATTAAAGTAATGCTCTGGATTAATCACTGGCCAAATGCCACCCCGTCTGGGTCCCAGATTTATTAAGTTGATCCTGCATCGGCAAAAGTCAAATAGCAAATGTCCCGTTGCCTTTTATGGCTTCCCAGCAACATGAACAGCCTTCCTTCCCTCCAATTGCCCGTGTGACATTTCCCCAGAGACCCTTCCTCCCTCTCCAGCTGATAACTGTTAGACTTGCTCAGTTTATTGCTTAGCCTGCCCTCCAATTGGCACTGACACGTAGTAAATTGCCTGCAAAACAAAGTCCTTGAGTGCAGATCTTGCCTGCAGATTCTGAGACCCCAGCGGTGTTGACTCTGCATGTATGCACACATTCATAGACCCATACAAAATTGAAATTCCATCTCAAGGCAACCCAAATCCTGCAACCAGAACAAAACCTAGTTGTACACTCATTATACACATCAGTGAGGTCTTCTTCTATCTGACTTTTTTTTTTTGCATTGCTCATGATTTTTTGGGGAATTTATTCTGCTTTTTCTCTTCTTGAGGCAACACCAGGAGGTATACAAGGTAATAATACATCCCCTTCTGGCACTTTCTTCAGGATCGATATTCAAAGCCAAAACAAAAAATATGGTGGGGTGGTTTTCAAGACATGATGGAAGAGCCCCAAGTTTGTAGCAGTCTTAACATAGTGACTGGCAGATGGCACAGGCTAAATTAGATTAGGTGGTTCTTTGTGCACAACAGATATCAAATTGCACCAGAGGCCACGGGGACACAGACACCAGAAAATGGCTTTTGAGAGTATAAATGCCAGTAGCAACTGGGATCTGTCCGCAGCAATAGAGCGGGAAATGGGGGGGGGGGGGGGGTTGTCAGAGAATGATGATGATGATGATGATGATGATGATGATGATGATGATGATGATGATGATGATGATGATGATGATGATAATAATAATAATAATAATAATAATAATAATAATAATAATAATAATAATAATAATAATAATAATAATAATAATAATAATAATAATAATAATAAAAAGAAAGTGTGGATAGTTGATGTTGCAATTCCTGGTGACAGCAGGATTGATGAGAAGCAACTGGAAAAACTTACACGATACGAGGATTTAAGGATTGAACTACAAAGGCTCTGGCACAAACCAGTAAAGGTGGTCCCAGTGGTGATCGGCATACTGGGTGCAGTGCCTAAAGATCTTGAACGGCACTTAAAAACAATTGGTGCTGACAAAATCACCATATGTCAGCTGCAAAAGGCCACCCTACTCGGCTCTGCACGCATTATTCGTCGATACATCACACAGTCCTAGATGCTTGGGAAGTGTCCGACATGTGATGTAATACAAAATCCAGCATATTGATCTTGTTTGCTTGTATAATTATAATTATAATTATAATTATAATTATTATTATTATTATTATTATTATTATTATTATTATTATTATTATTATTATTATTATTATTATACATAACAACACAGCACAAGTGTCTGGAATTCATCTCTGAATATCGAGTCCTTCCCAAGGACCTAGGATATTAGAGGTATTTGCGTAGAATATGTGCAGTTCCTAGAAGTGCTGCTTTCTGCAGCATGTGGACTGATGTTCTGTCCAAGTTTAGGCTTTCCAGATGTTTTTCAAGATTTCTTGGGATTCCTCCTAGAGCACCGACTACTAGTGGGATTACTGTTGTTCTTTTTTGCCACAATCGTTCAACTTCAATTTGTAGGTCCTTGTATTTTGTGATCTTTTCCAGCTCTTTGTCCTCTACCCTGCTGTCAACTGGCACAGCAACATCGATGATCCAAACATGTTTCTTCTCTATCACTGTTATGTCTGGGGTGTTGTATGCCAGGTGTCTGTCTGTCTGTATTCTAAAGTCCCAGAGTATTTTTGCTTCTTCATTTTCTGTGGACTTCTCTGGCTTGTGTGCTCGCATTACCTATCAGGTCTTGCTACAGGGCAGGCCGTACTTCTTTGCAAAGGTTCCAGTGCACCATTGCTGCTAGCCTATTGTGACGTTCGAGATAGTCAGTTTGGGCTATTTTCTTACAGCAGCAGATGATGTGCTCCACGGTTTCATCACACTCTTTGCAGAGACGGCACTTTGGGTCATTGTAGGACTTTTCGATTCGTGGTCTTTATTGCATTTGTCCGTAATGCTTGCTCCTGGGCACCAAAATCAGGCCTTCAGTTTCTTTCTTTAGAGTTCCCCTTCTGAGCCAATTCCCATGTTTGCTTGCTGTCAACCTTCCCTTCAATTTTCTTAAAGTACTGCCCATGGAGTGGCTTGTTTAGCCACTGCTCCTTTCGTGTTTTAAACTGTTGGGCTCTATACTCTTCTTTTGATTCTTTGGCTTTCAGCATCTCAGCCTTGTGGACTTCTTTCAATGCTGGCTCTTGACTTTCTTGGATGTATTCTTTCAGGCCTCTTTTCTCTTCCTCTACTGATTGCTTGACCTGGAGCAGTCCTCTTCCTCCTTCTGACCTTGCCAGGTAGAGTCTGTCTACATCACTTCTTGGATGCAGTGCTCGATTGATGGTCATAATTTTCCTTGTTTTTCTGTCCAGGATGTCCAATTCGGCTTGTGTCCAGTTAATTATGCCAGCAGTGTAGCGTACTACAGGCACCGCCCAAGTATTAATTGCCTTTATTGTATTTCCTCCATTTAACTTTGATTTCAAAATTTTTCTGACCCTTCTAAGATAATAATAATAATAATAATAATTATTATTATTATTATTATTATTATTATTATTATTATTATTATTATTATTATTATTATTATTATTATTATTATTATTATTATTATTATTTAATATACCGCCCTATCCCCGGAGGGCTCAGGGCGGTGAACAATATAAAATATTATATATTAAAAACATACATACAATTTAAAACAGTTACATTCTAAAACCACGTCCCACGAAACCCATATACGGCCCTCCCCAGAAAGGAACAGTGGGTCTTGTTGATGTTAAGGACCCCTGTAATCAGAGGGGGGAGGGGACAGAGACACCGTCCGCATCAGCGGTTGGTCTCTCCAGAAGCACAACAAAACATGATAGTCCTTAAATTAATTATAATATTGCAGACTTTGGGGCTTTTTTCTCTGCTGGTGTTGTATGCCTTAGCAGAAGTAGCAAGGAGGAATTAGAAGGGCAAGATGGCAGCTCTAGTGGTTTTCTTCCGTATACCGGTACTAGTTCTGAAGCTGGAAATATCACTACAATGTTCCTTTCCCCACTTGGAACAGAATTGTGCATGTTTAGTTTCCTTGTTCGGAATATTTATAACTGTACTTGAAAGTGCTTACAGACTAGAAGGAAACAATATAATCAACCAATAAAGCATCCCCTCAAAAAAAAATCCCTAATCCTCCCGCAACCAACCAATAAACAAAAGGGACTACAAACCACATTGATTAGAACAGAATCATATCTTCAATATCCTAAAAAGAGGATTAAACATGTGTCTAAACCACTGACTAAAAGTAAAATGACTAATATCAGGATGGTATAGCTAAAACCACTGGCAAAGAGTTTTAAAGGTCTGAGGGAATGAAAATGTCTTCTGCATAAAAGAATAAGGATTTACAGCTCCATCGGGGTGTGTGCGAGTGCGCGTGTGTGCGCGTGCGCGTGTGCGCGTGTGTGCGTGTGTGTGTGAATCTCCACCTGGAGCCGATGCAGCCCTGCGCAGGCATGGGTGCCTATCCCTTGGTGCAAGGGGCAAATACAGTGGTGGGATCCAAAAATTTTAGTAACAGGTTCCCATGGTGGTGGGATTCAAACTGCGGCGTAGCGCCAATGGGGCTGGGCGGGGCACAACAGGGACGTGGCCGGGCATTCCGGGGGCAGGGCATTCCTGTGGCAAGGACACAGCCACTGCACCAGTCCTTGGGCGAGAAACGAATGCACGCAGGCGCAGGCTGCCACGCACGCCGGTGCACCTCCTGCTAGACTGCTTCAAGTTCTGCGCACTACTGCTGAGAGGAGGGGCATAACTAAGGCAAAAATCACGTGGCAAAATCACCAAATTCACCAGTGGCCTCTGGTGCAATTTGATATCCGTTGTGCACAAAGAACCACCTAATTAGTAGCACACACAAATAATTAGTAACCTACCCTCGGGAACCTGTGAGAACCTGCTGGATCCCACCTCTGGGCAGTGAAGGGGCAATTTGCCTGGGCAGCCAGGTACCACACAGCGCCATAGTGTCCATCTTGGAACCTACTACTTGTTACCAGGCCCACTGAGAGTATTATGAGGGTGGGCTGGGGGGTGGTTCCTGTAGTGTAGGCCTTTGCCCGCTGGAACATCAGCACAGTGAGTTTTGACTTACACCACTTGAAGGGTGGCTTAAGCCCATAGAACCAACAGGGGAGCCATTTTTGTTTTTAGCTGCCACATACTGCTGAGAATCCCTCCTGGAGGCAGTGGGGCAGTGCCGAAGCATTGCTGTGGGTAGGCGGTTAGTTCCTAGAGAGCCTCTCTGAGGAGGGTCTTTCAAGGCCAAGATGCTACCACTGTAAAGGCCCAGTCTATACAGAGCACCCATAAAAGCTAAGACTAGCCAAATCTTGTTACAGCACCATAGCTGGTATTTGGATGGGAGACACACACCCCCTCCCAAGGAAGAATGTGGCTGCTATGCAGAGAAAGGCAATGCCAACCACTTCCGCTCATCTCTTGCTTAGAAAACCCCATGAGGTGGAACTTCATGGAGTCACTATTATGAGACAGCTGGGACTCAATGCCACCCCTTTACCTTTATATGGAGAGAGGACCACAGCAGGAAGCGCCCCCCCCCCCAAATGCTAAGAAGGCAGATGGCCCTGCTTCTGTTAAGGCATCATGAGCAGCAGACTGAACTTGAACAACTGGTATTTCGGGCATCAGGCGGTGATGGTCATATGATGGCCAGGTCTTCTGCAGCTGTTTTTGTGCTGTCCAAATGCTTCCTCAGGGCTCCAAGTAGAAGAATCATGTTGAGGCTGACATGCGTTGCTAAGGCCCCCTTGAATTGCTTCTTAATTTCTAACGCTTTTGAGCAGAAATAGCTTTTGGGCATCTTCCCAAAGCATAATATATACTAGTAATGGATCGTCACAAGTCATTAGCTACAAGTGTAATGTAGAAAACATATCCTGGGCAACAACTGCCCTTTACTCATTGTATTTGGTAGATTTCACTTTCCCTTCAATAAATTTCTATAATGGATTCCAGTGCCAAATACTAATAACACAGCTGGCTGCAGAGCGGCACGGTTTCCTATATCATCCTGGCCAGCACAGGGGAGAAAATAATAATCACAGCAGAGTGGATGCACAGAAAGGATAATTATATTCAAGGAGCAGTTATTGCTGTACTTGCATTAACCTTGCGAGGTTCGCACCTCAAATGTCTATATAATGTATTTAACCTTGCATTTGATAATGAAATATGATTAACAGATCGGTGCAGAGCTGGTGCTGCAGATGAAGAGGGATCCTCGCCACTTTCCAGCGTCGCTTTGTGTTGTGTAATAGCTGAATAGTATGGCATTCATGGGACATTCCATACCCAACCTTGTCTCTTATGCACAGCACATCTGCAAAACACATCTATGAAGAGATGTACCTTTTAAAGTCCATTGCGTGAAAGAGACCTGGATTAGGAGCAGCAGTGGTGTAGGAGGTTAAGAGCTCGTGTATCTAATCTGGAGGAACCGGGTTTGATTCCCAGCTCTGCCATCTGAGCTGTGGAGGCTTATCTGTGGAATTCAGATTAGCCTGTGCACTCCCACACACGCCAGCTGGGTGACCTTGGGCTAGTCACAGCTTCTCGGAGCTCTCTCAGCCCCACCTACCTCACAGGGTGTTTGTAGGGGGGAAGGGCAAGGAGATTGTCAGCCCCTTTGAGTCTCCTGCAGGAGAGAAAGGGGGGATATAAATCCAAACTCCTCCTCCTCCTCTTCTTCTTCTTCTTCTTCTTCTTCTTCTTCTTCTTCTTCTTCTTCTTCTTCTTCTTCTTCTTCTTCTTCTTCTTCTTCTTCTTCTTCTTCTTCTTCTTCTTCTTCTTCTAGGAATTAGGGCTGTTGGTTCATTTGATTTCCTCTTGAGATTCTGTAGTGCCAACCTGAAAAATTTCCGAAGAGGACTAGGGAATAGTGTTCTCTGCAACATCTGTTGCTGTACGTAGTCCCCAGCCACCAAAGAGATGTAACAAACGGTTTTCATGTATGTTGCGAGCTGTTTTCTTTTCTGTAATTAAAGTATGTTGCTGTTGGACCTCCTCTCACTGAGTTTCTCTGACCGCCCGCATCCATTAGAAAGAATACTTACCTTTGGCAAAACAGACGCATTGCTTTAATGTGGGAATTAAACCTAGTATGGAGTAAATTGGGAGAGAAGGTGACAGGAGAACCCAACCTATTTAAGCCTGCAAGCATCTTAGGAATTACAACGTGGTAGGCACAACCACAAAACGGCTGCCACCAGCTGGGTGCTGCAAAAGGTGGACCCAGCCACAAATTGGCTGCTACAGTTTACCCTCTGTCATACAGTGAACATTTTTGTGCTGTGAGACCCTTGTGCTGTAGCAGCAACTGCTGTCAAAGCAGCATTTAAAAAAACATTTTAAAAAGCAACATCTGTTTAGCTTATTTGCTTAGTTTATCAAAAATCTGTTTTGCTTATCAGAAGTCTTGCTGGAGAAAACACCACAGCAATATGCACAGTTAGGCATCAGAAAGGCTCAACGAGTAACAGTTGAATATATGTAGGCTTGTAGTTTAAGCAAGCATGCTTACTAAGAAGCAAATTCAACATTACTAACCTCTGAGTAAACATGGGCTCATTCCGCACATGCAGAATAATGCACTTTCAAACTGCTTTCAGTGCTCTTTGAAGCTGTGCGGAATGGCAAAATCCACTTGCAAACAGTTGTGAAAGTGGTTTGAAAATGCATTATTTTGCGTGTGCGGAAAGGGCCATGGTTAGGATCAGGCTGCATGTTCAATGGCCAAGAGCAGAACCAACTATCATTATTATGACAACCCAAGCAGTGTATCAAAATGGGCCCTTCACTTGCCCATGCCTTACACACACATTTTACTGAACCCCAGTTCCACCGAATTCCTTGTCTATCACCTTCTGCCATTTGGCTAGTTCTTCCTTGCTTGCCAGATAGCCTCTCTATCTTTCGGTGGCACGTGAAGATGTGTTTGTAGCTCTCTGGAGTATTATTTTACACCTTTCTCTCAGCTAGGCACAAGATGGATGGTAACACACCTATATTATTGGCCCCCAAGAAGTTTTTTGAATTTAGGCACTCTTCCAGCCACATAGGATCATACCACAGGAAGTAGCCTTCGTGTGACCACAAACATGTTCAAAGAGAGAAGGGGAGTAAGGGAGGGGGAGGGGCCCGGCATCTGGACATGGCCCACCCACCCTAGCAGAGGGAGAGGGAGGGAGGTTTG
Organism: Sphaerodactylus townsendi; assembly: GCF_021028975.2. Classification (NCBI taxonomy): domain Eukaryota; kingdom Metazoa; phylum Chordata; class Lepidosauria; order Squamata; family Sphaerodactylidae; genus Sphaerodactylus; species Sphaerodactylus townsendi. The sequence goes on from NC_059435.1 coordinate 67,688,147, forward strand.
GCATGCAAGGGAGGGGAGGGGGGCTCTGGCATCTGGACATGGCCCACCCACCCTAGCAGAGGGAGAGGGAGGGAGGTTTGGCATGCAAGGGAAGGGGAGGGGGGCTCTGGCATCTGGACATGGCCCACCCACCCTAGCAGAGGGAGAGGGAGGGAGGTTTGGCATGCAAGGGAGGGGAGGGGCTGGGCCCCAGATACCGGGCCCCTCCCCCTCCCTTCCCTTGCATGCCACCCCCCACTCCCTCCCATTCCCTCCCTTTCTCCCCTTCTCCTCTAACACCCTTCACCTCTCACACCAGAGGGAGAAAATCACCATATTCCTTCTATCTGCAGCAGCAAAAATATTTTCCCACATGGACTTCTGACAGACCTAGTGCATCTAAAACATTTTTATTTGTCATGCAGTATCTTCCACCACCAACTGTTCTTATAAAATGTTTTTACAGTGGGCCTTAATTGATTGTTATCAATAATTTTTGACAGAGAGTGGACGGTACAAAGTATTTTCACCATTTGAGCCTTGGGAAAGAAGCCAAAAGACAAAGCTTTTTCCATTTTTTTTTGTCAAAATGACTGTCATGCTCCTTTCTGCGTTTGCCATTTAAGTGATGAAGGCCTTCATGTGTAGAATGTTAAGCTTCTGTTTTGGCTCCCAGGACTCAGAAGTTCCTTGCGATTTGGCACTACTAAAACCTTGATAAACTGGATTCTTCATGTCACCTTGAGGAAATTATGAAAACTGAAATCATCTCAAAAGCAAGCTATACTTTCATTTTCCTCAGAATTAATAATTCTGGTGGTTTCAAAATGTATACACGGATATTTAATGGAGCTACTTACAGCAACCCTGGCATGTAGTTAGGGAATGAAGCTGCCGTGGGCTTTCTATACCTCAGTATTGTCTGTTTTGCTCTCCTGGGTTTCTAAAGTCTGCTACGAGAGACCATTTGGCGGGCGGGGGGGGCGGGTTGACAGGAAATAAATCTGGAACCTTCTGGAAGCAAAGGATGTGCTCTACCACTGGGTTGCCTGCTCTGAGTTGGGGAAATTCCTAGAGATATTGGGGATGGATGGAGTTTGAGAAGGGTGGGGTTGGGGAAGGGAAAGGAAGGACTTCAATAGAGTCTAATGTCATTGAGTCCACCTTCCAAAGCAGCCATTTTCTCCAGATGAACTGATCTCTGTCACCTGGAGATTTGTTTTAATCCCAGTAGATCTCCAGACACCTCCTGGAGGTTAGCAACCCTATCTACCACTCAGTCATCCTCTCTCCAGTAAGCCATGCATCCACGGTGCTGTCCCCAAAAAACTATCAAGCAGCAAAGGTGAAAGAACGGTGGCTGTTGAAGTCGTTACGGTCGACGCAAGGAATAGGCGAGACGCAGCGATATCATCCAGTGGAGAGAAGCCAGTGGCGATACAGCGTGATCGATGGATCTGGCTCATCTGCTGAGCTGGGGTCCCTGGCACCTTTTATTAAGGGTTTTGGGAAGGCAGGAGAGCGGAAGGATGTTGCACAATACATGAATCATAAGGGCTGCGTACGTGCGGGAGGAAACGTTCCTGTCTGGGCCTAATCCATACCTGGGGGTCGCTTCTCTAATATCCCACAAAATAAGTGTTGCTGTCGATTCTGTCCTGATACAACTGATTCACTTTCTCATATTCTGCTTCACTGTTCAAAATATAACAACTTCAGAACTGATCTGAGAACTGTACTACCAACAGGATTTATGCTTCTTTCTGAAAAGGTAAAAATGGCTAAGCTTCTAAATAACTCCAATGCTGAAATCTCTGAAGCTGTTGCTACATTTTTACTCTGTGTACTGCAAGTTGTGTAATAATGATCTTTTTACTGTATTTGGAATTCATGACACACACCGGTTTTATGCCTAATAAAGGATTTGAATTTGGATTTGGGTATGTACCTTTTGTCCCTTTGTCCAGGACATCTTGTGACCCGTGAGTCATGGGGGTCTTGTGACAGGTGAACGTGTGCGCCCAGAAGGCAACAGATGGCGCAGGCATTCCTGTGTTCTGTCTGAAGCTCTGCTGGGTTCGCTGGCTCACCCCTACTGGCTATTGTCCTTCAGCCAGAGAAGGGCCAAGGATGTGAACCAGGGAAGCAGACCTGGGAAAGGTACAGAAAAAAACCAGAGCCACCGGTTGGGATTTCCATTCAACAATGACAGCACTCGGTTCCATCCCCGGTTTTGTGTCACTGTTACGATTATCAATTAGTCAGACGTTTTAGGAGCTGCCGTGGAAATACAGCTTCATCAGTCATTTTGTAACAGTAACAGCAGCCATCGGAGGTGTTTTAATGCTGCTCAGGTCAAGACTTTTTAAAAAGGATTATTTATTGCTGCTGATTTAGGGATTAGCCTGGTGCCAATTAATCAATTTCCTTAGTAGTCAGAATTGACAATTAATTGACATTTCTCTCATAGTCTGGCAAGGCTTTAGTTGAGCCTGACTGACATTTTTTTAAAAAAATTCTGGAGAGGGAACATGGTATTACACAAAAGAGCTGAAAAGAACCAATCTGAAATGAAAGATACTGAGAAGATATCTCTGTTTGTATAGAACAGTAACCCCTCCCCTTTGAGATTTTCTAACAAGGCCTTGTTTTGCATCCCATCTTTTATGCAGGCAAGTCTGGATTCCAGGGAAAGCAGGGCCTATTTGGTTGCAGCCCCAGAATCATGGAACTTGCTTCTTTAGGAAATTCATCCATACGTTCTTTTCCACAGCAAACAAAACTTCTGTTGTTTCAGGGTACCTTTAGGATTTCTGCTGTGCTACTTGCTTCTGCTGGTTTTTAATCAAATGGGGTCCACTACAACTTGACCACATTTTTTCAAGTGGTTTAGTATCAATTAAAACTTTAAACAGACAAAAAAAACCCCCTCTAAGGTGTCATCATAAGTCAGCTGTAACTGGATGGAACTTTCCACCTCCACTCTTATATGGCCAGTTGAATGTTTCTCAGTATTCCTCTATGGGAGCACAGCTGCAAGGTTGCAGAAAGAAGGATTCAGATTCAGTTTCTTGACACGTAATAGTCACCAGAGGGTCTCTACTATGCAGAATAGACAGTGTTAGTCCAGAGGGACCAACAGTACGACTAACAGTGGCATCTTAAGCCACCTTTCTAAGTCCATTTCAGTCACTGGGTGTATTTTTGCTAAGGACGACATTGGAAGTTGGTTAGCAGCGTCTTTTCTTCTAATCAATGTTATTTTCATTCCTGACATGCTTGAGAAAGGGTGGAAGGGACCCAATCCACCCACCCACACACACACACATATATTTCAAAAATTAGGAAAAAAATGTATAAATGTAATGTCCAGAGCATATACTTTAAAAAAACCTTGGCGTTTGCATAATATCTACCAGTGGGAGATGGAAGTGCAAATGAGAACATAAGCATTTAAATAGATTGTTAGATGTCTAGAAACCAAAACAGTCACAGGACAGCAATAAAGCCACATTTCAAAGGTGTCCATAAAGAGGTTATAATGAAAAGAACAGCCCAAATGTGCAAGGATAATATAGTTAATGTATTACTACTTTTATTATTTTATCATCTTTCATTAATTGCTGGCTTTGTTCCTACAGAACTTGGTTCTGTGAAAAGGGCTTTTAGTCAAATGTCTTGAATGAAATAACCACTTAGAACCAAAGAATAAGTTCATTCTTTAAATCACCAAAAAAAAAATCCCACTGCAATGGGGAACAGTGAAATGGAGGTCTCCCATCCAAATGTTAGCCAGGGGCCAACCCTTCTTAGCTTCTGAGATCTGACAGGATCAGGCTAACCTAGGCTCGCCAGGTCAGGACATATATTTGTGTACAATAGGTTAATATAACAAATCTGTATTTGGATTTTGAAGATAACTTAAGAGACATTTTGAGTCTCTCCCCTTCCCTAACCAGGGTCCCCTTCATGCTTAGGGAAAAGATCCAAAAAGAAGGAAGAGGTTCTATTTTTCACTCTTATCCTATGCCCCTTCTTACAAACTGTTAATGCTGTGACACTACTCACATGCCCCACCCTATGATGTGCTTGTGTCCCGCTCTCTCTGTGCTCCCTATGTAAAGCATTGCCATCTAAACATATTCTCTGGTCTTCCTGTAGTCTAAAATATGCAAGAATTCCCACCCAGGAGTTCCACAGTACCTACCTGCTGCTCACTGTGTCTTCTATCAGTCCCAGCTCACTTCCTTATCATTAGTTTCTAGGTTCTCTCCATATCTTATCACAAAGTGATACTTACTTACAAGAAAATCCCACTGGAATTAGAGGAACTTTATTACATCAGAAAAGGCCCAGCTCGAAACCTTACACATACAGAAGCAGTCCACTTTCTTCTATGAAGCAAAGTTATCTTTACACATTTGAATGAGCGGTTTTTTAAATTTATTATTTATTTTACTTTTATGTATACTCCACTATTCTCCCCAATGGGGACCCAAGGCAACTTACATCATTCATTGTACCGTCACAACAACCTAGTGAGGTGGGTTAAAGTGGGTGACTGGTACAAGGTCACCCAGCAATGCTTCAGTGGCAAAACACGGAAACAAACCTGAGTATCCCAGCCCTTATTCTGATACTCTAACTTCTTGTGCACCAGGTCATCCAATAAAATATACCAAGGTCACTGAATCATGGAAGTATTCAAGATCTAGTTTCCAGAAAGTTAGCATAAATACTTGGGGATCTGGTTTGCTACATTTATCAAAGGTAAACCATACAAAAGAAATCCCTGTCAATGCATTGTGAAGATAAGCACAAAACTGGATGTGGAAAATACTTTAAATTTTAGAGGCTGTTTGTTTTGCTGGGTTTTAGAAAACTTTTCAATTGTGTACATTTGCATATTTGGAAGTTTTAGCAAGAATAACTTGTCCTGCTCCTCCCAGTAAAATTAGGACCCAACTATCCTTGCTGGTTAGGAACGTGAAGCCCCTTGAATAGCTCTCCAGTTGTCAGCAGTTTTGCTTGTGGGGAGCTGTCCACGGTCCTGAACCCACTAGAGGAAGTGACAAATCTGTTCACCTGTCAGATGCCATGTTACTCTGCCATTAAGAGAAAGAAAGCAGCTTCGGTCTGCATCGTTTCCTCCCCCTACTCAGAGGTGGAAAGAAAAAGAAGGAAGAGTTCTTACAAAATCTTAAATAGCTAGTCAGAGAAAAAGCAGCTCTTGGAATGACCCTTTCGTCGTTGACCCCTTGTTGTAGACAGCGGCTGAACAATCTCAAAGACATTTGCTGCAGACTGTATTTTTCTTCACTAGACTGTTTTTACCATATCAAAACAGAATAAATTCAGCACTGCCTTTCAGGCAGGCAGGCAGGCAGGCAGGCAGGCAGGCAGGCAGGCAGGCAGGCAGGCAGGCAGGCAGGCAGGCAGGCAGGCAGGCAATGAATGAATGAATGAATGAATGAATGAATGAATGAATGAATGAATCAATCAATCAATCAATCAATCAATCAATCAATCAATCAATCAATCAATGAATCAATGAATCAATGAATCAATGAATGAATCAATGAATGAATACCAGGCTGTTGCTTGAGGCAGAATATTCTGGAAAGAACATTCTTTCCTCTGCCTCCAAATTCCACCTGTGTGTCTCTGAAATGATTAGCCCCAGTCTACAGTTTGTCTAAGGCCAGTATTAATGAATCCACCTCAGTCTTAGAAAACTGAATCAGTAAAGACATGTGGTGAATATTCAGAATTAACTTGTCCCTCGTGTTCATAATGCTCTACATCTTTATTTTTAAAAATATTGCTGGGAGTTTTTAAAGATTAAGCATTGTACTGTCCATTCCCTCCATGAGTGAACACTAAGAGTGATCGTTCACTAAGACCTGCACTAAGAGTGGTCATCAACTAAGACTTCCACTGGCCAGTTCTAATATCTGAGGGGGGGGGATCTAAGGAGAAAACTCACAGTTGTCCCTTGTTGCTAAAACCATCTGTGCTGCTCACTGTCCCCAAATCCATAGGCCAATTACAGAGAGCCTTAGGAGTGAGAATTCTCCATCCCAACACATTGTTTTTGCAAATGTGATAACCATTTTTCACAGTTGGCCTGACAAGGCCATGGTCACTCACAGGGTCATTCATAGTGGACTTGGCTGATGCATCTCTAGAAAACCAAAGGCCTCCCTCAGTCCTTTGCCTTCCTCCACTCAGGACACTTTCTACTTCCTGTTCAGAGCCTTTCGGTGCAATCATATAATTACTCCAGTTTAAGCCCACTGACCCCAACAGGATTAGGCTCAAATATCTCTCCGTAGGATTTCATGGTTGCTCTGCAGCACAGCACTTGCTATTTGGAGCTCACAGATTCGGCATCTCGTCCCAACTCTGTCTGTTCCAGCATCACATCCTGCATCTTCAAGCCTCTCCTTGATCATTTGCCATGCCAGTCCTATTGTCAGCTTCTGTCTATACAAACTGAATTTTAAAAACAGTTGCCACTGCAAATCCACAATCTTGCTCTGCCCTTTGTTCTGATTCCTCCATTTGCTGAGAAAGACCTCGCCTCGCAAAGGTCCAGCTGCCCTCCCCTGCAAGGGTGTATTGCCCAGGGGGACATATGGGGTCAACTTTCCCCAGGCTGCAACATAGGGGACAGAAACCACCCCCACACCCCTCCTCCTTCCCATCAGGTCCATACACTGACTTCAAGACTTGGTGCAAAAAAATATTTTTGGTCGTGGTGGGGGAGGGCGGCCGCCCACATGGGGAGGGGGCCCAGAAAACACAGATTTTGCACCAGGCTACATTTTTCCTAGATATACCTCTGCCTGGCTCCGACAGAGTCTGGGAAAGGCCCCTCCTGTGCATCACAGTTATTTTCAATGACCTGATGGCAAATGGAATTGGTTGGACACAACGTGGTAATGGGCGAGGTAACCGCGTCTGCAGACTGAAATCACTGAAGCCACAAACACCTTCCAGCGGCATCTGCCACAGCGGTTCTAAATTCTGCACCAGTGGAGGCTGCAAGTTTTATTAACTTCATTTCCAAAATTTATTTCTTCTTTTTTCCCCCCTAAAGCTTGTTCGAAATTATAGCACTCATAAATCGGAAGGCCTGACAGGAAAGAGAACAGAAATTAGATTTGGCTTGGCAGAGCATAATCTTTCAATGGAACGTAGACCCAATTACTGGTGGGGAGAAATCCCAGGCACTTGCGTAGAGATATTGGCTGCTCATTTTACCTGGAACTCGTATCTGAGCATTAGCTGCAAATTAAAGCATTTTTTTGGAACAGAAACACATTTGGACCTTTTTGGCGTCAATCTTGCTATTACAGTGTCATGTATCCTGTTTCAGTTGTATTCCATGGGTTAGAATCTTCTTCCATGTACTCTTCAAAGGGTGCTTCTGCTTGCATAGAAATCATACTGCTTCTTTCTTTTCTCAGATAGATATTTTCCTTCAATGATGTCAGAATTCCAGAGTAGCAAAAGAACAATATGGACAGGACCACGTTGGTTCAGGTAGGGCTGACTCAGGGCAGCTGCTTAAAAAGTTTTGTGTCCTTTCTTGACAGAGGCAGGAAACTGCAACTCAGGGTCCATGTTCTTTTTATCATCTGACTTACAATGACCTTGTAGCATTTTCAAGGCAAGACACGTTCATTGAATGTCTCTGTAACACAACCCTGGTGTACCCCCATCCGACTACCAGCCATGGTGAAGACAGAAAGCATGTGACTGGCCCCAAGGGACTCAAAAAGCTTCTATGGTGCAAGTGGGGATTTGAACCTGGTTTTCCCAGGTCCTAGTTCAACACCTTAATCACAGCACCAAGCTGGCCCTCCAGCGTCTACGCGGTAAATGTTAATGGAGCAGGCGATGAGGTTACTTGTCCCAAATAGCTTGATTAGATAACTGGGCAGGTTTGTCTTGTCAAGATTGGAATATAAGATTATTGTCCTAAAAAGTGAAGGTTCACTTAGGGTCATAGAACCATAGAATCATAAAGTTGGAAGAGACCACAAGGGTCACTGGGTCTAACCACCAGCCATTCAGGAAGACACTATCAAAGCACTCCTGACATCCAGCCTCTGTTTTAAAACCTCCAAAAAAGAGATTCCACCACCCTCCAAGGCAGTTTATTCCACTGTCAAATAGCCCTTACCATCAGGAAGTTCTTCCTAATGTCTAGATGGAATCTCTTTTCCTGCCCCTTGAACCCTTTACTCCTTGACCTAGAAGAAGAAGAAGAGTTTGGATTTATATCCCCCCTTTCTCTCCTGCAGGAGACTCAAAGGGGCTTACAATCTCCTTGCCCTTCCCCCCTCATAACAAACACCCTGTGAGGTAGGTGGGGCTGAGAGAGCTCCGAAAAGCTGTGACTAGCCCAAGGTCACCCAGCTGGCGTGTGTGGGAGTGACTTCCCCAGATAAGCCTCCACAGCTCAGGTGGCAGAGCCGGGAATCAAACCCAGTTCCTCCAGATTAGATACACGAGCTCTTAACCTCCTACGCCACTGCTGCTCCTAGTCACTGGAGCAGCAGAAAACAAGCTTGCTCCCTCTTCAACATGACATCCCTTCAGACATTTAAAGATGGCTATCATGTCACCCTTTAAGTTTCTCTTCTCCAGACTAAACCCTAAACTGCTCCTCATAGGGCATGGATTCCAGACCTTTTACCATTTTGGGTCCACAATTTGTTCCCACTAGCCATTTGGGAACCTTTGCCCTGAAATAAACAAAGATGATCTTATTGCTGATCCAAGGACTTCAAACAGCAATGATCTCCTATAAAAGACTACACCAAACCCAAGGGCTTGTGTTGCATAACCAGAAAGTTTTGACATTTAGAGTTGGCAAATTAAATCTATCAGCCTTAGTCTATCTCTACCAAAACATCAGACTTCTTTCTTCAGGACTCTGTTTTGTTATGGGTCGTAAACTGTATTCCAATTCTTTGTTTTGACTTCAGAATTTCAACCTGAGGTTCGCTTCAGTTTCCCCCCCTAAGCACGCATAGCTCCATCCTCCCTCAACTACTTTTCATGTTCTCAGGTTCTTCCTACAAACTTTTTATTCACTTTTGTTCCTCCCTTTATGGAGATTTCAGCTGCTGGGCTTTAGACAGAGTCTTACGCTTAGTTTTGATGCCAAAAACACTTAAGGGGCTGCTGTGCTTCACTTAATGTGATATGTCCTTTTTCTACATTAAATAGTGATCCCAAGAGGTCCAATGGCAGGCAAGACAAAATTGCCAGCATTTAACAGCCGCCCATTTCCAGAACAGGACATGTAGACTGTCCAACTGGCTTCTAATATGTCTGCCAGATACAGATCTGCTTGCCTGGAAAGACGGGGTGAAGCAGCCCAGACTCAGAGCTTGGAAGCTGAGCTGCTTCAGCCATGGTTAGTTCTTGGACAGAAGACCACCCAGGAAGACCAGAATTGCCATGCAGAGATTTATGTGTCATCCCGGATAGTAGAGCCTAGAACAGTGATGGCGAACCTTTTTGAGACTGATTGCGCAAATTGCAACCCAAAACCCACTTATTTATCGCATAAGAACATAAGAACATAAGAACTAGCCTGCTGGATCAGACCAGAGTCCATCTAGTCCAGCATTCTGCTACTCGCAGTGGCCCACCAGGTGCCTTTGGGAGCTCACATGCAGGATCCCCCCACCCCCCCCCCCCCCCACCCCCCCCCCCCCCCACCCCCCCCCCCCCCCACCCCCCCCCCCCCCCACCCCCCCCCCCCCCCACCCCCCCCCCCCCCCACCCCCCCCCCCCCCCACCCCCCCCCCCCCCCACCCCCCCCCCCCCCCACCCCCCCCCCCCCCCACCCCCCCCCCCCCCCACCCCCCCCCCCCCCCACCCCCCCCCCCCCCCACCCCCCCCCCCCCCCACCCCCCCCCCCCCCCACCCCCCCCCCCCCCCACCCCCCCCCCCCCCCACCCCCCCCCCCCCCCACCCCCCCCCCCCCCCACCCCCCCCCCCCCCCACCCCCCCCCCCCCCCACCCCCCCCCCCCCCCACCCCCCCCCCCCCCCACCCCCCCCCCCCCCCACCCCCCCCCCCCCCCACCCCCCCCCCCCCCCACCCCCCCCCCCCCCCACCCCCCCCCCCCCCCACCCCCCCCCCCCCCCACCCCCCCCCCCCCCCACCCCCCCCCCCCCCCACCCCCCCCCCCCCCCACCCCCCCCCCCCCCCACCCCCCCCCCCCCCCACCCCCCCCCCCCCCCACCCCCCCCCCCCCCCACCCCCCCCCCCCCCCACCCCCCCCCCCCCCCACCCCCCCCCCCCCCCACCCCCCCCCCCCCCCACCCCCCCCCCCCCCCACCCCCCCCCCCCCCCACCCCCCCCCCCCCCCACCCCCCCCCCCCCCCACCCCCCCCCCCCCCCACCCCCCCCCCCCCCCACCCCCCCCCCCCCCCACCCCCCCCCCCCCCCACCCCCCCCCCCCCCCACCCCCCCCCCCCCCCACCCCCCCCCCCCCCCACCCCCCCCCCCCCCCACCCCCCCCCCCCCCCACCCCCCCCCCCCCCCACCCCCCCCCCCCCCCACCCCCCCCCCCCCCCACCCCCCCCCCCCCCCACCCCCCCCCCCCCCCACCCCCCCCCCCCCCCACCCCCCCCCCCCCCCACCCCCCCCCCCCCCCACCCCCCCCCCCCCCCACCCCCCCCCCCCCCCACCCCCCCCCCCCCCCACCCCCCCCCCCCCCCACCCCCCCCCCCCCCCACCCCCCCCCCCCCCCACCCCCCCCCCCCCCCACCCCCCCCCCCCCCCACCCCCCCCCCCCCCCACCCCCCCCCCCCCCCACCCCCCCCCCCCCCCACCCCCCCCCCCCCCCACCCCCCCCCCCCCCCACCCCCCCCCCCCCCCACCCCCCCCCCCCCCCACCCCCCCCCCCCCCCACCCCCCCCCCCCCCCACCCCCCCCCCCCCCCACCCCCCCCCCCCCCCACCCCCCCCCCCCCCCACCCCCCCCCCCCCCCACCCCCCCCCCCCCCCACCCCCCCCCCCCCCCACCCCCCCCCCCCCCCACCCCCCCCCCCCCCCACCCCCCCCCCCCCCCACCCCCCCCCCCCCCCACCCCCCCCCCCCCCCACCCCCCCCCCCCCCCACCCCCCCCCCCCCCCACCCCCCCCCCCCCCCACCCCCCCCCCCCCCCACCCCCCCCCCCCCCCACCCCCCCCCCCCCCCACCCCCCCCCCCCCCCACCCCCCCCCCCCCCCACCCCCCCCCCCCCCCACCCCCCCCCCCCCCCACCCCCCCCCCCCCCCACCCCCCCCCCCCCCCACCCCCCCCCCCCCCCACCCCCCCCCCCCCCCACCCCCCCCCCCCCCCACCCCCCCCCCCCCCCACCCCCCCCCCCCCCCACCCCCCCCCCCCCCCACCCCCCCCCCCCCCCACCCCCCCCCCCCCCCACCCCCCCCCCCCCCCACCCCCCCCCCCCCCCACCCCCCCCCCCCCCCACCCCCCCCCCCCCCCACCCCCCCCCCCCCCCACCCCCCCCCCCCCCCACCCCCCCCCCCCCCCACCCCCCCCCCCCCCCACCCCCCCCCCCCCCCACCCCCCCCCCCCCCCACCCCCCCCCCCCCCCACCCCCCCCCCCCCCCACCCCCCCCCCCCCCCACCCCCCCCCCCCCCCACCCCCCCCCCCCCCCACCCCCCCCCCCCCCCACCCCCCCCCCCCCCCACCCCCCCCCCCCCCCACCCCCCCCCCCCCCCACCCCCCCCCCCCCCCACCCCCCCCCCCCCCCACCCCCCCCCCCCCCCACCCCCCCCCCCCCCCACCCCCCCCCCCCCCCACCCCCCCCCCCCCCCACCCCCCCCCCCCCCCACCCCCCCCCCCCCCCACCCCCCCCCCCCCCCACCCCCCCCCCCCCCCACCCCCCCCCCCCCCCACCCCCCCCCCCCCCCACCCCCCCCCCCCCCCACCCCCCCCCCCCCCCACCCCCCCCCCCCCCCACCCCCCCCCCCCCCCACCCCCCCCCCCCCCCACCCCCCCCCCCCCCCACCCCCCCCCCCCCCCACCCCCCCCCCCCCCCACCCCCCCCCCCCCCCACCCCCCCCCCCCCCCACCCCCCCCCCCCCCCACCCCCCCCCCCCCCCACCCCCCCCCCCCCCCACCCCCCCCCCCCCCCACCCCCCCCCCCCCCCACCCCCCCCCCCCCCCACCCCCCCCCCCCCCCACCCCCCCCCCCCCCCACCCCCCCCCCCCCCCACCCCCCCCCCCCCCCACCCCCCCCCCCCCCCACCCCCCCCCCCCCCCACCCCCCCCCCCCCCCACCCCCCCCCCCCCCCACCCCCCCCCCCCCCCACCCCCCCCCCCCCCCACCCCCCCCCCCCCCCACCCCCCCCCCCCCCCACCCCCCCCCCCCCCCACCCCCCCCCCCCCCCACCCCCCCCCCCCCCCACCCCCCCCCCCCCCCACCCCCCCCCCCCCCCACCCCCCCCCCCCCCCACCCCCCCCCCCCCCCACCCCCCCCCCCCCCCACCCCCCCCCCCCCCCACCCCCCCCCCCCCCCACCCCCCCCCCCCCCCACCCCCCCCCCCCCCCACCCCCCCCCCCCCCCACCCCCCCCCCCCCCCACCCCCCCCCCCCCCCACCCCCCCCCCCCCCCACCCCCCCCCCCCCCCACCCCCCCCCCCCCCCACCCCCCCCCCCCCCCACCCCCCCCCCCCCCCACCCCCCCCCCCCCCCACCCCCCCCCCCCCCCACCCCCCCCCCCCCCCACCCCCCCCCCCCCCCACCCCCCCCCCCCCCCACCCCCCCCCCCCCCCACCCCCCCCCCCCCCCACCCCCCCCCCCCCCCACCCCCCCCCCCCCCCACCCCCCCCCCCCCCCACCCCCCCCCCCCCCCACCCCCCCCCCCCCCCACCCCCCCCCCCCCCCACCCCCCCCCCCCCCCACCCCCCCCCCCCCCCACCCCCCCCCCCCCCCACCCCCCCCCCCCCCCACCCCCCCCCCCCCCCACCCCCCCCCCCCCCCACCCCCCCCCCCCCCCACCCCCCCCCCCCCCCACCCCCCCCCCCCCCCACCCCCCCCCCCCCCCACCCCCCCCCCCCCCCACCCCCCCCCCCCCCCACCCCCCCCCCCCCCCACCCCCCCCCCCCCCCACCCCCCCCCCCCCCCACCCCCCCCCCCCCCCACCCCCCCCCCCCCCCACCCCCCCCCCCCCCCACCCCCCCCCCCCCCCACCCCCCCCCCCCCCCACCCCCCCCCCCCCCCACCCCCCCCCCCCCCCACCCCCCCCCCCCCCCACCCCCCCCCCCCCCCACCCCCCCCCCCCCCCACCCCCCCCCCCCCCCACCCCCCCCCCCCCCCACCCCCCCCCCCCCCCACCCCCCCCCCCCCCCACCCCCCCCCCCCCCCACCCCCCCCCCCCCCCACCCCCCCCCCCCCCCACCCCCCCCCCCCCCCACCCCCCCCCCCCCCCACCCCCCCCCCCCCCCACCCCCCCCCCCCCCCACCCCCCCCCCCCCCCACCCCCCCCCCCCCCCACCCCCCCCCCCCCCCACCCCCCCCCCCCCCCACCCCCCCCCCCCCCCACCCCCCCCCCCCCCCACCCCCCCCCCCCCCCACCCCCCCCCCCCCCCACCCCCCCCCCCCCCCACCCCCCCCCCCCCCCACCCCCCCCCCCCCCCACCCCCCCCCCCCCCCACCCCCCCCCCCCCCCACCCCCCCCCCCCCCCACCCCCCCCCCCCCCCACCCCCCCCCCCCCCCACCCCCCCCCCCCCCCACCCCCCCCCCCCCCCACCCCCCCCCCCCCCCACCCCCCCCCCCCCCCACCCCCCCCCCCCCCCACCCCCCCCCCCCCCCACCCCCCCCCCCCCCCACCCCCCCCCCCCCCCACCCCCCCCCCCCCCCACCCCCCCCCCCCCCCACCCCCCCCCCCCCCCACCCCCCCCCCCCCCCACCCCCCCCCCCCCCCACCCCCCCCCCCCCCCACCCCCCCCCCCCCCCACCCCCCCCCCCCCCCACCCCCCCCCCCCCCCACCCCCCCCCCCCCCCACCCCCCCCCCCCCCCACCCCCCCCCCCCCCCACCCCCCCCCCCCCCCACCCCCCCCCCCCCCCACCCCCCCCCCCCCCCACCCCCCCCCCCCCCCACCCCCCCCCCCCCCCACCCCCCCCCCCCCCCACCCCCCCCCCCCCCCACCCCCCCCCCCCCCCACCCCCCCCCCCCCCCACCCCCCCCCCCCCCCACCCCCCCCCCCCCCCACCCCCCCCCCCCCCCACCCCCCCCCCCCCCCACCCCCCCCCCCCCCCACCCCCCCCCCCCCCCACCCCCCCCCCCCCCCACCCCCCCCCCCCCCCACCCCCCCCCCCCCCCACCCCCCCCCCCCCCCACCCCCCCCCCCCCCCACCCCCCCCCCCCCCCACCCCCCCCCCCCCCCACCCCCCCCCCCCCCCACCCCCCCCCCCCCCCACCCCCCCCCCCCCCCACCCCCCCCCCCCCCCACCCCCCCCCCCCCCCACCCCCCCCCCCCCCCACCCCCCCCCCCCCCCACCCCCCCCCCCCCCCACCCCCCCCCCCCCCCACCCCCCCCCCCCCCCACCCCCCCCCCCCCCCACCCCCCCCCCCCCCCACCCCCCCCCCCCCCCACCCCCCCCCCCCCCCACCCCCCCCCCCCCCCACCCCCCCCCCCCCCCACCCCCCCCCCCCCCCACCCCCCCCCCCCCCCACCCCCCCCCCCCCCCACCCCCCCCCCCCCCCACCCCCCCCCCCCCCCACCCCCCCCCCCCCCCACCCCCCCCCCCCCCCACCCCCCCCCCCCCCCACCCCCCCCCCCCCCCACCCCCCCCCCCCCCCACCCCCCCCCCCCCCCACCCCCCCCCCCCCCCACCCCCCCCCCCCCCCACCCCCCCCCCCCCCCACCCCCCCCCCCCCCCACCCCCCCCCCCCCCCACCCCCCCCCCCCCCCACCCCCCCCCCCCCCCACCCCCCCCCCCCCCCACCCCCCCCCCCCCCCACCCCCCCCCCCCCCCACCCCCCCCCCCCCCCACCCCCCCCCCCCCCCACCCCCCCCCCCCCCCACCCCCCCCCCCCCCCACCCCCCCCCCCCCCCACCCCCCCCCCCCCCCACCCCCCCCCCCCCCCACCCCCCCCCCCCCCCACCCCCCCCCCCCCCCACCCCCCCCCCCCCCCACCCCCCCCCCCCCCCACCCCCCCCCCCCCCCACCCCCCCCCCCCCCCACCCCCCCCCCCCCCCACCCCCCCCCCCCCCCACCCCCCCCCCCCCCCACCCCCCCCCCCCCCCACCCCCCCCCCCCCCCACCCCCCCCCCCCCCCACCCCCCCCCCCCCCCACCCCCCCCCCCCCCCACCCCCCCCCCCCCCCACCCCCCCCCCCCCCCACCCCCCCCCCCCCCCACCCCCCCCCCCCCCCACCCCCCCCCCCCCCCACCCCCCCCCCCCCCCACCCCCCCCCCCCCCCACCCCCCCCCCCCCCCACCCCCCCCCCCCCCCACCCCCCCCCCCCCCCACCCCCCCCCCCCCCCACCCCCCCCCCCCCCCACCCCCCCCCCCCCCCACCCCCCCCCCCCCCCACCCCCCCCCCCCCCCACCCCCCCCCCCCCCCACCCCCCCCCCCCCCCACCCCCCCCCCCCCCCACCCCCCCCCCCCCCCACCCCCCCCCCCCCCCACCCCCCCCCCCCCCCACCCCCCCCCCCCCCCACCCCCCCCCCCCCCCACCCCCCCCCCCCCCCACCCCCCCCCCCCCCCACCCCCCCCCCCCCCCACCCCCCCCCCCCCCCACCCCCCCCCCCCCCCACCCCCCCCCCCCCCCACCCCCCCCCCCCCCCACCCCCCCCCCCCCCCACCCCCCCCCCCCCCCACCCCCCCCCCCCCCCACCCCCCCCCCCCCCCACCCCCCCCCCCCCCCACCCCCCCCCCCCCCCACCCCCCCCCCCCCCCACCCCCCCCCCCCCCCACCCCCCCCCCCCCCCACCCCCCCCCCCCCCCACCCCCCCCCCCCCCCACCCCCCCCCCCCCCCACCCCCCCCCCCCCCCACCCCCCCCCCCCCCCACCCCCCCCCCCCCCCACCCCCCCCCCCCCCCACCCCCCCCCCCCCCCACCCCCCCCCCCCCCCACCCCCCCCCCCCCCCACCCCCCCCCCCCCCCACCCCCCCCCCCCCCCACCCCCCCCCCCCCCCACCCCCCCCCCCCCCCACCCCCCCCCCCCCCCACCCCCCCCCCCCCCCACCCCCCCCCCCCCCCACCCCCCCCCCCCCCCACCCCCCCCCCCCCCCACCCCCCCCCCCCCCCACCCCCCCCCCCCCCCACCCCCCCCCCCCCCCACCCCCCCCCCCCCCCACCCCCCCCCCCCCCCACCCCCCCCCCCCCCCACCCCCCCCCCCCCCCACCCCCCCCCCCCCCCACCCCCCCCCCCCCCCACCCCCCCCCCCCCCCACCCCCCCCCCCCCCCACCCCCCCCCCCCCCCACCCCCCCCCCCCCCCACCCCCCCCCCCCCCCACCCCCCCCCCCCCCCACCCCCCCCCCCCCCCACCCCCCCCCCCCCCCACCCCCCCCCCCCCCCACCCCCCCCCCCCCCCACCCCCCCCCCCCCCCACCCCCCCCCCCCCCCACCCCCCCCCCCCCCCACCCCCCCCCCCCCCCACCCCCCCCCCCCCCCACCCCCCCCCCCCCCCACCCCCCCCCCCCCCCACCCCCCCCCCCCCCCACCCCCCCCCCCCCCCACCCCCCCCCCCCCCCACCCCCCCCCCCCCCCACCCCCCCCCCCCCCCACCCCCCCCCCCCCCCACCCCCCCCCCCCCCCACCCCCCCCCCCCCCCACCCCCCCCCCCCCCCACCCCCCCCCCCCCCCACCCCCCCCCCCCCCCACCCCCCCCCCCCCCCACCCCCCCCCCCCCCCACCCCCCCCCCCCCCCACCCCCCCCCCCCCCCACCCCCCCCCCCCCCCACCCCCCCCCCCCCCCACCCCCCCCCCCCCCCACCCCCCCCCCCCCCCACCCCCCCCCCCCCCCACCCCCCCCCCCCCCCACCCCCCCCCCCCCCCACCCCCCCCCCCCCCCACCCCCCCCCCCCCCCACCCCCCCCCCCCCCCACCCCCCCCCCCCCCCACCCCCCCCCCCCCCCACCCCCCCCCCCCCCCACCCCCCCCCCCCCCCACCCCCCCCCCCCCCCACCCCCCCCCCCCCCCACCCCCCCCCCCCCCCACCCCCCCCCCCCCCCACCCCCCCCCCCCCCCACCCCCCCCCCCCCCCACCCCCCCCCCCCCCCACCCCCCCCCCCCCCCACCCCCCCCCCCCCCCACCCCCCCCCCCCCCCACCCCCCCCCCCCCCCACCCCCCCCCCCCCCCACCCCCCCCCCCCCCCACCCCCCCCCCCCCCCACCCCCCCCCCCCCCCACCCCCCCCCCCCCCCACCCCCCCCCCCCCCCACCCCCCCCCCCCCCCACCCCCCCCCCCCCCCACCCCCCCCCCCCCCCACCCCCCCCCCCCCCCACCCCCCCCCCCCCCCACCCCCCCCCCCCCCCACCCCCCCCCCCCCCCACCCCCCCCCCCCCCCACCCCCCCCCCCCCCCACCCCCCCCCCCCCCCACCCCCCCCCCCCCCCACCCCCCCCCCCCCCCACCCCCCCCCCCCCCCACCCCCCCCCCCCCCCACCCCCCCCCCCCCCCACCCCCCCCCCCCCCCACCCCCCCCCCCCCCCACCCCCCCCCCCCCCCACCCCCCCCCCCCCCCACCCCCCCCCCCCCCCACCCCCCCCCCCCCCCACCCCCCCCCCCCCCCACCCCCCCCCCCCCCCACCCCCCCCCCCCCCCACCCCCCCCCCCCCCCACCCCCCCCCCCCCCCACCCCCCCCCCCCCCCACCCCCCCCCCCCCCCACCCCCCCCCCCCCCCACCCCCCCCCCCCCCCACCCCCCCCCCCCCCCACCCCCCCCCCCCCCCACCCCCCCCCCCCCCCACCCCCCCCCCCCCCCACCCCCCCCCCCCCCCACCCCCCCCCCCCCCCACCCCCCCCCCCCCCCACCCCCCCCCCCCCCCACCCCCCCCCCCCCCCACCCCCCCCCCCCCCCACCCCCCCCCCCCCCCACCCCCCCCCCCCCCCACCCCCCCCCCCCCCCACCCCCCCCCCCCCCCACCCCCCCCCCCCCCCACCCCCCCCCCCCCCCACCCCCCCCCCCCCCCACCCCCCCCCCCCCCCACCCCCCCCCCCCCCCACCCCCCCCCCCCCCCACCCCCCCCCCCCCCCACCCCCCCCCCCCCCCACCCCCCCCCCCCCCCACCCCCCCCCCCCCCCACCCCCCCCCCCCCCCACCCCCCCCCCCCCCCACCCCCCCCCCCCCCCACCCCCCCCCCCCCCCACCCCCCCCCCCCCCCACCCCCCCCCCCCCCCACCCCCCCCCCCCCCCACCCCCCCCCCCCCCCACCCCCCCCCCCCCCCACCCCCCCCCCCCCCCACCCCCCCCCCCCCCCACCCCCCCCCCCCCCCACCCCCCCCCCCCCCCACCCCCCCCCCCCCCCACCCCCCCCCCCCCCCACCCCCCCCCCCCCCCACCCCCCCCCCCCCCCACCCCCCCCCCCCCCCACCCCCCCCCCCCCCCACCCCCCCCCCCCCCCACCCCCCCCCCCCCCCACCCCCCCCCCCCCCCACCCCCCCCCCCCCCCACCCCCCCCCCCCCCCACCCCCCCCCCCCCCCACCCCCCCCCCCCCCCACCCCCCCCCCCCCCCACCCCCCCCCCCCCCCACCCCCCCCCCCCCCCACCCCCCCCCCCCCCCACCCCCCCCCCCCCCCACCCCCCCCCCCCCCCACCCCCCCCCCCCCCCACCCCCCCCCCCCCCCACCCCCCCCCCCCCCCACCCCCCCCCCCCCCCACCCCCCCCCCCCCCCACCCCCCCCCCCCCCCACCCCCCCCCCCCCCCACCCCCCCCCCCCCCCACCCCCCCCCCCCCCCACCCCCCCCCCCCCCCACCCCCCCCCCCCCCCACCCCCCCCCCCCCCCACCCCCCCCCCCCCCCACCCCCCCCCCCCCCCACCCCCCCCCCCCCCCACCCCCCCCCCCCCCCACCCCCCCCCCCCCCCACCCCCCCCCCCCCCCACCCCCCCCCCCCCCCACCCCCCCCCCCCCCCACCCCCCCCCCCCCCCACCCCCCCCCCCCCCCACCCCCCCCCCCCCCCACCCCCCCCCCCCCCCACCCCCCCCCCCCCCCACCCCCCCCCCCCCCCACCCCCCCCCCCCCCCACCCCCCCCCCCCCCCACCCCCCCCCCCCCCCACCCCCCCCCCCCCCCACCCCCCCCCCCCCCCACCCCCCCCCCCCCCCACCCCCCCCCCCCCCCACCCCCCCCCCCCCCCACCCCCCCCCCCCCCCACCCCCCCCCCCCCCCACCCCCCCCCCCCCCCACCCCCCCCCCCCCCCACCCCCCCCCCCCCCCACCCCCCCCCCCCCCCACCCCCCCCCCCCCCCACCCCCCCCCCCCCCCACCCCCCCCCCCCCCCACCCCCCCCCCCCCCCACCCCCCCCCCCCCCCACCCCCCCCCCCCCCCACCCCCCCCCCCCCCCACCCCCCCCCCCCCCCACCCCCCCCCCCCCCCACCCCCCCCCCCCCCCACCCCCCCCCCCCCCCACCCCCCCCCCCCCCCACCCCCCCCCCCCCCCACCCCCCCCCCCCCCCACCCCCCCCCCCCCCCACCCCCCCCCCCCCCCACCCCCCCCCCCCCCCACCCCCCCCCCCCCCCACCCCCCCCCCCCCCCACCCCCCCCCCCCCCCACCCCCCCCCCCCCCCACCCCCCCCCCCCCCCACCCCCCCCCCCCCCCACCCCCCCCCCCCCCCACCCCCCCCCCCCCCCACCCCCCCCCCCCCCCACCCCCCCCCCCCCCCACCCCCCCCCCCCCCCACCCCCCCCCCCCCCCACCCCCCCCCCCCCCCACCCCCCCCCCCCCCCACCCCCCCCCCCCCCCACCCCCCCCCCCCCCCACCCCCCCCCCCCCCCACCCCCCCCCCCCCCCACCCCCCCCCCCCCCCACCCCCCCCCCCCCCCACCCCCCCCCCCCCCCACCCCCCCCCCCCCCCACCCCCCCCCCCCCCCACCCCCCCCCCCCCCCACCCCCCCCCCCCCCCACCCCCCCCCCCCCCCACCCCCCCCCCCCCCCACCCCCCCCCCCCCCCACCCCCCCCCCCCCCCACCCCCCCCCCCCCCCACCCCCCCCCCCCCCCACCCCCCCCCCCCCCCACCCCCCCCCCCCCCCACCCCCCCCCCCCCCCACCCCCCCCCCCCCCCACCCCCCCCCCCCCCCACCCCCCCCCCCCCCCACCCCCCCCCCCCCCCACCCCCCCCCCCCCCCACCCCCCCCCCCCCCCACCCCCCCCCCCCCCCACCCCCCCCCCCCCCCACCCCCCCCCCCCCCCACCCCCCCCCCCCCCCACCCCCCCCCCCCCCCACCCCCCCCCCCCCCCACCCCCCCCCCCCCCCACCCCCCCCCCCCCCCACCCCCCCCCCCCCCCACCCCCCCCCCCCCCCACCCCCCCCCCCCCCCACCCCCCCCCCCCCCCACCCCCCCCCCCCCCCACCCCCCCCCCCCCCCACCCCCCCCCCCCCCCACCCCCCCCCCCCCCCACCCCCCCCCCCCCCCACCCCCCCCCCCCCCCACCCCCCCCCCCCCCCACCCCCCCCCCCCCCCACCCCCCCCCCCCCCCACCCCCCCCCCCCCCCACCCCCCCCCCCCCCCACCCCCCCCCCCCCCCACCCCCCCCCCCCCCCACCCCCCCCCCCCCCCACCCCCCCCCCCCCCCACCCCCCCCCCCCCCCACCCCCCCCCCCCCCCACCCCCCCCCCCCCCCACCCCCCCCCCCCCCCACCCCCCCCCCCCCCCACCCCCCCCCCCCCCCACCCCCCCCCCCCCCCACCCCCCCCCCCCCCCACCCCCCCCCCCCCCCACCCCCCCCCCCCCCCACCCCCCCCCCCCCCCACCCCCCCCCCCCCCCACCCCCCCCCCCCCCCACCCCCCCCCCCCCCCACCCCCCCCCCCCCCCACCCCCCCCCCCCCCCACCCCCCCCCCCCCCCACCCCCCCCCCCCCCCACCCCCCCCCCCCCCCACCCCCCCCCCCCCCCACCCCCCCCCCCCCCCACCCCCCCCCCCCCCCACCCCCCCCCCCCCCCACCCCCCCCCCCCCCCACCCCCCCCCCCCCCCACCCCCCCCCCCCCCCACCCCCCCCCCCCCCCACCCCCCCCCCCCCCCACCCCCCCCCCCCCCCACCCCCCCCCCCCCCCACCCCCCCCCCCCCCCACCCCCCCCCCCCCCCACCCCCCCCCCCCCCCACCCCCCCCCCCCCCCACCCCCCCCCCCCCCCACCCCCCCCCCCCCCCACCCCCCCCCCCCCCCACCCCCCCCCCCCCCCACCCCCCCCCCCCCCCACCCCCCCCCCCCCCCACCCCCCCCCCCCCCCACCCCCCCCCCCCCCCACCCCCCCCCCCCCCCACCCCCCCCCCCCCCCACCCCCCCCCCCCCCCACCCCCCCCCCCCCCCACCCCCCCCCCCCCCCACCCCCCCCCCCCCCCACCCCCCCCCCCCCCCACCCCCCCCCCCCCCCACCCCCCCCCCCCCCCACCCCCCCCCCCCCCCACCCCCCCCCCCCCCCACCCCCCCCCCCCCCCACCCCCCCCCCCCCCCACCCCCCCCCCCCCCCACCCCCCCCCCCCCCCACCCCCCCCCCCCCCCACCCCCCCCCCCCCCCACCCCCCCCCCCCCCCACCCCCCCCCCCCCCCACCCCCCCCCCCCCCCACCCCCCCCCCCCCCCACCCCCCCCCCCCCCCACCCCCCCCCCCCCCCACCCCCCCCCCCCCCCACCCCCCCCCCCCCCCACCCCCCCCCCCCCCCACCCCCCCCCCCCCCCACCCCCCCCCCCCCCCACCCCCCCCCCCCCCCACCCCCCCCCCCCCCCACCCCCCCCCCCCCCCACCCCCCCCCCCCCCCACCCCCCCCCCCCCCCACCCCCCCCCCCCCCCACCCCCCCCCCCCCCCACCCCCCCCCCCCCCCACCCCCCCCCCCCCCCACCCCCCCCCCCCCCCACCCCCCCCCCCCCCCACCCCCCCCCCCCCCCACCCCCCCCCCCCCCCACCCCCCCCCCCCCCCACCCCCCCCCCCCCCCACCCCCCCCCCCCCCCACCCCCCCCCCCCCCCACCCCCCCCCCCCCCCACCCCCCCCCCCCCCCACCCCCCCCCCCCCCCACCCCCCCCCCCCCCCACCCCCCCCCCCCCCCACCCCCCCCCCCCCCCACCCCCCCCCCCCCCCACCCCCCCCCCCCCCCACCCCCCCCCCCCCCCACCCCCCCCCCCCCCCACCCCCCCCCCCCCCCACCCCCCCCCCCCCCCACCCCCCCCCCCCCCCACCCCCCCCCCCCCCCACCCCCCCCCCCCCCCACCCCCCCCCCCCCCCACCCCCCCCCCCCCCCACCCCCCCCCCCCCCCACCCCCCCCCCCCCCCACCCCCCCCCCCCCCCACCCCCCCCCCCCCCCACCCCCCCCCCCCCCCACCCCCCCCCCCCCCCACCCCCCCCCCCCCCCACCCCCCCCCCCCCCCACCCCCCCCCCCCCCCACCCCCCCCCCCCCCCACCCCCCCCCCCCCCCACCCCCCCCCCCCCCCACCCCCCCCCCCCCCCACCCCCCCCCCCCCCCACCCCCCCCCCCCCCCACCCCCCCCCCCCCCCACCCCCCCCCCCCCCCACCCCCCCCCCCCCCCACCCCCCCCCCCCCCCACCCCCCCCCCCCCCCACCCCCCCCCCCCCCCACCCCCCCCCCCCCCCACCCCCCCCCCCCCCCACCCCCCCCCCCCCCCACCCCCCCCCCCCCCCACCCCCCCCCCCCCCCACCCCCCCCCCCCCCCACCCCCCCCCCCCCCCACCCCCCCCCCCCCCCACCCCCCCCCCCCCCCACCCCCCCCCCCCCCCACCCCCCCCCCCCCCCACCCCCCCCCCCCCCCACCCCCCCCCCCCCCCACCCCCCCCCCCCCCCACCCCCCCCCCCCCCCACCCCCCCCCCCCCCCACCCCCCCCCCCCCCCACCCCCCCCCCCCCCCACCCCCCCCCCCCCCCACCCCCCCCCCCCCCCACCCCCCCCCCCCCCCACCCCCCCCCCCCCCCACCCCCCCCCCCCCCCACCCCCCCCCCCCCCCACCCCCCCCCCCCCCCACCCCCCCCCCCCCCCACCCCCCCCCCCCCCCACCCCCCCCCCCCCCCACCCCCCCCCCCCCCCACCCCCCCCCCCCCCCACCCCCCCCCCCCCCCACCCCCCCCCCCCCCCACCCCCCCCCCCCCCCACCCCCCCCCCCCCCCACCCCCCCCCCCCCCCACCCCCCCCCCCCCCCACCCCCCCCCCCCCCCACCCCCCCCCCCCCCCACCCCCCCCCCCCCCCACCCCCCCCCCCCCCCACCCCCCCCCCCCCCCACCCCCCCCCCCCCCCACCCCCCCCCCCCCCCACCCCCCCCCCCCCCCACCCCCCCCCCCCCCCACCCCCCCCCCCCCCCACCCCCCCCCCCCCCCACCCCCCCCCCCCCCCACCCCCCCCCCCCCCCACCCCCCCCCCCCCCCACCCCCCCCCCCCCCCACCCCCCCCCCCCCCCACCCCCCCCCCCCCCCACCCCCCCCCCCCCCCACCCCCCCCCCCCCCCACCCCCCCCCCCCCCCACCCCCCCCCCCCCCCACCCCCCCCCCCCCCCACCCCCCCCCCCCCCCACCCCCCCCCCCCCCCACCCCCCCCCCCCCCCACCCCCCCCCCCCCCCACCCCCCCCCCCCCCCACCCCCCCCCCCCCCCACCCCCCCCCCCCCCCACCCCCCCCCCCCCCCACCCCCCCCCCCCCCCACCCCCCCCCCCCCCCACCCCCCCCCCCCCCCACCCCCCCCCCCCCCCACCCCCCCCCCCCCCCACCCCCCCCCCCCCCCACCCCCCCCCCCCCCCACCCCCCCCCCCCCCCACCCCCCCCCCCCCCCACCCCCCCCCCCCCCCACCCCCCCCCCCCCCCACCCCCCCCCCCCCCCACCCCCCCCCCCCCCCACCCCCCCCCCCCCCCACCCCCCCCCCCCCCCACCCCCCCCCCCCCCCACCCCCCCCCCCCCCCACCCCCCCCCCCCCCCACCCCCCCCCCCCCCCACCCCCCCCCCCCCCCACCCCCCCCCCCCCCCACCCCCCCCCCCCCCCACCCCCCCCCCCCCCCACCCCCCCCCCCCCCCACCCCCCCCCCCCCCCACCCCCCCCCCCCCCCACCCCCCCCCCCCCCCACCCCCCCCCCCCCCCACCCCCCCCCCCCCCCACCCCCCCCCCCCCCCACCCCCCCCCCCCCCCACCCCCCCCCCCCCCCACCCCCCCCCCCCCCCACCCCCCCCCCCCCCCACCCCCCCCCCCCCCCACCCCCCCCCCCCCCCACCCCCCCCCCCCCCCACCCCCCCCCCCCCCCACCCCCCCCCCCCCCCACCCCCCCCCCCCCCCACCCCCCCCCCCCCCCACCCCCCCCCCCCCCCACCCCCCCCCCCCCCCACCCCCCCCCCCCCCCACCCCCCCCCCCCCCCACCCCCCCCCCCCCCCACCCCCCCCCCCCCCCACCCCCCCCCCCCCCCACCCCCCCCCCCCCCCACCCCCCCCCCCCCCCACCCCCCCCCCCCCCCACCCCCCCCCCCCCCCACCCCCCCCCCCCCCCACCCCCCCCCCCCCCCACCCCCCCCCCCCCCCACCCCCCCCCCCCCCCACCCCCCCCCCCCCCCACCCCCCCCCCCCCCCACCCCCCCCCCCCCCCACCCCCCCCCCCCCCCACCCCCCCCCCCCCCCACCCCCCCCCCCCCCCACCCCCCCCCCCCCCCACCCCCCCCCCCCCCCACCCCCCCCCCCCCCCACCCCCCCCCCCCCCCACCCCCCCCCCCCCCCACCCCCCCCCCCCCCCACCCCCCCCCCCCCCCACCCCCCCCCCCCCCCACCCCCCCCCCCCCCCACCCCCCCCCCCCCCCACCCCCCCCCCCCCCCACCCCCCCCCCCCCCCACCCCCCCCCCCCCCCACCCCCCCCCCCCCCCACCCCCCCCCCCCCCCACCCCCCCCCCCCCCCACCCCCCCCCCCCCCCACCCCCCCCCCCCCCCACCCCCCCCCCCCCCCACCCCCCCCCCCCCCCACCCCCCCCCCCCCCCACCCCCCCCCCCCCCCACCCCCCCCCCCCCCCACCCCCCCCCCCCCCCACCCCCCCCCCCCCCCACCCCCCCCCCCCCCCACCCCCCCCCCCCCCCACCCCCCCCCCCCCCCACCCCCCCCCCCCCCCACCCCCCCCCCCCCCCACCCCCCCCCCCCCCCACCCCCCCCCCCCCCCACCCCCCCCCCCCCCCACCCCCCCCCCCCCCCACCCCCCCCCCCCCCCACCCCCCCCCCCCCCCACCCCCCCCCCCCCCCACCCCCCCCCCCCCCCACCCCCCCCCCCCCCCACCCCCCCCCCCCCCCACCCCCCCCCCCCCCCACCCCCCCCCCCCCCCACCCCCCCCCCCCCCCACCCCCCCCCCCCCCCACCCCCCCCCCCCCCCACCCCCCCCCCCCCCCACCCCCCCCCCCCCCCACCCCCCCCCCCCCCCACCCCCCCCCCCCCCCACCCCCCCCCCCCCCCACCCCCCCCCCCCCCCACCCCCCCCCCCCCCCACCCCCCCCCCCCCCCACCCCCCCCCCCCCCCACCCCCCCCCCCCCCCACCCCCCCCCCCCCCCACCCCCCCCCCCCCCCACCCCCCCCCCCCCCCACCCCCCCCCCCCCCCACCCCCCCCCCCCCCCACCCCCCCCCCCCCCCACCCCCCCCCCCCCCCACCCCCCCCCCCCCCCACCCCCCCCCCCCCCCACCCCCCCCCCCCCCCACCCCCCCCCCCCCCCACCCCCCCCCCCCCCCACCCCCCCCCCCCCCCACCCCCCCCCCCCCCCACCCCCCCCCCCCCCCACCCCCCCCCCCCCCCACCCCCCCCCCCCCCCACCCCCCCCCCCCCCCACCCCCCCCCCCCCCCACCCCCCCCCCCCCCCACCCCCCCCCCCCCCCACCCCCCCCCCCCCCCACCCCCCCCCCCCCCCACCCCCCCCCCCCCCCACCCCCCCCCCCCCCCACCCCCCCCCCCCCCCACCCCCCCCCCCCCCCACCCCCCCCCCCCCCCACCCCCCCCCCCCCCCACCCCCCCCCCCCCCCACCCCCCCCCCCCCCCACCCCCCCCCCCCCCCACCCCCCCCCCCCCCCACCCCCCCCCCCCCCCACCCCCCCCCCCCCCCACCCCCCCCCCCCCCCACCCCCCCCCCCCCCCACCCCCCCCCCCCCCCACCCCCCCCCCCCCCCACCCCCCCCCCCCCCCACCCCCCCCCCCCCCCACCCCCCCCCCCCCCCACCCCCCCCCCCCCCCACCCCCCCCCCCCCCCACCCCCCCCCCCCCCCACCCCCCCCCCCCCCCACCCCCCCCCCCCCCCACCCCCCCCCCCCCCCACCCCCCCCCCCCCCCACCCCCCCCCCCCCCCACCCCCCCCCCCCCCCACCCCCCCCCCCCCCCACCCCCCCCCCCCCCCACCCCCCCCCCCCCCCACCCCCCCCCCCCCCCACCCCCCCCCCCCCCCACCCCCCCCCCCCCCCACCCCCCCCCCCCCCCACCCCCCCCCCCCCCCACCCCCCCCCCCCCCCACCCCCCCCCCCCCCCACCCCCCCCCCCCCCCACCCCCCCCCCCCCCCACCCCCCCCCCCCCCCACCCCCCCCCCCCCCCACCCCCCCCCCCCCCCACCCCCCCCCCCCCCCACCCCCCCCCCCCCCCACCCCCCCCCCCCCCCACCCCCCCCCCCCCCCACCCCCCCCCCCCCCCACCCCCCCCCCCCCCCACCCCCCCCCCCCCCCACCCCCCCCCCCCCCCACCCCCCCCCCCCCCCACCCCCCCCCCCCCCCACCCCCCCCCCCCCCCACCCCCCCCCCCCCCCACCCCCCCCCCCCCCCACCCCCCCCCCCCCCCACCCCCCCCCCCCCCCACCCCCCCCCCCCCCCACCCCCCCCCCCCCCCACCCCCCCCCCCCCCCACCCCCCCCCCCCCCCACCCCCCCCCCCCCCCACCCCCCCCCCCCCCCACCCCCCCCCCCCCCCACCCCCCCCCCCCCCCACCCCCCCCCCCCCCCACCCCCCCCCCCCCCCACCCCCCCCCCCCCCCACCCCCCCCCCCCCCCACCCCCCCCCCCCCCCACCCCCCCCCCCCCCCACCCCCCCCCCCCCCCACCCCCCCCCCCCCCCACCCCCCCCCCCCCCCACCCCCCCCCCCCCCCACCCCCCCCCCCCCCCACCCCCCCCCCCCCCCACCCCCCCCCCCCCCCACCCCCCCCCCCCCCCACCCCCCCCCCCCCCCACCCCCCCCCCCCCCCACCCCCCCCCCCCCCCACCCCCCCCCCCCCCCACCCCCCCCCCCCCCCACCCCCCCCCCCCCCCACCCCCCCCCCCCCCCACCCCCCCCCCCCCCCACCCCCCCCCCCCCCCACCCCCCCCCCCCCCCACCCCCCCCCCCCCCCACCCCCCCCCCCCCCCACCCCCCCCCCCCCCCACCCCCCCCCCCCCCCACCCCCCCCCCCCCCCACCCCCCCCCCCCCCCACCCCCCCCCCCCCCCACCCCCCCCCCCCCCCACCCCCCCCCCCCCCCACCCCCCCCCCCCCCCACCCCCCCCCCCCCCCACCCCCCCCCCCCCCCACCCCCCCCCCCCCCCACCCCCCCCCCCCCCCACCCCCCCCCCCCCCCACCCCCCCCCCCCCCCACCCCCCCCCCCCCCCACCCCCCCCCCCCCCCACCCCCCCCCCCCCCCACCCCCCCCCCCCCCCACCCCCCCCCCCCCCCACCCCCCCCCCCCCCCACCCCCCCCCCCCCCCACCCCCCCCCCCCCCCACCCCCCCCCCCCCCCACCCCCCCCCCCCCCCACCCCCCCCCCCCCCCACCCCCCCCCCCCCCCACCCCCCCCCCCCCCCACCCCCCCCCCCCCCCACCCCCCCCCCCCCCCACCCCCCCCCCCCCCCACCCCCCCCCCCCCCCACCCCCCCCCCCCCCCACCCCCCCCCCCCCCCACCCCCCCCCCCCCCCACCCCCCCCCCCCCCCACCCCCCCCCCCCCCCACCCCCCCCCCCCCCCACCCCCCCCCCCCCCCACCCCCCCCCCCCCCCACCCCCCCCCCCCCCCACCCCCCCCCCCCCCCACCCCCCCCCCCCCCCACCCCCCCCCCCCCCCACCCCCCCCCCCCCCCACCCCCCCCCCCCCCCACCCCCCCCCCCCCCCACCCCCCCCCCCCCCCACCCCCCCCCCCCCCCACCCCCCCCCCCCCCCACCCCCCCCCCCCCCCACCCCCCCCCCCCCCCACCCCCCCCCCCCCCCACCCCCCCCCCCCCCCACCCCCCCCCCCCCCCACCCCCCCCCCCCCCCACCCCCCCCCCCCCCCACCCCCCCCCCCCCCCACCCCCCCCCCCCCCCACCCCCCCCCCCCCCCACCCCCCCCCCCCCCCACCCCCCCCCCCCCCCACCCCCCCCCCCCCCCACCCCCCCCCCCCCCCACCCCCCCCCCCCCCCACCCCCCCCCCCCCCCACCCCCCCCCCCCCCCACCCCCCCCCCCCCCCACCCCCCCCCCCCCCCACCCCCCCCCCCCCCCACCCCCCCCCCCCCCCACCCCCCCCCCCCCCCACCCCCCCCCCCCCCCACCCCCCCCCCCCCCCACCCCCCCCCCCCCCCACCCCCCCCCCCCCCCACCCCCCCCCCCCCCCACCCCCCCCCCCCCCCACCCCCCCCCCCCCCCACCCCCCCCCCCCCCCACCCCCCCCCCCCCCCACCCCCCCCCCCCCCCACCCCCCCCCCCCCCCACCCCCCCCCCCCCCCACCCCCCCCCCCCCCCACCCCCCCCCCCCCCCACCCCCCCCCCCCCCCACCCCCCCCCCCCCCCACCCCCCCCCCCCCCCACCCCCCCCCCCCCCCACCCCCCCCCCCCCCCACCCCCCCCCCCCCCCACCCCCCCCCCCCCCCACCCCCCCCCCCCCCCACCCCCCCCCCCCCCCACCCCCCCCCCCCCCCACCCCCCCCCCCCCCCACCCCCCCCCCCCCCCACCCCCCCCCCCCCCCACCCCCCCCCCCCCCCACCCCCCCCCCCCCCCACCCCCCCCCCCCCCCACCCCCCCCCCCCCCCACCCCCCCCCCCCCCCACCCCCCCCCCCCCCCACCCCCCCCCCCCCCCACCCCCCCCCCCCCCCACCCCCCCCCCCCCCCACCCCCCCCCCCCCCCACCCCCCCCCCCCCCCACCCCCCCCCCCCCCCACCCCCCCCCCCCCCCACCCCCCCCCCCCCCCACCCCCCCCCCCCCCCACCCCCCCCCCCCCCCACCCCCCCCCCCCCCCACCCCCCCCCCCCCCCACCCCCCCCCCCCCCCACCCCCCCCCCCCCCCACCCCCCCCCCCCCCCACCCCCCCCCCCCCCCACCCCCCCCCCCCCCCACCCCCCCCCCCCCCCACCCCCCCCCCCCCCCACCCCCCCCCCCCCCCACCCCCCCCCCCCCCCACCCCCCCCCCCCCCCACCCCCCCCCCCCCCCACCCCCCCCCCCCCCCACCCCCCCCCCCCCCCACCCCCCCCCCCCCCCACCCCCCCCCCCCCCCACCCCCCCCCCCCCCCACCCCCCCCCCCCCCCACCCCCCCCCCCCCCCACCCCCCCCCCCCCCCACCCCCCCCCCCCCCCACCCCCCCCCCCCCCCACCCCCCCCCCCCCCCACCCCCCCCCCCCCCCACCCCCCCCCCCCCCCACCCCCCCCCCCCCCCACCCCCCCCCCCCCCCACCCCCCCCCCCCCCCACCCCCCCCCCCCCCCACCCCCCCCCCCCCCCACCCCCCCCCCCCCCCACCCCCCCCCCCCCCCACCCCCCCCCCCCCCCACCCCCCCCCCCCCCCACCCCCCCCCCCCCCCACCCCCCCCCCCCCCCACCCCCCCCCCCCCCCACCCCCCCCCCCCCCCACCCCCCCCCCCCCCCACCCCCCCCCCCCCCCACCCCCCCCCCCCCCCACCCCCCCCCCCCCCCACCCCCCCCCCCCCCCACCCCCCCCCCCCCCCACCCCCCCCCCCCCCCACCCCCCCCCCCCCCCACCCCCCCCCCCCCCCACCCCCCCCCCCCCCCACCCCCCCCCCCCCCCACCCCCCCCCCCCCCCACCCCCCCCCCCCCCCACCCCCCCCCCCCCCCACCCCCCCCCCCCCCCACCCCCCCCCCCCCCCACCCCCCCCCCCCCCCACCCCCCCCCCCCCCCACCCCCCCCCCCCCCCACCCCCCCCCCCCCCCACCCCCCCCCCCCCCCACCCCCCCCCCCCCCCACCCCCCCCCCCCCCCACCCCCCCCCCCCCCCACCCCCCCCCCCCCCCACCCCCCCCCCCCCCCACCCCCCCCCCCCCCCACCCCCCCCCCCCCCCACCCCCCCCCCCCCCCACCCCCCCCCCCCCCCACCCCCCCCCCCCCCCACCCCCCCCCCCCCCCACCCCCCCCCCCCCCCACCCCCCCCCCCCCCCACCCCCCCCCCCCCCCACCCCCCCCCCCCCCCACCCCCCCCCCCCCCCACCCCCCCCCCCCCCCACCCCCCCCCCCCCCCACCCCCCCCCCCCCCCACCCCCCCCCCCCCCCACCCCCCCCCCCCCCCACCCCCCCCCCCCCCCACCCCCCCCCCCCCCCACCCCCCCCCCCCCCCACCCCCCCCCCCCCCCACCCCCCCCCCCCCCCACCCCCCCCCCCCCCCACCCCCCCCCCCCCCCACCCCCCCCCCCCCCCACCCCCCCCCCCCCCCACCCCCCCCCCCCCCCACCCCCCCCCCCCCCCACCCCCCCCCCCCCCCACCCCCCCCCCCCCCCACCCCCCCCCCCCCCCACCCCCCCCCCCCCCCACCCCCCCCCCCCCCCACCCCCCCCCCCCCCCACCCCCCCCCCCCCCCACCCCCCCCCCCCCCCACCCCCCCCCCCCCCCACCCCCCCCCCCCCCCACCCCCCCCCCCCCCCACCCCCCCCCCCCCCCACCCCCCCCCCCCCCCACCCCCCCCCCCCCCCACCCCCCCCCCCCCCCACCCCCCCCCCCCCCCACCCCCCCCCCCCCCCACCCCCCCCCCCCCCCACCCCCCCCCCCCCCCACCCCCCCCCCCCCCCACCCCCCCCCCCCCCCACCCCCCCCCCCCCCCACCCCCCCCCCCCCCCACCCCCCCCCCCCCCCACCCCCCCCCCCCCCCACCCCCCCCCCCCCCCACCCCCCCCCCCCCCCACCCCCCCCCCCCCCCACCCCCCCCCCCCCCCACCCCCCCCCCCCCCCACCCCCCCCCCCCCCCACCCCCCCCCCCCCCCACCCCCCCCCCCCCCCACCCCCCCCCCCCCCCACCCCCCCCCCCCCCCACCCCCCCCCCCCCCCACCCCCCCCCCCCCCCACCCCCCCCCCCCCCCACCCCCCCCCCCCCCCACCCCCCCCCCCCCCCACCCCCCCCCCCCCCCACCCCCCCCCCCCCCCACCCCCCCCCCCCCCCACCCCCCCCCCCCCCCACCCCCCCCCCCCCCCACCCCCCCCCCCCCCCACCCCCCCCCCCCCCCACCCCCCCCCCCCCCCACCCCCCCCCCCCCCCACCCCCCCCCCCCCCCACCCCCCCCCCCCCCCACCCCCCCCCCCCCCCACCCCCCCCCCCCCCCACCCCCCCCCCCCCCCACCCCCCCCCCCCCCCACCCCCCCCCCCCCCCACCCCCCCCCCCCCCCACCCCCCCCCCCCCCCACCCCCCCCCCCCCCCACCCCCCCCCCCCCCCACCCCCCCCCCCCCCCACCCCCCCCCCCCCCCACCCCCCCCCCCCCCCACCCCCCCCCCCCCCCACCCCCCCCCCCCCCCACCCCCCCCCCCCCCCACCCCCCCCCCCCCCCACCCCCCCCCCCCCCCACCCCCCCCCCCCCCCACCCCCCCCCCCCCCCACCCCCCCCCCCCCCCACCCCCCCCCCCCCCCACCCCCCCCCCCCCCCACCCCCCCCCCCCCCCACCCCCCCCCCCCCCCACCCCCCCCCCCCCCCACCCCCCCCCCCCCCCACCCCCCCCCCCCCCCACCCCCCCCCCCCCCCACCCCCCCCCCCCCCCACCCCCCCCCCCCCCCACCCCCCCCCCCCCCCACCCCCCCCCCCCCCCACCCCCCCCCCCCCCCACCCCCCCCCCCCCCCACCCCCCCCCCCCCCCACCCCCCCCCCCCCCCACCCCCCCCCCCCCCCACCCCCCCCCCCCCCCACCCCCCCCCCCCCCCACCCCCCCCCCCCCCCACCCCCCCCCCCCCCCACCCCCCCCCCCCCCCACCCCCCCCCCCCCCCACCCCCCCCCCCCCCCACCCCCCCCCCCCCCCACCCCCCCCCCCCCCCACCCCCCCCCCCCCCCACCCCCCCCCCCCCCCACCCCCCCCCCCCCCCACCCCCCCCCCCCCCCACCCCCCCCCCCCCCCACCCCCCCCCCCCCCCACCCCCCCCCCCCCCCACCCCCCCCCCCCCCCACCCCCCCCCCCCCCCACCCCCCCCCCCCCCCACCCCCCCCCCCCCCCACCCCCCCCCCCCCCCACCCCCCCCCCCCCCCACCCCCCCCCCCCCCCACCCCCCCCCCCCCCCACCCCCCCCCCCCCCCACCCCCCCCCCCCCCCACCCCCCCCCCCCCCCACCCCCCCCCCCCCCCACCCCCCCCCCCCCCCACCCCCCCCCCCCCCCACCCCCCCCCCCCCCCACCCCCCCCCCCCCCCACCCCCCCCCCCCCCCACCCCCCCCCCCCCCCACCCCCCCCCCCCCCCACCCCCCCCCCCCCCCACCCCCCCCCCCCCCCACCCCCCCCCCCCCCCACCCCCCCCCCCCCCCACCCCCCCCCCCCCCCACCCCCCCCCCCCCCCACCCCCCCCCCCCCCCACCCCCCCCCCCCCCCACCCCCCCCCCCCCCCACCCCCCCCCCCCCCCACCCCCCCCCCCCCCCACCCCCCCCCCCCCCCACCCCCCCCCCCCCCCACCCCCCCCCCCCCCCACCCCCCCCCCCCCCCACCCCCCCCCCCCCCCACCCCCCCCCCCCCCCACCCCCCCCCCCCCCCACCCCCCCCCCCCCCCACCCCCCCCCCCCCCCACCCCCCCCCCCCCCCACCCCCCCCCCCCCCCACCCCCCCCCCCCCCCACCCCCCCCCCCCCCCACCCCCCCCCCCCCCCACCCCCCCCCCCCCCCACCCCCCCCCCCCCCCACCCCCCCCCCCCCCCACCCCCCCCCCCCCCCACCCCCCCCCCCCCCCACCCCCCCCCCCCCCCACCCCCCCCCCCCCCCACCCCCCCCCCCCCCCACCCCCCCCCCCCCCCACCCCCCCCCCCCCCCACCCCCCCCCCCCCCCACCCCCCCCCCCCCCCACCCCCCCCCCCCCCCACCCCCCCCCCCCCCCACCCCCCCCCCCCCCCACCCCCCCCCCCCCCCACCCCCCCCCCCCCCCACCCCCCCCCCCCCCCACCCCCCCCCCCCCCCACCCCCCCCCCCCCCCACCCCCCCCCCCCCCCACCCCCCCCCCCCCCCACCCCCCCCCCCCCCCACCCCCCCCCCCCCCCACCCCCCCCCCCCCCCACCCCCCCCCCCCCCCACCCCCCCCCCCCCCCACCCCCCCCCCCCCCCACCCCCCCCCCCCCCCACCCCCCCCCCCCCCCACCCCCCCCCCCCCCCACCCCCCCCCCCCCCCACCCCCCCCCCCCCCCACCCCCCCCCCCCCCCACCCCCCCCCCCCCCCACCCCCCCCCCCCCCCACCCCCCCCCCCCCCCACCCCCCCCCCCCCCCACCCCCCCCCCCCCCCACCCCCCCCCCCCCCCACCCCCCCCCCCCCCCACCCCCCCCCCCCCCCACCCCCCCCCCCCCCCACCCCCCCCCCCCCCCACCCCCCCCCCCCCCCACCCCCCCCCCCCCCCACCCCCCCCCCCCCCCACCCCCCCCCCCCCCCACCCCCCCCCCCCCCCACCCCCCCCCCCCCCCACCCCCCCCCCCCCCCACCCCCCCCCCCCCCCACCCCCCCCCCCCCCCACCCCCCCCCCCCCCCACCCCCCCCCCCCCCCACCCCCCCCCCCCCCCACCCCCCCCCCCCCCCACCCCCCCCCCCCCCCACCCCCCCCCCCCCCCACCCCCCCCCCCCCCCACCCCCCCCCCCCCCCACCCCCCCCCCCCCCCACCCCCCCCCCCCCCCACCCCCCCCCCCCCCCACCCCCCCCCCCCCCCACCCCCCCCCCCCCCCACCCCCCCCCCCCCCCACCCCCCCCCCCCCCCACCCCCCCCCCCCCCCACCCCCCCCCCCCCCCACCCCCCCCCCCCCCCACCCCCCCCCCCCCCCACCCCCCCCCCCCCCCACCCCCCCCCCCCCCCACCCCCCCCCCCCCCCACCCCCCCCCCCCCCCACCCCCCCCCCCCCCCACCCCCCCCCCCCCCCACCCCCCCCCCCCCCCACCCCCCCCCCCCCCCACCCCCCCCCCCCCCCCCCCCCCCCCCCCCCCACCCCCCCCCCCCCCAACCCCCGCCACCCCCACCACACCCCCCCCCCCACCCCCCCACCCCACCCCCCCCCCACCCCCCACCCCCCCCACCCCCCCCCCCCCCCACCCACCCCCCCCCCCACACCCCCCCCCCGCCCAACCCCCCCCCCCCCCCCCACCCCCCCCCCCCCCCAACCCCGGTCAGCATGGCCAATTGGCCATGCTGGCCGGGGCTGATGGGAATTGTAGTTCCTGAACATCTGGAGAGCCGCAGGTTCCCTACCCCTGGTCTACATCAAAGGGATAGACTTAGCATGATAGAGTAAAGGTGACAAATTCCTAAGTCCCTCTCTAGCCACTAGCTCGCTAGTAAAAAAAAACACAACCCTCTGTAGGATGAGGCAGGAAACAGCGTAAAGTCCCTTTCTTCCAACAAGGATGACTCCGAAAGGCAAAATGATGAAGGCCAGTGGAAGAGAGGGCGACGCCTCCCGCTCCAGCCATCTTTATCGAGTTCCGGCCTGAGAGTCTCCCTCGCGTAGGGCAGAAAGGCGGGCTGCTCAACCCGTTGATTTCCCCCGAGCAAATGAAGCCTGGATGATGGATGGTCCCCAAACTCATCAGCTTTATTGGGAAACCGGTTAAGGGCAGCCGGGCGGCGCTCCTTCTCCGGCCGACCTCTCCCATGGCCCATTAGGGAAGCGGAGGCAACCCAGGATGCTCCACAGCCAGCTAGGACTCTCCCTCCCCGGCTGAAAAGAGCTAATTTCTTCCAGCCCTCCAGGGCCCCGTTGAAGCGCCAGGTGGTTCGCCTTCCAATGGGCAGCTTTGGTGTCCTGGGTGAAAAGGTCACCGGATTGGACTGGATTCAATGGCTGGGGGCCTGCTCGGTGCAGGGAGAAGGGATCCTCAGCGCAGGAAGCCAGTGTGGTGTGGTGGTTATGAGCCCCAGACACTAATCTGGAGAGCTGGATTTGATTCCCCACTCCTCCACATGAAGCTGGGTGATCTTGGGTTAGTCATAGTTCTCTCTGAACTCTCTCAGTCCCACCTACCCCATAAAGTGTCTGTTGTGGGCAGAGGATGGGAAGGGGTTTATAAACTGCTTTGAGACTCAAAGTTGAGAATAGGGCAGTCTAAATCCAAACTCCTCCTCCTCCTCCTCCTCTATGGGTACCAATCTTGATCCTCCTTGATCTGAGGTTGCAAATGCCTTAGTAGACCAGGTGCTCGGTGGCGGCGGCAGCAGCAGCAGCAGGCCACTGCTTTCACATCCTGCAAGTGAGCTCCCAAAGGCACCTGGCAGGCCACTGCGAGTAGCAGAGTGCTGGACTAGATGACCAATATTATCAGCGCTGGTCAGCTAGGCCAGGCTGGTCTCTCTGCCTCTCAGGGAGGCACTTTCAAACAATTGTGAAAGTGGATTGATTATGCATTATTCTGCATGTGCGGAAGGGGCTCTATCAAGTCAGCCACTTGGAGTGCTGATGAAGAGAGGGTTTGAATGCAGGGAAGGTGACTTTCAGGCCCCTTCCGCACCTGCAGAATAATGCACACTCAATCCACTTTGCTATTCTGCCCAGTAAAATCCAGCTGCAAAGTGTATTGAAACTGGATTGAAAGTGCATTATTCTGCAGGTGTGGAAGGGGCCTCTGCATCACTCACATTTTAGGTGGCCCTGCTGCTGTGTCAGTAAGAGTGGCTTAGTGCCCAGCAATTTGCAAATGCAGCCTACAGAAAGTGCAATGCAGAGGTATACTGCCTCTGCATACGGAGGCTTTGCATGCATCTCATTGTTAACAGGACGAGGTGCTGTCCCAGTTTTTATTTATTTATACGCTTTTATTGATAGCCCGCCTTTTGAAAAGCCGCTCAGCTTGACAGCAAAGCAAAGCAGCCGGACAAACTTGGAAAGCGATACAAATGGAAATGGAAGGACAGGGCGCTGCAGTGCCTGAGGAAATTGAGAGTCTTTTTTCAGACTGAGCAGAATTAAGGCCCCTTCTGCACATGCAGAATAATGCACTTTCAATTCACTTTCACAATGGTTTGAAATTGGATTTTGCTATTGGTACAAAGTGCACTGAAAGTAAATTGAAAGTGCATTATTCTGCATGTGCAGAAGAGGCCCAAGTCTTGGAACCACAGACCATAAACAGCAGTGAGCCCCCACCCTTTCCCAGTGTAGGGTGTGTGTTTTTTTAAAATCTGGACGAGTTTGTGGCAAAGAGGTTTGCCAAAGGTTATAGCTAAATGGAGCCTCCATGTACAGAAGCACTATACCTCTGGTCCAGGTTCCTACTTCTTATAGACACTCAAAAGGGCCGAGCTGTCGCTTCCATCATGCTGTGGGTTTATCGGCTTACCGAGAGGCGTGGGAACAGCTCTGAATGGGAGGACCACCCAGGAGGCAGGGAGGGAGACTGATAAAAGAGCCCCCCCCCCCCTCTGTTTCCAACTAGGTCAAAGCACGGTTGCCAACAGAAGGGCAGAGCGGCTTTTCCCGCTTCTGAAACAACCCCACTCGAAAAAGCGCCCCAACTTATTATTTTTATTTAATTTATTCAATCATAAATTGTTCCCAAAATTGTAACAAAAAATAAATTAAAATAAAATAATAGGTTAGGGTTAAGGCAAGGGCAGGGGCTCAGGCTTGCCTTAATGTTGTTGAGTTCTAGGGCGCGGTCCGAGAATAGGGCTATGGTCAGTTTTAGGTTTCAGGGTTTTGTTACAATTTTGGGAACAATTTATGATTGAATAAATTAAATAAAAATAATAAGTTAGGGTTGGGGTTAAGGCAAGGGCAGGGGCTCAGGCTTGGCTTAGTGTTACGTTGAGTTCTAGGGCAACCCTAACCCTACCAATGTATTTGGTACTGTTAGTTTAAACATTGCTCCCCTGACAGGCACCCTCAAATTTTCCCCTTTCCTCTTTTTAAATCCACCTCCTTTTGAATGGATTTAAAGGGAGAATCTGGACTCCCTAGATTTAAAAACATTGAAAGTATTGATGAAGGCTTTCACAACCAGATTCAACAGTTTGTTGTGGGTTTTACAGGCTGTGTGGTGGTCAGGATCTTAACATTGAAGTTATTTCATTGATCCTGTGGCTGGCATCTTCAGAGGTGTATCACAGAGAGAGGTCTGTTATAAGAGAAGTCTGGACACAGTGTGTAACAGACTTCCCTCTGTGATACACCTCTGAAGATGCCAGCCACAGCTGCAGGCGAAACGTTAGGAACAAGATCTACCAGACCAGGGCTATGCAGCCTGGAAAATCCACAACAACCAATATTGAAAGTGATGCTGTTTGGGGGGGGGGGTGGAGTGGGGAATCTACCCTGAAACAGCATCACTTTCAATGTTGTTTAAAATAGGGCTCCCTAGTTTAAACAATATTGAAAGTGATCTTGTTTTGGGGTCGATTCTCCTTTTAAGGGGGATTTAAAAGGAGAATCTGGGCTTCCTAGTTTAAACAACATTGAAAATTATGCTGTTCCAGGGTGGATTCCCCACCCCCTCAAACAGCATCTCTTTCAGTGTTGTTTAAACTAGTGAGCCCAGAGTCTCCCTTTAAGGTGGATTTCAAAGGAGAATCTGGGTGTGTACAGATTTGTGTGTTGGGGCATGTTCTATAATGTGATGGTGACTTTGAGATGACCTGGTGCAAAAAAACGTTGTTTGGTCGTGGTGGGGAAGGATGGCCGCCCATATGGGGGTGGGGAGGCATGCAAAACTCAGATTTTGTCCTGGGCTTCATTTTCCCTAGCTATGCTTCTGCAGATGGAAACTGGGCAGGGTCAGGCCCCTAGTAAGCCCTTGGATGGTGGGGCCGGGCAGCTAGGCAGAGGCAAGGAATGGCAAACCACCTCTGAGCGTCTCTTTCCTTGGAAACCCGTGAAATGTCACCGTAAGTCACCTGCGACCTGATCGCCCTTTCCAGCACCAACATCCCTGCAAAGCCCTTTGCCAAGGGATCCCTTTGCAAGTTTATTCGAATCTGAGAATAAATTATTATCAATAACAGCCGGCGGCTCTGCGCCTGCAGAGAACCCAGAGGCAAACCGAGCGGGTTCTGTCGGGTCCCCAGACGAGAGCCTGCCGTAAAGGGATCCCCCGCCCCTTCGGAGACCTGGCACTGGGCTTTGCAGCAGGGATCTCCGCCCTCTGCTCCTGAGCGGCAGCAGCTTCCAGCTCCCTTTGAAACCCAAATAGGGAGGGGGGAGAGATCATCCCCGGATAAATTATGGCCAGGGGAAGGGAGTGCATCAGACAAATGAAGCCAGACGTTTCGCAGGCCAATAATTTATAGGCCAGGCTTGGGGATCGGGGTGGGGGGGACCCCAGCAGGCTCTAGATGGGCTCCCAGCAGCATCTGGATCATTCTGTAGCAAACTCTGGAGCACACAAACACACACACACCCCATATATCTGTCTCTGTCTCTTTTCCCGCAGATTTCCAGGAGAGATTGTCTCTGTGGTCCTTCCCGCGCGAGAGTTTTAATTAGCAAATAGATCGTCTAACCTCTTGGGAGAGCCAAGGCGGGTTTTTGTTTTTCCCAAAGGTTGGATCCCTTGGGGCGGCCGGGGTGTGTGTGTGAATCTCCGGGGAGAGGTTTCGAGGGGTCCGCGCGGGGTTCCTCGTCCAAGGGCGCCAGCTGACTCTGCATTCAGCACTGGTTGCGTGTCTGTGAATGGATTCCGCGCAGCATATTTATAACGAGTTGCAATCGTTATGAATGAACTGGGGAAACGAGTTCATGTATAACTATTGCAACTCGTTATAAATATGCTGTGTGGAATGAATCCACCGTCTCTCTTCGAGGCTGCCCTTTCCCAAATGGACTCAGAGCGGCCTACAGAGAAGAATTTAGGACACGATGCGCAATATTATGAAACTCATATAGTTGCCGGAAAATTCTAGTAATGCTTCGGCTCTGTCAAATGTGAGGTTAAATCAGTCAAAATCAAGGTGTCCCCCCCCCCCCATCTTTATTAGAAGGAAAAAGGAAGTCTGTGCGATTGGCTGATCGTACTGACCACCTCTGGGGTGTTTCCTACAGTTCAAATAAATAAATAAATAAATAAATAAATAAATAAATAAATAAATAAATAAATAAATAAATAAATAAATGAATGAGTGAATGAGTGAATGAGTGAATGAATGAATGAATGAATGAATGAGAAAGATGATGATGATGATGATGATGATGATGATGATGATGATGATGATGATGATGATGATGATGATGATGATGATACTCTGGCTAGGGCTGTAAAAATACTGAGTTTTAATTTATAGCAGGGGTCTGCAACCTGCGGCTCTCCAGATATTCATGGACTACAATTCCCATCAGCCCCTGCCAGCATGGCCCATTGGATTTGTAGTTTATGAACATCTGGAGAGCTGCAGGTAACAGACCCCTGATTTATAGCCTTCAATATCTGTGATTCCTTAAATTATTTCGTAAAACTATTGGGGGCAGGTTCCCAAGACAGACGGCCTAAAAAAATCCCTAAATAAATATACACAGGTTTAAATCGAGAAGGAGCACTACCTAAGAAGGCCTAATCTGGGATATGGTTTGAATGTCAGATTAGGAGCTGGAATATCCACTCCGTCATAGAAACTGGCTGGTGGCTTTGGGCCCATCTCAACCTGGCCTACCTCACAGGGTCGTTGTGAGGCTAAAATGGAGAAGGGGGTGTAGTCCCCATTAGAGAGAAAGGCAGGGGATAAACATCTACGTAAATGAACACTGCCCATCTGCAGAAAGACAAGAAAGACTTGATAGGAACAGATGGGCTGTTCTCAACGGGGGGGGGGGGGGATCCCAAAAAATGGGGAAAGTTAGCATGGAGCTGATGGGCGAATTCTGTTGCCTTTGGGTTGCTTCTTGCTAGGAAGAAATGATGGAATTATTTTTGCAGAAGTGCAGAAGTTATAATTATTACTGGTTGATTTCACAGCTGCCAGTCCTCTGGCTGGTTGTTGGCGTGGGAGGTTAAGAGCTCGTGTATCTAATCTGGAGAAACCGGGTTTGATTCCCAGCTCTGCTGCCTGAGCTGTGGAGGCTTATCTGGGGAATTCAGATTAGCCTGTACACTCCAACACACGCCAGCTGGGTGACCTTGGGCTAGTCACAGCTTCTCAGAGCTCTCTCAGCCCCACCTACCTCACAGGGTGTTTGTTGTGAGGGGGGAAGGGCAAGGAGATTGTCAGCCCCTTTGAGTCTCCTGCAGGAGAGAAAGGGGAGATATAAATCCAACCTCCTCCTCCTCCTCCTCCTCCTCCTCCTCCTCCTCCTCCTCTTCTTCTTCTTCTTCTTCTTCTTCTTCTTCTTCTTCTTCTTCTTCTTCTTCTTCTTCTTCTTCTATTACAATTCGAGCCTCATCCAGATGTATTGGCGGCTGCGCAGTATTCGTGCGGATCCCAGGAGGGCTGCCTTCTGAATTTTGTCGGTTATAGATAGATAGATAGTTTAATACGGCCAAAGGCCAGCAAAGACAAAACAAAACAACAGCACACATTCACAACAGCAAATTACAACAATTATTACAGCTAACCATTTACATGAATGTTTGGCTTTCAGCTCATCCCTGATTAAGTAGGCCCTTGCGTTTTTTATACGCCAATGCACAGAACTTTGCTACCTGCTGGGAGATGGTTGCATCCTTGTCTTCCAACAGCATTTTCCTAATCTCTTGGTCAGGATCCTTTGCAATTATCAAGCTGTGTTGCACAAGCAGAGGTAAAATAAAGAGCTCTCTTTCTGCCTTATGCAGCATGCAGTGTAACAAGATATGTATCATAGAATCAACGTCCCCAGAGTTACAAACACATTTCCTCAAATGCCAAGGGGTTTTCCCAAATCTGCCTATAAGCATAGATGATGGAAATGTGGTAATAAACGTGCATCTAGAAAAGGCCCATCGGTATTTGGCTATGGTAATATGTTGAATGTAGGGGGTCATTACTGTACCACTACCAGATTTCAATGGTCTATATAGAGCAGGAAATGAGGCATTATCATTTTGGTAGTCAATGTCGTCCAATCGTTGATATACCATCTTAAGAGCTAAGGGCAAGTCCCATTCAAGCATCAGCATAGGGTCTGTATCCCAACCTGTTTAAGCTTCCAGGATGTAATCTTCTCCGACCAGATTGGGTATGGTGATGTTGATAGAAAATGTTGGTAATAGGCCCTGGGTGTGTAGGTGGACTTTAATCCAATATTTGATGGCTCTCTTCCAGACTATAGTTTCCACTTTAGTTATTCCTGCTTCATGTCTCAATACAGTACATGCATTTTGCGGTATTGAATAGAGATCTCATGAATGTTGTTGTAACTTTTTTCCAGAGGTGTAAAGTTGGGATATGCTACTAGTTGGGCTCCATATGTTAATTGTGGGAATCGGATTTTTTGCTGTAAACAATTTAACAGCAGTTGGAATGTATCCTCCCCCCTGGGTACGGTGTAGAATCTCAGCATTACTTAAGCGCTCTTTTGAGCAGATTGGACAAGGGATTGGATATGAGCTGTAGGTTTGCCATTATACTGGAAAATTACCCCCAAGTATCTGAAGCATTTGACCTGATCGATTGGATGCCCTTCGATTGTCCATCTTTCCTTCTTGAACCTGGCATTAAAATGTACTATTTTGGTTTTAGAATAATTCATTATTAGATGTTCCTCAGCACATTTTTGGGTTATTGCATTTAGGGCTCTCTTAATCCCTACTTTGGTTAGTGAGAGGGCGACAATATCGTCCGCATACATTAGAATGGGTAGTTTTTTCCCCTGAGAAAGTGTAGGAGCATGAACGTCCTTATCCTGCAAATCTATTATGAAGGAGTTGACATAAAAGTTGAATAGATGTGGTGTCGGTTATTATTATTGTTGTTCTTTATTATCCCAGCTGCCAGTTCTTTAGCTGGTTGTGGTCCTTCCATTACAATGCAAGCCCCGCCCAGAGGTCCTCGGCTTAGCGTTCGTCTGAATCTGACAGGTGTCGATTTTGTCGATTTGAAGATGTTTCAAGCGCTGTCCAGGGTGCCGGTGATCAACGGGATCATGACCTCACCTGGTTTGTGCCGTCCTCGCTGAATCTCGATTTTCAAATAGTGGTGACATTCATTATTTTTACTAGGCAATATTCGGCGATAGAGGAGCACTTCAGACCCCGCCCCCTCCGCTTGTGGGCTGCAGCCCCTCCCCACTTCAGATCCGGGGGGTTTGGGGCGCACCTGTGTGTTTTGGCAAGTCCCAGCTGATTTCAGGCGACCCCGGAGGGTTTCCAAAACAAAGCAAAAGACCTTTCGAGGCGGTCTGCCGCTGCCTGCCTCCCCTCCGGCCCCTTGGGGGTCTCCCCTCCAACAATCTGCAAAAGGGACTCTGCTCCCCCCACCCCACGACCTCCCATTTCTTTCTTTTGACCTTCCCGGCCCCTGGGCCTCTCGGGGATCTTTCCCCCATCCCGAGCCAAAGGGTGCAAATCATTTCCTGTCCCCTCTCGGGGGTGGGGGAGGAGACCTTCAAACCGAGTTGGCCCGGCTGGCTGCTCTCGGGGGTCTCTGGCTTGTTGCTTCTCCTTCCCCCGCTGCGCTGCCGTTTCTCCCCGCGGAGCCTGGATCTTTGCGCCCGAGCGGTGGGGACCGAGCCGCCGGCTTGACCTCGGCCCGGCGATCCTTTCCAAGGCCGAGAGTCGGAGGCGACGCGGCCAGCCAGCCCCCCCCCCCCGGGGGGGGGCTGGGGAAGGGCAGTGAAGCCGCCCGGGAGGGATCTTTGCCAGCCCTCTGGCCTCCTTTCCTGCCTCTTCAGTCTTGATGCGGCCGACCCACAGATGCTGCATCCACTGCAGCCCACTGCCGTTCGCCGCCGCTGACTTCGGGTCGGAGCGCAACGAGACTCGGGCGCCTCGGGCTTCTCTTTGACGCCACCAGCTCTGTTGAGGTGTAGCAGGACCGTGCAAAGGGAACATAAGAACATAAGAACAAGCCAGCTGGATCAGACCAGAGTCCATCTAGTCCAGCACTCGGCTACTCGCAGTGGCCCACCAGGTGCCTTTGGGAGCTCACCTGCAGGAGGTGAAAGCAATGGCCTGCTGCTGCTCCTGAGCACCT
Source organism: Sphaerodactylus townsendi (assembly GCF_021028975.2). Lineage (NCBI taxonomy): Eukaryota > Metazoa > Chordata > Lepidosauria > Squamata > Sphaerodactylidae > Sphaerodactylus > Sphaerodactylus townsendi. Next base: position 67,731,768 of record NC_059435.1, read on the forward strand.
GGTCTGAGGAAGGGGAGTTAAGGCGGCTTACACCCAAGTAAACCAGGCGGGGGGGGGGGGGCTGAGGCTGGGATGGAAGGAAAACATCGCCTTCCTGCCTGGGATGAACAGAAAGCGGCGCCCCGATCGGAGCGGCGCTCTTTACTCCGATCCGGTTTCTCTTCGGTGAGTCCCCGGCGGCTTCTCACGGGTTTGGCCCGGAGTCCCCGATCGCAGAGCGAGCAGCCTCCGTCCAGCCTTCCCGGAGTGACGGTCGCTGAGCCTCCGGGTTCCCCGACAGTCCCCGAAAGAGCAGGATCCGCCTCGCTGGGAGAATTCCGCACCGATTCCGCGGCAGAAGTCAGCCAACGAACCGGGTCAAGACTGGGCTCCAAACCCAGGGGGTTGATATATACATCATATATCGCTTCACGGCCTCGACTGAATGAATCGTGTTTGAATGAAGAAATAAGTAAATGGGCTGGAAGCGAAAGCGTTGCCATCTTCTTCCGAGTCCTACCAATCCCCCACCCCCACCCCCGCATCTGTCACTCAAAGGTTGACAGCCGATCAGACCCAGATTTCGGACTTTGGGGTTGTAGCGATTCTAAATAAGGACCGACGGGAGAGTGAAAAACAACACACACACACACACACACACACACCCAAGCTTGCTGGATTCGGAGACGCCACACTTCGACCCCGGGAAAGGGATTCAGCGGGGGGGGGGGGGGGGCAACCTTCATTGGCTTATTTGCTGGAACATTTCGATGCCGCTTTTCTTCTCGGTTCGAGGCGGTTTACAAAGGGAGCGGGAAAGTCGCCGGTAAGATCAAATAGCCAGCCAGCCTCCCAAATCCGGGGGGTGCCTGAGCCCGGGTATGAATGGCAGGCGCTTTTGAAGGGGGGGAGGGGGCTTTAATAAGCGCCTGCCATTCAAACTCTGCCAGCAGGCAGCCCCCGGATTTGGGCCTCCTGAAGCAAACCCCGCACAGCAAACCCCGGACTTACATCGCGGTGTCCCCCCCCCCCCCCCCGCCCTTCCCTCCTTCGGTTCCCAGATGGCGCCGGGGCCCGGGGGGATCCAGGCCAGGCCGCTTCCCCACCGCGTCGCCCGGGCTCCCTTGGCCGCCTGTCTTCTCTCGGTACCCCCAAAGACCCCCGTCCCCCTCCATCCCCCCCGCGCCTCCCAGCAAGAGCTTTTGCCGGAGCCCAACTCCCGGCGGGAGTCCCGGCGCCCGAGGGGGCGGGCTAGCCAGCGGTGCAGGAGCCTTGACAGGTGTGCGCGACGGCCAATGGGCTGCGGGGGCGCCACGCCGGGTGGGCCAATGACGCTGCGCCTGCGCCGAGGGCCAGTGGGAGGCGCCGGGCGGGGAGCCTTGAAGTGCGGCGTGCCGGGGGGCGGGCGGCCGAGAGGGAGAGAGGGAGCTGCCGGGGGACCCGCGGCCGGGCTGGGAGCGGGTCAGGCGGGCGGGATGGGGCGCTGCCGCTGCTGCTGCTGCCGCTGCCGGTGGTGAGAGTGGAGGAGGGTGGGGGGGGGGGGGCGCCATGGAGAAGTCGCAGAGCTTCCGCATCGACGCGCTGCTGGCGGCCGAGCCCCCCAAGTCGGGGGTGGGCTCGACGCCCCAGACGGCGCCGCTGGCCCTGGTCACCTCGGCCGGGCCGGCGGGGCGCAGCAGCAGCGCCTCCAGCTCGGGCAGCTCGGGCAGCTCCGGCCGCCCCCGCGGCAGCCCCTCTCCGCCGCCCGGCCTGCTGGGGGTCCCGTGCGGCCTGGGGCCCAAGTCGGCCTTCCTGGGCGGCGGCGGCGTGGGCGGCGGGGGTCCCGGGGCCGGCCCCCACTCGGCGCTGGGGCTGCACCCGGTCGGGCCGCCGCCCGCCGCCCTCTACGGCCCGGCCGTCTACGGCTACCCGGCGCTCGCCTCGCAGCACCCGGCCGCCCTGGCCTACCCGTACGGGCCGCCGCCCCCCGCCGCCGCCGCCGGAGACCCCCTCAAGCTGGCCGCCGCCGCCGCAGGCACCTTCCAGTTGGACCAGTGGCTGCGCGCCTCCACCGCCGGCATGATCCTGCCCAAGATGCCCGACTTCAACGGTGAGCGCGGGCGGGGGGGGGGGCGGGGGGCGCTCCTGATCCCCGGGTGGTCTCCTTCCCGCCGGCTCCCTCCCTGCTCGCGGGCCTCCCCCGCCCCCATCCCAGGCCAAGGCTCGCTGCCCGCTGGCGGCTCCGGACACCCCTCGCGCGCACCAGGCCACGGGCTCCCGGAGGCGGCTCTGGGGGGTCCGGATCGAGCCCCGGGCCCGGCCCGTTTGCTGCGCGGGGGTCCTTCGTCCTCGGGGCCGAGCCGGGCTCTCTGGGCTCTGCCTTCCTCCCCGGGCCCGCAACAGCCCATCCACGCGGAGCTCCGCGCCGCCCCTCCCACGGGCTTGGCCAGCTCCTCGGCCTCCAGGCGTCGCGGCCTCGCCCTGGCCTGCCGGGCCCAGCCAGGCTCCAGCCGCCCCCCCCCCCGCCCCCGGGGTGGCTCCCCGTCGAGTGTCCCCAGGCCCCGCGCAAAGAGGACCGTCCCCCAGGCTATCGAGCGGGAGAAGCTGCCGCAAAGGGACGGAGACGCTCCCGGGTCCCCAGCCCAGCTCCGCCTTGGCCGGGAAAGAAACGTCCCCCGCTGCGGGGCTGCGTCCGGCTGCCTTCCGTGGCCTCCTGCTCGCCCCCCTCCCCATCCAGTCCTCGACACCCCCCCCCCCAAGCTGCGGGGGTTCCTCCCATGGAAAGCCCGGCCTTCAAGAGGGGCAAGACCGGCGGCCGAGATCGCCGGAGGGGGGGGGGAGAGAAAAGCCGCCGCCCCCCCTCGGACCTCCGGGCCTGCGGAACCCCTTTGACCGGGCGCCCCTCTGGCAGTCCGCTGAGGACAACCTCTCTGCCGGGCCTCAGGGGGGAAAAAATCTATTAACGTATGTTTTTTTGGCGGGGGGGGGGGCAACCCCTCTTCACTGGCAGGAGCAGGGGGGGGGGGGCGTCTGATCCGAATCAAGGGATCCCGGAAAGGGGTCGGACTGGAGGCTGGACGGGACCTGGTTTCGCCTTGACGCCCCCGCTTCGAAAAAGAGCCCCCCTGCTCTCTGCCACCGGACCCAGGACCCACAGCAACGGAGAGGGGGACGGTGGTTGTGTCTTAGGCGAAAAGCTGCCGTCTCGTCCGGGTTTGCCCCCGGAGTCTGCAGGGGTTGCTGGGGTCGCCTTCGAGGAAGCGTCGCGCAGCATCCCGCAGGCGCCGGGCGGTGAAGGGAGTCCGCCTGACCCGGGTCAACGGATCTCTGTTCCTGTCCGGTTTTCTTTTAAGTTCTCGAGGGTCTCGCTTTGAAAGGCCACGACCCCCCTCCCCTCCCCTCCCCTCCCCCAACAGGCGAGGGAGATCACAGCCCCCCCCCCCCCCCGCCGCCCAGCGCAATTCCGTTTTATTGACGTGCGCCCGTCAGGACTGGATTCTCCAACGATCCACACTCATGCTTACCGACGAGTAAACCCCCGTCCTCCAGCCCTCGAAAGGCCGGCTTGCTAGGCGGACGGCGCTACTCTTTGATGCGATTTGAATCCGGTTTTATGTTGGTCGAATTGGTGGACGTTTTTTTTTTAACTTTCTGCCTTTGATCCGGCTGGCCCCGTCCGCTGGCTATTGTTCGTCCCGGGGCTGGTGGTGACCCTCCTCTCCACCTGGCAGCCTGCTCCGGGCCGGAGGGAAACGGCCCCCCTGCGATGATACTCTGTGGCGCTCCGGATTGACGGGGGTCTCGTTCCCCTGCGAATTTGGCACGGCGCCGTGAACCTTCCGCAGCAAACAAGGCGAGGGGGTCTCGGAATCCCAGTTATTTCAGAAAAGAAGGAAACCGAAACCCTTTCCTTCCTTCCTTCCTTCCTTCCTTCCTTCCTTCCTTCCTTCCTTCCTTCCTTCCTTCCTTCCTTCCCTTCCCTTCCTTCCTTCCAGGCGGCCGGGTCCGGCTGCTCCGTTTCTCCACTCGGTTGCCTTCTACAAACCGATTTCCTCCCGCTCAGGATTTCCGAAGCCGACCCTTGGGCTGCGGGGGACGGCTCTCTTCTCCGAGCCCAGGGGGGGGGGGGGTTCCCCTTTCCCCTTCGATTAACCCTTCGGGCCCTGAGGTCAAGAAAGAGCCCAGCTGTTCGTTTGGCCTGGCGTCAGCAGGCCTCGCCCCCCCCCCCCCCGCTGATCAAAGGCTCCGGGAGAGTCAGCTGCGGGATCGGGGTCGCTTTGCGCGCCCTCGGAGGAGCCACGGGAGGAGGGACCCCACCGGCTCTGCAGCGCCCGGACCGCGAGCCGAGCTCTGGGCCGAGCGCGGGCAAAGCAGGCCGAGGCTGGAGAGAGGGCCGGAGTGAGTCGGGCCCGCCCGAGATGCTCCAAACCTGCCGGCCCTCCAGCCGGGGCAGCCCCCGCGGCGTCCCCTCGCCAGTGCCCGGGATCGCGCCTTCGCACCGGCCCCGCGGCAGGCAAGCAGCGCTCCCCGGGGCCTCCGCCGCCGCCGCCGCTCGCCTTAGCGCCTTCCCCGAGCGGCGGAGGAGAAGCCGGCCGGGGCGCCTGGAGCGCGGGGAAGCCGACGAGGAGCCGGGCGGCTCCCTTCGGGGACCCTCTTTCCCGCCGGAGCGGAGCCCCCCGGGCATTGGAGCCCAGCCTCAGACGGGCGGGAGGGTCCGGAGGCGCCTCTGCTGCTCGGGAGGGAGAAGAAGAGATGGCTCCGCATCGCCCAACCGCTCCCATTCATTCAGCGGACCTCTGAATTAAGCCGGTTCATTTGCAACGGAAGGGAATAAAATGGAGTTGTGTTGTTTTTTCTTTTGTTTAAAAAAAAAAAAAAGGCCAAGCGCCGGCGCCTGCTTAAGGGAAGGGAACGGCGCGGCCCACGGGAAGACGAGCGCCGGTTTGGGGCGGAGGGCCGAGGCGAACCGGGGGGAGCCTGGGCTCCGGAGGGCTGAGAGCCGGCCCACCCGGCTGGTCTGGAAGGGGCTGAGGGACTCGACCCGCGCTCCCTGAAAGGACAGAAAATTAATGTCGCTTTATTGACATTTTTATTATTTCAATTGAAAACTTACATTAAAAATTATATTAAAATATCAATAAAGGGAAATATAAATATATCGATAAAGGGAAATATAAATATATCGATAAAGGGAAATATAAATATATCGATAAAGGGAAATATAAATAAAGAAAAATGCATTAAAAATAGTCAGGACCCCAAACTAGAGCCTCAGGAACGAAAGTCAGTCCCAGGGTCCCCAAAAGAGGCTTCCCCAATAGACTGGCAGTGAATTCTCCATCCTCCTGGCCTCCTTTTTCCTCCTTTGTTTTATTTTGTTCGGGTCACCTTCGTTGGAGATCCACTGTGGCTCCGGGGTTTCTGGTAATGGTGAATTGTCCTGTTGGAAGCCGCCCTCAGCTGGGAAGGGCTGCGGAGAAATCAGATGCACGGACAAATGGTGCCTGTGTGATCCTCTTGAAGAGCTCCGGTCTTGAAACCAGCCAGAAAGTGGCAAAGATTTTGCCAGGGAGATGAATGGCCGCTTGCTTCTTTATTCTATCTGCCTTTGTACTTATGGCTCAATTGTGTTTATGGTTCGAGCATAATCATTGAGTATGCTTCATAGGCCATTACATGTTTTCTGTCTGCATAGCGAAATCATCAGCTTTACAAGCCAAGATTTCCAATCCACAAGTGCCAGGGGTGGGGTGGGGCGGGGCGGGGCGGGGTGGGGAGTGAATTAACCGGGTCTCTTTGGTGCCTGTCCTTGGCTGTCCTTCTCGGAGGCAGGATTCAGGGGCTGGCCCCACACTCCGCGCTGGCCTCTTTCCCCCACCCCCTCTTTGGTCTCACTGGGGCCTCCTCTGCTCTCCTCCGCAGCCCAGGCGCAGTCCAACCTGCTGGGCAAATGCCGCCGCCCGCGCACCGCCTTCACCAGCCAGCAGCTGCTGGAGCTGGAGCACCAGTTCAAGCTGAACAAGTACCTGTCCCGGCCGAAGCGCTTCGAGGTGGCCACGTCGCTCATGCTCACCGAGACGCAGGTGGGTCAGGGGCCCACGGAGGGAGGGGAGCTGGGGTGAGGCTGGGGCAGGGCCCCTTGGCCCCTGGGAGAAGGGCCTCTGCCGGGCAGGAGCACCCCACTGGGACAATCAGCCAAGATGCCATGGGGAGGGGCAGTCATTTATTTATTACTTCTAGGTCAGTCAACCAAGAGGTCATGGGGGAAGAGTTGTTTACCTATTTATTTATTGTTGTTTACCTATTTATTTATTGTGGCATCAAGTAACAGCTGATTTATGATGACCAGGTCGGGTTTTCAAGGCAAGAGTCATTCATAGATGGTTTGCCACTGCCTGGCTCCCTGTCATGCTCCCTGGCGTTCTTCGGGGGGGGGGGGGGGGGGAGGTTTTTCCATCCAAATACTAACCAGGGTTGATCCTGCTTAGCTTCTAGGACTGTCCAGCTTGGGTGTTTCATTTATTTATTTATATTTATCTACTGCCTTTTAGCCCATGGAGACCCAAAGCATTCTCCTGTCCTCCATTTTATTATCACAACCACCCTGGGAAGTAAGCTAGGCAGAGAGTGTGTGATTGGCAATAAAAACTATCTGATCAACCTCTGCATAACTGGCACAAAAAAGGAAGACAAAAATATAAAAGATAGATAGATAGATAGATGGATAGATGGATAGATGGATAGATGGATAGATAGATAGATAGATAGATAGATAGATAGATAGATAGATAGATAGATAGATAGATAGATAGATAGATAGATAGATATAAGCATGTGTATGTATGTGTGTGTGTGTGTATATATATATATAAGCATGTGTATGTATGTATGTGTGTGTGTGTGTATAAGCATGTGTATGTATGTATGTGTACGTATGTGTGTATATATATATATGATGATATGTATGATGATATTCAATGATATAACAAATATTACAACAATTCCCACCAGCATGAAATACAACAATGTGAGTCAACACAACTTAATGAAAGTAAATATGCATAATAAAACCCAAATATAACAAGAACAAATACAAATAATTTTGAGATTTGAATTACAGTCGAAATCAAAACAGAGTCAACCCAGTGTTAATATCCAAAAATTAAAATTATGAAAAACAAGGATTAAGACACCGAGTTGGATATTACACACTATGGATTTTAATTGTCGATTTCCAACTGTAATTCACAAATATTAAAAAACTTTTTTCTTTGTATTTATTTATTATGTCGGAGGTTTCATTATACATATTTACTTTCACTCAAATTATTGTATTTCGTGTTGGTAGGAATTGTTGTGATACATGTTATATCGTTGAATATTTTCAAGCTTGTTATATCAAGCTTATTTTTGTCTTCCTTTTTTGTGCCAGTTGTGCAGGAAAGAGTTGACATCGACGGTTTGACTTCATTCTTTTATTGTATGTGATGATCCATCCAAAGAGAGTCACCCACCAAAGCTGCGAGTATGTAAGCGACTCAATTCCTAAAAAGTATGATTTGGGTGGGGGCAGGTATTCTTTCTTCTGCCCTGACCTGGACAGCCTAGGCTAGCCCAGTCTCATCAGATCTCAGAAGCTAAGCAAGGTCAGCCTTGGTTAGTATTTGGATGGGAGACCTCCAAGGTCACTACACAGAGGCAGTCAATAACAAACCACCTCTGATGCATCTTTTGCCTTAAAAGCCCCATGGAGGGGTCACCGTAAGTTGACTGCGGCTCACAAGCGGAGCTGCAATGGGGACATCTGGGGCAGCTTGCCCCGGGCACGGCCATTGCAGTCATATGGTGGGACAGGGGCAGGGTGGGGCGTTTTGGGGTGGGAGGGGTGTGTGGGCAGTTCATGTCTCGTGCACAGTTTCCCCTCCCTTCGTCACTGCTGCAGCTTGAAAGCAAAATAAACAAACAAAAATAAAATTATCCTCAAAGTGCAAGGATATCCTGAGAACAGCTTAGCACAGTGATGGTGAACCTTTTTGAGACCGAGTGCCCAAATTGCAACCCAAAACCTGCTTATTTATCACAAAGTGCCAACATGGCAATTTAACCTGAATACTGAGGTTTTAGTTTAGAAAACAAAATGGTCCCGAAGTGTGGTAATTACTTGCCAGAGCAGGGGCTGCAATGCCCATTAAGTATGTGGGTAGCTGCCCAGGGCAATTCACCTTGTAAAGGCATCAAAATGCAGGGGTTCGTGTTTTGGTTGGTCATTTTAGTGGTTTTCCATTTTTGGCCTCGCAGGGCACAGTTTTTAGGCTAGCGGCACCAAAATTTCAGTATATCATCAGGAGATTGTCCTTCTCCTACCCCCCAAGTTTGGTGAGGTTTGGTTCAGGGAGTCCAAAGTTATGGACTCCCAAAGGGAGTGCCCCATCCCCCATTGTTTCCAATGGGAGCTAATAGGAGATGGGTCTACAGTTTTGAGGGTCCATAACTTTGGCCCCCCTGAACCAAACTTGCACCAAACCTGGGGGGTATCATTAGGGCAGTCTCCTGATGGGACCATGAGACTGTGCCTTCACAAATGTGCCCCCCCAGCCTGCAACCCCCATTGACAGCAATGCAGAAAACTCAATGCAGAACAAAGATTCTTGGGCAAATTTCTGGGATGTTCCTGCAGGGGGTGCATTTTCGATGTATCAGCACCAAAATTTTAGGATATCATCTGGAGACTGTCCTGATGGGACCCCCCAAGTTTGGTGCAGTTTGGTTTAGGGGGTCCAAAGTTATGGACCCTCAAAAGGGTAGCCGCCATCTCCTTGCAAAGAATGAATGGGTGAATCCTGACCCTAGGAGGGTTTACTCAGAATCAAGGCCAACCTAGATATGTGTGTGTATGGGGGTGTGTGATTTTCTGCTCCCCCACATGACGAACTCTGTGTGTGCGTGCCCACAGAGAGGGCTCTGAGTGCCACCTCTGGCACGCGTGCCATAGGTTCGCCACCACTGGCTTAGCAAAACAGGTTAGGCTGAGATCAGCTGATATGTCCAAGGTTGTTCATTGAGCTTCTGTGAACAATCCCAGCAGACAGTCCTAGATGGACTAGTTCTGCCGCTTCATCTAATAGCTGGCACCATTGCCGCTAATGAGTGCTCAACCAAGAAAAATCTGCCCCTTCCCAACATTTCTGTTGCCCCCTCTCAAGAGATCCAAGTTGATAAGAGGTCCAAGTTGGGAGGTCCAAGTTGATAAGATCCACCAAGAGACAGGAAGAGAGTTTGGATTTTAACCCTGCTTTTCTCAACTGTAAGGAGTCTCGGAATGGCTTCCAATCCTTTCCCTTCCTTTCCCCACAACAAACACCGTGTGAGGTAGGTGGGACTGAGAGAGTTCTGAGAACTGTGACTGGCCCAAAATCACCCAACAAGCTTCATGTGGAGGAGCGGTGAAACAAATCCAGTTCACCAGATAAGAGTCTGTGGCTCATGTGGAGGGGTAGAGAATCAAAGCTAGTTCTCCAGATCAGAGCCCACTACTCCTAACCACTCATGTTCTTTTGAACAACTCCAAAAAGGAATGGAAGAAGGAACTCTGGTCCCATCAGCTGGATATGAACAATGGTGTGTGTGTGGTGTTGCCGCCATATTTTCAAAAAAACTGAGTTATAAGAGTTATAAGAACATAAGAACAACATAAGAACAAGCCAGCTGGATCAGACCAGAGTCCATCTAGTCCAGCTCTCTGCTACTCGCAGTGGCCCACCAGGTGCCTTTGGGAGCTCACATGCAGGATGTGAAAGCAATGGCCTTCTGCGGCTGTTATGAACTGGAACCAGCTTCATTTCACATCTTGGCTGCACGGAATTCACTAAAGCGGTCTCAATCAGTCCTAGATAGTAAGGTTGGCCTACCTTCCAGTGTTGTTGGGACTGCTGGCACAATTTAAGTTGAGCTCTCTGAAATCCTGACGTGGCTTCTACTTGTTTATGTTAGGAAATTCCCATCCAGCCTTCCTTTTACTGCAATAACATGCAAGACTAAAACCAAATAAAACAAATTTATTGTGGCTGTTAGTTTCATTCTCATGTCACTGAAAACAGTTCAAAGCTATTCATGAAACAGCAGTGATGTGCAGGAGTCTTGCGGCCTCTTGTTTTACTTTTATTTTAGCACCTTAAACTTTTTATTTCAACAAGTGCATTGGGTGGACTAGAACCTGCTTCATCAGGCTATTCCATCAGAATCATCGAAGAGCATTGCCATTGATAACTGAGTGCTTTTTAAAAAGTGAGCATTTCCCAGGATTGAACCTTCCCAGAAAGCCGTCCTTTGACCCGGAAACTATTTCCCCCTAATTCCAGGTGCATAAAATGATAGCAGACTTGAGCGGTACGACTCAAAGTAGACAAGTGGGCATGTACAGCAAACCCCCACCTTCATGAAGAAGAAATACTCCACAAAGCAGATTCTTTCAAAAGAAGGCTTTTACCGTACGTAGAGTTGCTATAAGTACATGATACTATATACAGAGTATATTAAGCAGTCCAACAAAGTGCTTCGCCAGGCACCTGTTTCCCTAAGGAACAAACACACAGTACATTGCTGTTGCTTATATACATGGTTCCACCAATCACTGTAAAGGTCACTAGCAACTGGATTGAACTGGTCTGCTTGCTGTTCTCTAGCTGTCAGATCATTCCTTTCTTGCTGACTCATACCTCTGCTGGATAGGATATGATCACCTACTAGTGGTCCCTGGCCCCTCGGTGATGTGGCTGGCCTCCACACGGACCAGGGCCTTCACGGCTCTGGCCCTGGCCTGGTGGAACGCTCTTCCTCCAACTGTCCGGGCCCTGCGGGACCTTGGTGAGTTCCGCAGGGCCTGTAAGACGGAGCTGTTCCGCCGGGCCTTTGGAGGAACCGGCCGCTGATGGTGCGCCCCCCCTTTCATGGCCCTCTACCTCATGGCCCTCTACATCTGGGACCTGCCATTCGCTGCTGGACGCCATTTATATTTATTATTGTATTTTTATTGTATTTTATTGTATTGTATTTATAAGATTTAGCTTTTACTGTTTTATCACTGCTTTTAAAGATTTAGCCATTTTATGTTATATTGTGTTTGTTGTTGTTCACCGCCCGGAGCCCCTTGGGGATAGGGCGGTATAAAAATCTAATAAATAAATAAATAAAAATAAAAAATGATCTAACTGTCATGACATAAAAGCTGACTATGGCCTTTCAGCAGTGCTCAGGAAGAGTGCTCAGGCTTTGGGGAAGAGCCCCTCGACCCAGGGATGCCCTGTCTTCCTCTTGGCACCAAAACATAAGGAGTACCCGCATGAATCAGCTCAGCAGTCCGTCCAGCTCAGCATCCTGTCTCCCGCCGTGCACAATGTTCTAAACCTCTATCATGTCCCCTCTTGGTTGTCCCCTTCCGCACATGCAGAATAATGCACTTTCGATGCAATTGAACAATCACTTGCAAGTATATCTTGCTATTTAGCACAGTAAAATCCAACTGCAAAAAAGTGCGTTGAAAGTGGATTGGAAATGTACTATTCTAAATGTGTGGATGCTTCAGCTTTTCCTCCTAGGGACTGCATCTGCGAGGCCTTGCATTGTGGGATCCTGGGAAAGGGCTCCCGGTTTCATAAGTGTGCATCCTTTCTCCTCCCCCAGGTGAAAATTTGGTTCCAGAACCGGCGCATGAAGTGGAAACGGAGCAAGAAGGCCAAGGAGCAGGCTGCGCAAGAGGCGGAGAAGCAGAAAGGAGGTGGTGCATTGGGGGAGGACAAGGTGGGGGATGAGCTGCCCCCAGGTGGGGCAGAGAAGAGTGCTGGGGGGCGCCGGTTGCGAGAGCTCAGGGACAGTGACCTGGAAGAAGAGGAGGAGGAGGAGGATGAAGATGACGATGATGAAGAGGACCGACCTGGACACTGCTGCCCCTATGGCTCCCCAGATTGCTCTGACGGGGACGAGGATGGAAGGCAGCCCCGTAGCAGGCATGGGGGACCACACCCACCACTGCCCCCAGCCCCAGCTCCCTAAGTCCCAGGATTCCAGGGCCAGTCACTCCCTTGACTCCGGTTTCCCAAAAGATTCTGCCCTCCAAGAATCCATTGGCTGCTCCGTGGCTGAAGTCAGGAGTTCTTCTGGTGCCATATTTTTTTATCATCAAATCACGTGACTCTTGGTGACCTCATAGGGTTTTTAAGATAAGAGAGGTTCAGAGGTGGTTTGCCATTGCCTGCTCCTTTCTCACAGCCCTGGACTTCCTTGGTGGTTTCCCATCCAAATACTAACCAGTGATAGCCATGCTCAGCTTCTGAGATCTGGCGACATCCAGCTGCTAGCCTGTGTAGGTCAGGTAATACTACTAATGCTATCTTGGTCAGGTGACACCACTAAAGCTTACTTCCAGCCACCTAGTGGTGGCGAACCTTTGGCACTCCAGATGTTATGGACTACAATTCTCATCAGCCCCTGCCAGCAAAGCCAATTGGCCATGTTGGCAGGGCCTGATGGGAATTGTAGTCCATAACATCTGGAGTGCCAAAGGTTCGCCACCACGGACCTATGGCAAAAGCCCTGGCTGGTCTGCCCATGTGCTCTATTCCTTACCCACCTTGAACCATGAGGAAAGGAGACATATATTTTAATTACCGAATCCCTTTTCCTTCTAGAAGACAAAGAAGAGCTGGATTTTATACCCTGCTTTTCTCAACTATAAGAAGTCTCAGAGCAGCTTGCAAACTCCTTTCCCTTCCTGTCCCCACAACAGACACATTGTGAGGTAGGTGGAGCTGAGAGAGTTCTGAGAGAACTGTGACTGGCCCAAGGTCCCCCAGCAGGCTTCACGTGGAGGAGCAGGGAAACAAATCCAGTTCACCAGATAAGAATCTGCCACACACGTGGAGGAGTGGAGACTCAAACCCAGTTCTCCAGAGTCTACCACTCTTTATCACTAAACTGTGCTGACTATATAGGGTTCAATACCACCACCCCGCGCCACTTGCTACTCAGCCTTTCTTGTCCCAAGTCTCTGGCCCCTTCTGCACATGCAAAATAATGCACTTTCAATCCACTTACAATGCATTTTGCAGGTGTCTTTTACTTTGCAGAATAGCAAAATCCATTTGCAAACAATTGTGAAAGAGTATTGAAAGTGCATTATTCTGCATGTGCAGAAGGGGCCTCTCACTACAACGTCTCCCCTTCTCCATTTTGGTTGCTTTTAGTACTTGGATAGCCCTCTCACTTCCTTACAAGAAGAAGAAGAAGAGTTTGGATTTATATCCCCCCTTTCTCTCCTGTAGGAGACTCAAAGGGGCTTACAATCTCCTTGCCCTTCCTCCCTCACAACAAACACCCTGTGAGGTGGGTGGGGCTGAGAGAGCTCCAAAAAGCTGTGACTAGCCCAAGGTCACCCAGCTGGCGTGTGTTGGAGTGCACAGGCTAATCTGAATTCCCCAGATAAGCCTCTACAACTCAAGCGGCAGAGCGGAGAATCAAACCCGGTTCCCTCAGATCAGAGTGCAGAGATTCCCACTCTGCTGACATGGCTTTTACATCCACATCTCGGCTTGTGTCCTTGGCTAGCTGACCCTACTCTGCCCAAAAGGATCTCTCCGGTCCCCACTGGATCTTTCACAATTATGTGGTCATTAAAGTATCCCCGAAATTGCTCCAACCAGTAAGGTGGAAGTCCTGCATTGGTTCAAGCAGGTAAAACCATGCACATTTGCTTCATTTTCAGGTTTTCTGAAGTTTGCACAATATAGGGGTTTGGGTTTGTTTTTTGGTGGGGTTACAAAAATTGGGATGCCTACTGGCAGATCACATTGACCTGGGCCTAAAGTCTGCTCATAGTACTTTGCTGCTGCATTTCAGCTCCCAACAATTACAAACAGGCTGGAAAAACCTCACAGGTAATGTCAAACAGCTTAATATTTGTCTCACCCTTTTTGTTAGCCGTTGATAAACTGAAATTCCAGTTCCACCAGTGGAAACGAAGAGGGCTGTTTACTTGTCCCCTCAAATGCAGGTCACAGTGTTAAAAGATGACACTAGAAACGTGACTTCTCCCTTTTGGACATGTTGCTCTTTCACTGCACCAGTATTGAGAGTTTTTGTTCTTATTCTATAACAAGCAATCGGGGGAAAACGTAGGTCATAAAGGGATGAACTGCTGGGAATCTCTGGCAGAGGACAGTATTGTCTTTATTTTTGTACATTGTATTTATAAAGAGAGAAAATACCTCTACTTATGCATGCTAAGTTATTAATCAGCTTCTCCAATGTGCCAATGATATGTAAAATAAATGGTTTTATACTTGAGAACTGTGCAGACTTATTGAACAGCAGCCTACGTTGATTTTAAATGCTTGGTCCTGCTGGGCCAGAATATTAATTTATTTAGCTTCAGTTTTGTCTTCTCAGATGGTCTCTAAGTTAGGGAGTCTCTCCAGTCATGCTGTAAAACAGAAGGCTCCAATGTGATGCCCATCAACCAGTTTCCTGGCCCCAATCAAGTATTTCCAGAGAGTGGAAGAGGGAAAGGGTGGGATATTTGCCCAGCAAGGCTCTGATTGGTTGCTGGAAATTTGATTGGCTGTGCCAGCACAACAGCACTGTTGCAGCCACTATAGTGCCTCTGGTTCCACCTCATCCAGCACCATTTCAGCATTCCTAAGATGCTCACAGGTGCTGCTGTAGAAGATCCTTCCTCTTGATTGGAGACATCCAGGACCAAACAGGAGACTGTCAACATCTCTACCTCACAGGGTTGTTGTGTGGCTTCTATTTGAGCCATAACTACATACAAAGCAGGAATATTAGCGTTTTCTCCCTCTACCCAACTCCAGAAACAGGGTGCCACAAATGCAGTCGGAGACAGAGCTCCCATTCCTTGACTAGCTCAATAATTGAATTAATTGAATGAACATGGGGAATTGCTGCTTCTGTAACCATTGTGAAGCATTTCCTACCATGGGGATAACATGTTGGGAAAGCCTGCTAAACTGGACTATCCATCAGCTCGCTCAAGGGCAGGGACCCCGCTTAGGGAAGAAGGTTAACGGGGAAATAACAGGGCCACACCAGTCAAAGGAGATAAAAGATAAGGCCAATGCTGATGGTGCAAAATAAGGTGTAAAAAAAGTATTTTTGGGGGGGAAATTGCTGCAAGACTAGCACATCCTCCTGAAGAAGCCTCTTGGTGAAAAATGAAGGGAATTGTGGTTATTTTAACTGAGGGTATTGAAATGTATATTTTACCTTGTTTTGCACCATTGGCCTTGGCCTTATTTTTTATCTCCAGGGGAAAAGGTGAGCAACCTGAAATATGCCTGCTTTCCCCTTGGCCACTGTATGACTTGGATATATAAATCACAGTGGCCTCAATCTGTCAGAAGTTAGTAATGATTAAATCAGGGCCATTATGGCTTATTTTTCAAGGCCTTGGTTCAGTGGCTTGAACCACTAATAATAACACACACACACAATAATATCATCATCAATAATATCACATATCAATAATAATAACACACACACTAATGCCACTTTTCTTTTATGGAAGGTAGTGATAGAGAAGTTGGGATTTGGCGTACCTGTCTGCTATGCAGCTGTTCAAAGTACACAGTGCCTCTGGGACAAAGAAAGGAAGCAATCCCTAGTCTAGCTGTCTCCAACCTATTTCCCTCCAGATGTTCACGGACTGCAGTTCCCGTCAACTCAGCCAATTTGGCAGAGGCTGATGGGAATTGTAGTACATGAACATCTGGAGGACCATAGGTTGGAGACCCCTCTGCGAGTCCTTTTGGCTATGAGTTCCTTTTTTTTGTTTAGTTGGAGTTAAGCCCAGATGTTGCTCAAGTTGTCTATCTGTCTCTCTCTTTGGGCACCTTCACACATGCTGAATAATTCACTTTCAATGTACTTTGCAGCTGGATTTTACTGTGCTAAATAGCAAGATCCATTTGCAAATGATTGTTAAATTGCATTGAAAGTGCATTATTCAGCATGTGTGAAAGTCCCAAAAGAGCGCAAAGGGGTGCCCGGAGGTTCAGACATTTCTGTGACAAGAAGAAATTTATCAGGAGAACCTTTCCTATCACTGCATTTCCAAGGAAAGAATAAATACCCCCACTTTTAAAAATGGACTTCAATTGCTAACATACACCTGCTGGAAACCTAGGGGTGAAAATTGGCTACCTTAATAATTTAATATAATTTAATACCTTAAGGTGAAGGAGTGGTATAAAGCACTGGGTCTCTTCCTTGGGAGAAAGGAGGGTATGAATTAAGTAAATAAACAAATTAGTGTGTCCCCAGCTGCTTTGATGTGAAGGAATGGTGTCCTGTTGCAATGGTATTATTATTTGGACTCAATTGGATTGGGCAACAGGTTTTGTTTTGTCTCCTTACCTGTGGGATCAATTTGCATTATGGTGGCTTGTGTACTGGACCTGGGCACAGGCACTAGATTCAAATCCCAGCTGTGTGATCATGGGGATGTCTTGCTCTAGTCTGTCAGCCTAGACTCTTGAAAGCCAGAAATCTTTATTGTGCTATTGGATTCAACTTTTGCTCCATTAAAGAGCAACCTTCAAGGGCTGTTGTGTGGCTAAATCATGGATTTGCCCTCCTTGGAGGAAGGACGTCACAAGAGATTTGCTCAAAACCAGGCTTGGACCTAGAACATGTGTGAGAGAAATTAACTCTCTTAGGCACGGTGTAGAAGTTTTTTCCTAAAGATAATCGCCATCTCCTCAAGTATGTTACTGGTTTTATGTTATGTGATTACAATGTTGTTAACTGCCCTGAACCAAAAAGGGAAGGAGCAGTGTAGAAATTTAGTAGTAGTAGTAGTAGTAGTAGTAGTAGTAGTAGTAGTAGTAGTAGTAGTAGTAAGTAGTAGTAATAGAAAGGAGGAATCCTAATTTTGAGAGTCTGACTCAGTAGTTTGACCACCATTTTAAAATAATCAGTCGTTTCGGATTGGCATAAATCAAGTCAAAGTGTTAAGAGACATAATAATATGACAAATGTCATTAGTAAAACTTTTCTGCCCTGTGGCCTGCGATCCTCATGGGCAGTGGTGGGATCCAAAAATTTTAGCAACAGGTTCCCATGGTGGTAGGATTCAAACAGTGGCGTGCAGGGCCACCAATGGGGCTGGGCATGCAATTTTAATGTATGTGCGGGCTGGCATTCAAGGGCATTAATAATGTCTCTGTTATTGTAAAAAACTCTTACTGTAAAAAAAGTTCCTAATTTCCAGCTGGTATCTTTCTGCCCATAATTTAAACTCATTATAGCAAGTCCTATCATCTACTGCCAACAGAAACAACTACTTCTCCTCTAATTGACTGTCTGACAAATTCTTACTTTTGTTTCTAGAAATCAAAAGAAGGATACTTTCCTTAAACAAGGAACTTTACCATATTTCTAAAACATGTTTTTAAAACAGCCCAACAGGGAGAATTATCCCATTTTCTACCTTCGCTAACCAGCCACATAGGAAACAACAGGACTTGATGATTTTGGGACCTAATGGAATTTCTAATGGAAAAGCAGACCCAATTAGTAACCCCCTCTCGGCACACACAGATAATTAGTAACCCACTCTCGGAAACTGGTGAGAACCTGCTGGGTCCCACCTCTGCTCATGGGTATGAGGAGAAATCTAGCACCCAAACTGATTATGTGCAGATTCTGGTCAGGCAACAGAAAAAAGTACCTGTTTTCCATTAGGGTACCCTCTCAGTTTATGAAAAAAGGGCGATAAAAGGAGTCAGGTAAATTAGAATAGAAATCTGTCAATGGTACCTCTGAAGAGTATGTGCTTCAGTTAGGGTTATTAGGGAATGACACAGCTGCCACCAGGCTGTAAAGTAGACTTCCTGTCAGGTTTGGTTGCTCAGGTCCAGGACACCCCTGGCTGGTTTAGGGCATGGGGTATGTTCCTAAAGGAGCATGCTGACTGGGGATAGGGGGAATCCCTGAAATCAAGTTAGCCAGGATCCTGACAGACCCCCCCCCCTTTAGAAACGGAGAGTTAGCTGCTACCTTGGAGAAATGAGGTCACCCTCAAAAGCAGCCATTCTCTGCAGGGTAACAAATCTGCAATTTGGACTCCATCCGGAGGTTGGCAGCCTGGGTTTATTATAATTTATCTGCATATATGTGGATTGCCCCTGCAGCAAACGAAACCTTCCCCTATCTAAAAATAAATGAGGGGGGGGGGGACACCCCTAGAAATTAATACAGCTACTCTAGATGGACAGTTTCAGCTTTAGAGAGCCAGGATGTGTATTGGTTAAGAGCAGGTGCACTCTATTCTGGAGAACCGGGTTTGATTCCCTGTTCTGCCACTTGAGCTGTGGAGGTTTATCTGGGGAACTAGATTAGCTGGTGCACTCTAACACATGTCAACTGGGTGACCTTGGGCTAGTCACAGTTCTTCGGAGTTCTCTCAGCCCCACCTACCTCACAGGGTGTTTATTGTGGGGGGGGGGAGGGAGGGAAAGGCGATTGTAAGCCCCTTTGAGTCTCCTTACAGGAGATAAAGGAGGGATATTCTTCTTCTTTACAAGACTCTTCCGACCTGGCTCTTCCAAACGAAGGCTAACTCATCAAACCAAACTTTTCGGGCAGCGCCCGTTTGAAATCATCAGGAATCCAGGGCCGGGGAAGGCGGACAGGAGCCCCTGATTCGGATCCCGAGAACGTGTGAACGGGAGCGCAGCGCCCACAAGAGGCATCGGACTGGCAACTCGGGTCCAGACGCTCAGATCGGGGGCTCAGGTTGGTTGGGTGTCTCTGGCCAGTCGAGGGGCGGGGGGGTTGAAGAAAGGGGATTCTTCCACATCAGGCTTTTTATTTTATTTTTATTTTATTTTAAAAAACCCGACTCAGCACCGTCGCCGCATCAGCCCCAGAATAGGGAAGAGATTTATCAGCCTAATAAATTTGGTGATCAATAAATTTGCTGTCAATGCGGCGCCCCCCCCCCCCCCCCCATCAATTAGAGAGGATTTAAATATCATCACCGGCTCATCGGACTGCCGTTGGCCATTCATTCCCCGAGCCGTGAGTTACTGCCGAGTAGCGACCCGGGATCAGTCCTCCACCATCCTTCTTCTCTCGGCTTTCCATGGTCCGGTGGAGGTTTCCGGACCAGGCTCAGGCTCCGAGGGAGCTCCGGAGTGACTCCGGATTGACTCCGAGCGCTCTGGTCAAAGGGGCTGCGAAGTCCGGCTCTGGTACTCCTCCCCTTCCCCCCCCCCCGGGTTTAAAGTGGGTACAGAAAGGGGAAGTGGCCTGCCTTGCAAGATTGTTGTAAGGCTACAAATGTGAGGATGCAATCAGTTCAATTCAATAAGCCTTTATTGGCATATACACACTAGTATATAAAAAATACAGTTCCAGTTAAAAGTGAATAATAAAAAACTTTGCGTTTGTCATACATTCAGTTTACAGACTTCTGACAAAAACGTTGCCACTATAAGGCAACAATGAAAATCCTGACAGTTTAAAAGCATAACTACTTTATCTGGGGAGGATGCAATCCGTTGCCACATGCCCTGGAACTCAAAGGGCTTACTCTGAGCAAATAAATGTAGAGGTTTATGGCGATGGAGGATTTCAATGGGTATACTTGTGAGTAAACACGGAGTAAGAGTCCTTTTGCCCATAGAAATAGGACTGTTTTAATTTGTTTGTTTGTTTGCCTGAGCACCTTAAAGAACTGCCTGACAGGTAGAGAACTACAGTGGGTGGATTGGGCCCTTCCTTTCACATGGAGATGGGGAAAATAGTGAGTTTCTTTTTGTCCTAGGTCAGATTTCAGGGTGGGGGGAGTAAGCCTCCTTAATCTGCTTGGTCTTCTACCCTCTTAGTCAAAGACAGCTGCCAACTTTTTCAGAAGGCCTCGCTCCTATGTCTTCTTCCAAAGCAGAATTGATAAGGGGGAACTTTCTCACCATGATAACAAGTAATGGGGAAAACGTAAGGGACTTATGGCCTGCCCCTAAATGCTATTAAAAACACAGCACCTGGACCTTTTAAACAGTTGGCAAACATTCAAGTTAGTGGGGCTAGTTCTCCCCAGGAGATAGGATTGCCTTTTAACCAAGAAGAAGAAGAAAAAGGGGCACCTGTAACTTTAACAGCAATTGGATCTGAAGACATCAGCAAATGACTTCCTCATCAGAGGAACATGCTGCTCTTAAAAGCATGGAATCAGATGAGGCTGCACACTGCACCCTTTCTGGTCAGTTGGCAACCAGAACTGCAAAGGGCTGGCAGACTGCACGGTGGATCATACAAATATAATGTTAAATAGTACAGTTTAACTGTATTCCTCAAAGGTGAGCATGCCTCACTGTGAGTCGGAGCTGTAAATAAGATGGCTAGCAGGCCGCACTCCCTTGTACTGAGCCATTGTGCCTTTTTGAATAGCCCTGATCTCCTTAAAGCCTCTCTACGTGTCCCAAGAATGCTTTCAGTGTGCCAGACTACTAGGGTAAATATGGTTTACAGATCCCCCTTTTTATGGGCGGATTAAAGTTTATTTTCCATAATAGGGCACCTAATAAAAAGGCATAAAGCGCTGCCATTCTTAACAGCTGGCGGCTTCATTTAACACTTTCACTTCATAAATCTTGGCCAGGTGTTCCCAGAAGCGGGAAGTAAACAAATGCCCCCAAATGCTGAACTGTGTTTAGGGGTGGGGGGAATTAATTTCATTTTGGGGGGGGGGGGGGGGCACCAGCAATGGAGGGGATGAAGAAAAAAAAAGGGCCAGTTTGCCAACCAGCCTGGAAGAAAAGGCCACTTTTATGGAGGACTGATGTGTGGAAACGGCTGGGTGAAGCTTTTCAAGTCATGGAGGAAATTAGCCTCTATTAAAGGGACAGGATCCCCCCCTTCAGGAAGTTGAGAATCCTATCAGGCAAAGCACTGGGCAGATTTAAGAGATTTCTAGTGAAGATTTCCATTGCTGAAACTCTTCAAGTAAGCCCTGAAACACTCTTTCGGGACCCAGGAAAAGGTCAAAGAGAATAACAGGGATCCTCTTAACAAATGAGCCCTGTCCTGGAAGTCTTGGTGAGGATGTGCTACCAAGATATTTTCCAAAAGGTTGTTCGTAATGTTGGCGCACAAACGTGGAGAGACAGGATTCTGTATCAGCTTCCCTTTCTGTTCTCTGGCACTGCAGCTTCTGGGGACAAGGCCAAACACTTTGCTTGCATCTGCTGGGCTGGCATTCAGGCAGGCAGAGTGCAGGGAAAGAGGCAAATCCTATACCCCTGTATAGAGAGGCAGTATCATCAGTTGGCACTGATAATGGACAGAACAACAACAGATTCCGCTGCACCTAAGTGGCACAGCTCAGTATTATTATCATAACTGTTGTTGTTACCCTTTGCTTAGGATTGCAGTACTAACATAAAGCCCTAAAGGATCTAGGACCCACATATCTATGGGACCATCTCTCCTGGCATATTCCCCAAAGAGCACTTACTGGTAAATCTGAGAACAGTAACTGACTAGTGGTCCCTGACCCAAATAAAGTTCACATAGCCAGGTAGAACACTCGGTCCAAATGAGAACAGGGCCCTGCGGGACCTTAAGCAGTTTCAAAGGGCCTGCAAGACGGAGCTGTTTCACCACGTTATGGTTGAGGTGGACACGATATTATCTGGCCTCCCCATTCTTTCTTTTCTTTGGTTTAGTTCTATGGCCGTGGTGGTGAACCTTTGGCACTCCAGATGTTATGGACTACAATTCCCATCAGCCCCTGCCAGCATGGCCAATTGGCATAATTTTGCATTTATATTTTTTTCTTAACATTTCAAGATGGTTATAAACAACATCCTGATATTTTTTGATTGATGGTGGACTCCATAGAATCTATGGAGTCCACCATCAATCCCTCAAAGGTATGGGATGCTGTTTAAAGCCATCTTGTGTTAGGAAAATTATAAATTACAGGAATATGTTAAAATGTTTTTAGTGTTACATTATTATACTGAATGGCTGTGAGTCGCCCTGAATCTGACAGGGGCGGGGCGGCATATTAAGCCTAATAAACTAATCTATAACGTGCAATTTGCTGTTTTGAAGAAGGAAAGGGAACCCTACTTCCCCCAGTGCCACAGAGAGGGCAGAATGGGTTGGGGGCAGCTGTCTCATCTGTGTTTTCGTACAATCCCATTCCCAGAACGTCTGATGAAGAGGTGGCCCCTCCTCGGTAAATGTAGGGGCTGAGATATGGGCTACTCTTCCTGGCCTAAGGGTCTGCAACCTGAGGCTCTCCAGATGTTGGCCATGCTGGCAGGGACTAATGGGAATTGTAGTCAATGAACATCTAGAGAGCCACAGGTTGCAGACCTTGTGAGGATTCCATCCTGATTGGATTGGAGGAGGAGGAGGTACAGCCAGCTTCTCTACCAGAACCAATATAAATGGTTAAAGTAACGCACAGTTGAAGCCTTGTAGTTATTTGTGATACATTTTGTGATATTGTGATATTTTGTGTGTTTTTGGATATGGATGCATATTTTCTATTTAGATATTTATGTGTAGCTTTTATTGTCAAGAGTACGGCACAGTTAAATTTATTTAATATATTTTAATAGATTGCTGTTAGACTTCTCAACCTCTTTGGTTCCTACCTTGCTTTTCAGGTTGGGTTTGGATATTGCTTCCCTTTCTTTGGCTGCCAACAAGAATTGATCCCATTGCCTCTAATAAAAGGTTAATGCCTAACACACACCTTCTGGAGGCAGGGGCGGTGTGTGGTGTGTGTGGTGTGCGTGTCTCTCTCCCACCTGCATCCATTCATTTCCCTTTCACGTTTGCTTAAGGTAAATGTAACTCTGGGGCAGGCTGCCTCTCTTTGCCCTGCAGGCAAACAAAAGGGGGTTTCCTGGGGACTGTTCGGCAGCAGCCACCCAACCAAAGACGAGGCCTTTGGATTATAAGACCTTCGCACCAGGACACAATTTCTGTTGGTTTACCCAGCTGGAGGGGAACAAAGGTCCCTTATCTGGGGGCAGCTCCAGCTGAGTCCTGTGGTTGCCTTCCTCAGGCCAAAGGGGCAGAGTCATCCCCAGTGCAAAGAAGGCCCTGGGGACAGGGAATCAAGGGGGGGGGGGAGCGGCCTGGTTCACAGGGGTCACCAAAGAGTTCACGTGCCCAGCGGCCCAGTCTGTAGTCTGAGTCCCCGATTAAAAAAGGCAAGGAAGGTGCTTTGATGTACCTTTTCCTGAGGAGGTGGGAGGGAGATCTCGCCAGGGCCACAAAAACTTTTGCGAGGCACATGGGAAATGGGGGGGGGGGGCTCCTATGAACGCCTTAGATCCAAACTCTCAACCCGCTCCCTCAAGTGTTTTGTGACAACGGATCCTGAATCACTCAGAAGGCTGGCTAGCCTGGAACGACTCTAGTGCAATTGGTTTGCGCATCACGCCCTGGTGAAGTTTTCAGGACAGCAGCGGAGCGAGACATTTAGGGATTGTTTAGGAACATAACCATGACAGATGTCCTGGGGATTGCTTGATTTCCCCCTCCCCTTTGTAAACACTCACACCCAGAGACACATCCTTTAATTTGAAAAAACTACTCTAAAACTACTCTAGTGCAATTGGTTTGCGCATCACGCCCTGGTGAAGTTTTCAGGACAGCAGCGGAGCGAGACATTTAGGGATTGTTTAGGAACATAACCATGACAGATGTCCTGGGGATTGCTTGATTTCCCCCTCCCCTTTGTAAACACTCACACCCAGAGACACATCCTTTAATTTGAACCTCCCTGGTCTTCAGTTTTGTGACTCAGATAACTGCTGCAGACTCAGTGGTTATGTTTCAGAAATGGGACGTGGGAGAAGGGGACCCTTTGTGCTACTCTTATAAACAATACCACATGGAGGTCATTAACAAACAATTTTGTAAAGATTAAGGGCAGTAATGAAAGGCGTCCAAAATGGAGCCACGTGTGGCTGTTAAAAAGCTTCGCTGATGACAGGGGACCATAAGCTGGTGTGGAAACCAAGTCAGCAGGAAGCTGTTAATAGTTGGCTTATTGATGGTTTACAAAGAACTCCGCTTCTTTCAAGTGTACATTTACAAGAATAGGTTGTAACCTACTTCCCCTTGGGGCTGCCAATAAATTCCCGGGATACCTGCTACGGCTGCAAAGTTTACAGCCCGGTAAGGCTATGTCTTCTCTAAAGTAAGCTCTCCTCTGCTTAATGGGGCTTACTTCCAAGTAAATATGAATTGGATAATGGCTGCAGTCAGAATAATCTCTCCCAAATTCTTTGGTTCTATTAAAAAAAAGTTTTTTTTATTGTCTAGTCAAAGCTGACTCATGGCGATTCTGTAGTGTTTTCAAGGCAAGATACATTTTTGGGTGGTTTTGCCATTGCCTGGCTCCACCTCACAACCCTGGTATTCCTTGACGGCCTCCCATCCAAATGCTAGCCAGGATCAAAAGATGCCTTTGGATAGATGGCAGATTTTAAAAGATAGTTTTGTAAGACAGAGATCAGTGATGCCATTTATAGGCAGGAAAGGGGGCAGCGATGCATTTGGTGCAGACAATATTGCATGCTTGAGCATGTAGATCTACTTTATTCAGAGTCAGATAATTAGTCTAACAAGGTCAGTAAGTGTAGAGCGATATTATGGGATAGTGGTTAGGGTAGGACTAGGATCTGGGAGACTCAGGTTCATAGCTCCACTCGGCCATGGATTTAGAAAATTGTATGCTACCTCATTAGAATATAGTCCCAAACTAATATGAGAATTGTCATTCATTTTTATGTGCTGCCTTCGTCAAAACGGTTGTTTTGTGCATTATTGAACATGGTACTTTGATACGAGAGCATTTATGCCAAAATGCATTTTTACTTTCAAAACCTACTCGTGATTCCTGGCCCAAAAATGATCAGGCTGGCCTTGACGAGGGGCAGGGCCTTTTCAGCCCTCAGTCTCCCTACCTGGTGAACAACAGGCTCCCCTGAGACACCAGGGCCCCAAGGAACTTTACAGAGCTCAAGAGGGCCTGCAAGACAGACCTGTTCCACCAGGCGTTTGGCCAGCCTGGTTAAAAATACATCTACCGTTCATCTGGCCTCCCATGGGCACAAGGGGGGACGGGGGTAGCCAGACGCCATCCACATTTTTTAATGGGTTCTGTTTTTATTTGGTATTTAAACTATGTTTTAATGTATGTTTTAACCTGTTGTGAACCGCCCTGAGCCCTCAGGGGGAGGGCGGTATATAAAACTAATAATAAATAGATAGATAGATAGATAGATAGATAGATAGATAGATAGATAGATAGATAGATAGATAGATAGATAGATAGATAGATAGATAGATAGATAGATAGATAGATAGATAGATAGATAGATAGATAGATAGATAGATAGGTGGGTGGGTGGGTGGGTGGGTGGGTGAGCAGGGCTAGGTAGATGCAATTGGAGTATTCTACAGGCGGAGGGATATTCAACCCAACTCTCAAGAGAGTATACCTCACAAGAATTTTGAGAGCATAAAATGAAGGGGAAGGGAGCATTCTAAGCCACTTTGAATTCTCATTCAAGATAAAAGTGGGGTATAAATTAAATATCTCAATTATATTAGTTTAGTGGATCTGCGAAGTGGATGACGAAGGAATTTCTTTTACATTAGATACTGGCTAACCCTTTCAATTGGCGACACTGGGGACTGGACCTAGGAAACTCTGCATGCAAAACAGATGCTCTGCCACACTGAGCCACGGCCCCTCCTCATTCACGAATTCTGGAGTGTTTTTCTGGGATGATTCAATACTGTCTTGGAGGAGCCAATCTAGCACTAAAGTGGGCGGGCAAATAGCAACCATTCATGGGGACCCTCTGAAGTCCCATCTCATGGGGGTTTCAAAGTAAAAGATGAGCAGAGGGGTTTTGCCATTGCCTGCCTCTATTCAGTAACCACACTCTTCCTCGGTGGTCTCCCATTCCCATTTGCCCAACCCTGCTTGGTGAGCTTTGAGTGATATGATTCTATGATGTATTGCCGAAGGCGTTCATCGCTGTTGAGGGTTTTCCAGGCTGTGTGGCTGGGGTCTGGTAGTTTTTGCTCCTAATGCTTCACCTGCATTTATGACTAGCATCTGCAGAGGTTCTTGCCTCTGAAGATGCCAGCCACAAATGCGGGAAAAATGTTAGGAGCAGAAACTACCAGACCATGACTGCGCAGCCTAGAAAAGCGACAATAGCTAGAGCTTTGATGAGTCCAGACTGGCCTGGGCTATTAGAAGAAGAAGAGTTTGGATTTATATCCCCCCTTTCTCTCCTGCAGGAGACTCAAAGGGGCTTACAATCTCCTTGCCCTTCCCCCCTCACAACAAACACCCTGTGAGGTGGGTGGGGCTGAGAGAGCTTCGAGAAGCTGTGACTAGCCAAAGGTCACCCTGCTGGCATGTGTGGGAGTGCACAGGCTAATCTGAATTCCCCAGATAAGCCTCCACAGCTCAGGTGGCAGAGCTGGGAATCAAACCCGGTTCCTCCAGATTAGATACACGAGCTCTTAACCTCCTACGCCACTGCTATTAAAGCTTCTGGGAATAATTTTAGGCAAATATTGGACTTCTCTAACACCTCTTTAAACTGTGCCCCCCCCCCCCCCACAGTACCCATTTTGCTTTGCAAAGTACTGTGCCTCTCTCTCTTGGTCACCCCTCAGGCAAATCTCTCAGGGGGGGGCCTCCCCCTTCCACACCTATTTTTTTCTTGTTTGCTTATGCAGAGTTGCCGCACATCTGGTATCTCCTTTGGCCAGCCTTTGAATTCCTTCAGGGCTACCACAGAGCCAATATAAAGGATGCAATTTCACTCTGGACTCTCCCTGGCCTTTGGGCGGGTGGCGGGGGCTGCTTGTTCCAGTGATTAGTAATGGGATAGGGAACTTTTCACCTGCATGGTGACAGTTCAGAAGGTGTAACCATTCCCTTTGGCTGTCTCATTAGGGTGGAATCAGATTCTGCTCTCAGCATCTACTGAGCATGAGATCTTTCAAAGACCACAGTTAGGCACACATGGGCAGTATCAGCAGTGGTGGGATCCAAACATTTTAGTAACAGGTTCCCATGGTGGTGGGATTCAAACAGTGGTGTAGCGCCAATGGGGCTGGGCATGACGGGGGCATGGCCGGGCATTCCGGGAGCGGGGCATTAATAAGAACATAAGAACTAGCCTGCTGGATCAGACCAGAGTCCATCTAGTCCAGCACTCTGCTACTCGCAGTGGCCCACCAGGTGCCTTTGGGAGCTCACATGCAGGAGGTGAAAGCAATGGCCTGCTGCTGCTGCTGCTGCTGCTCTTGAGCACCTGGTCTGCTAAGGCATTTGCAATCTGAGATCAAGGCAGATCAAGATTGGTAGCCATAGATCGACTAATTTCTCTGTTTCTGTAAAAAAACCTCTTACTGTAAAAAAAGTTCCTAATTTCCAGCTGATATCTTTCTGTCCATAATTTAAACTCATTATAGCAAGTCCTATCATCTACTGCCAACAGAAACAACTACTTCTCCTCTAATTGACTGCCTGTCAAATACTTAATACTTTCAAATACTTAATTTTGTTTCTAGAAATAATTTTGTTTCTAGAAATCAAAAGAAGGATACTTTCCTTAAACAAGGAACTTTACCGTATTACTAAAACATGTTTTTAGAACAGCCCAACAGGGAGAATTATCCCGTTTTCTACCTTTGCTAACCAGCCACATAGGAAACAACAGGACTTTATGATTTTTGGACCTAATGGAATTTCTAACGGAAAAGCAGACCCAATTAGTAACCCCCTCTCGGCACACACAAATAATTAGTAACCCACTCTTGGGAACTGGTGAGAACCTGCTGGATCCCACCTGTGAGTATCAGGGTTTCTAACAGGCCGTGGTGGTGGGGGGGGGGGGGCACCATGTCTCTTTAATAGAGCCATAACATGTGGAAGTGGACAGCCAAGATTTTTTGCATAGTTTGGTAAATAATATTCTATTAAGCTGTTATGGTGCAATGGTTCACAGCAGAGGACTTTTATCCACAGAACCAGGTTTGATTCCCCACTCCTCCATACAAAGCCTGCTGGGTGACCTTGGGCTAGTCCAAGGGTCTGCAATTGGCCATGCTGGCAGGGGCTGATGGGATTTGTAGTCCATGAACATCTGGAGAGCCGCAGGTTGCAGACCCCTGGGCTAGTCGAAGTTCTCTCAGAATTTTCTCAGTCCACGTCGAGGCTGCCAATGACAAAACCCCTCTGGACATTCTTTTGCCTTGAAAATCCTACAAATTCCCCATAAATCAGGTGTGACTTGAGATGCACGTGTGCGCACGCACACACGACTCTTGTCAAAGGAATAGGACATTGTATTCCCTGGTCCTGTCCTTCAAATACATCCCACGGGCGCAATGGCGGGGGGAGGGAGCGCAAAATCACCCCACCCCCCTCCTGCCCCGCGCTGACCCGACTTGGAAGAAATGGGTCCGCACGGGGGAGGCACCTAAAGACAGAGTTGGCCTCCTGCTGCGGTGCACGTCCGAGCTGGGTCCTTCCCTCTCCAGGCCCTCGGCTGTGGTGCCCGTCGTCTGATACTAAATTCCATAGCTGAGAGAATATGCTGCGATCTGGGAGTTGAAATCTCACCTCAGCCACAAATTTACTAGGTGGCCTTAGCCAAACGGCAATCTTTCTGCTGTAATCTCCTTTTCATTCGGAGTTCTGGCCTACCTCACAAGGCAGTTGTAGGATTTCCGAAGTGCTTTGAATGGCAAAGATGCTGTGCAAATGTAAATCATTATTTTAATTGTTTTACTTGCCTACTTGTTGGTAAGGACTTACATTTCTTAGGCTCAGTTGCTTATTCGTTTCTTAGGGGGAGGCACAGCACAACCTTAGGACCATTGGCTCAGAAGGAAGTCCCACTGAAGTCAGCAGGGGTTTACTCCCAGATAATTATGTATGGGACCACAGCACAGAAAATGCAAGTCATTTGACGGCCAGCGAGGATAGATAGTGAGAGGCCCATAGGTTTGTGTTAGGAGGAGTCCAACTGCTCACCTGGCTTTTAACTTAAGGAAGAATGCAGATTTTGACAGGTTTAGGGGGGGGCAACTGTTTTATTGAAGCAGGTGTGATTCATGGGCCCCCGAATCAGAGGTAAATTAAGCTTTATTGGAGAGGAAGGTCTGTACCTTTAGGAGATCAGAAATCATGAATCGTAACAGATGGTAAAAGAGTCATCTATTGTATCTGGCCATTGGGGCAAATGGGTGGCCACGCAGCTATTTTCTAGCTAGGTGAACTATTACATTTTAGGGTAACCGTCATGATTTGATTCATATGTTGCCTTTCTTTGCTGCCAAATAGTATGCAATGGGCTTTTAAAAAGTTATACATCCTAAAAATAAAATCTCACAAAGGACTTTCCAAATTGATCCTTCAAAGAGCAGAAATAGGGAATTAAAAAGGGATGATTGGCGGCAAGATTTTCTAGCAGCTCCTCCTGGGAAATAGAAAAGGGTTTTTTAAGACAAGGAGCCTCAGACTCTTGCACTGGAGGAAGACTCCTTATGCCAAAGGAGAGCACTGTCTGCTAAATGAGTGATGTGAGGCCACAGGGCAGGGAGCCACAGTTCGTGACGAAGCACCTGCTATGATCATGTGAAGCTGCTTCATACCCTCGGCCTGTCAAAGTTACTATTGTCTACGCCAGGGGTATTTGACCCAGGAGCTCTCCAGATAAATTCAGGAACCACAATTCCTATCAAGGCTTGCTGTCAGCAAGTACAACTGGCCATGCTGGTAGGGGCTGATGGGAATTGTAGTTCCTGAACATCTGGAGAGCCGCAGGTTCCCTACCCCTGGTCTACGCAGACTGGTTGCAACTCTCTGGGTTCTCGTGCCGAGGACTTTCATGTGATCTGCTATCAGATCCTTTAACTAGAGATGCGGGGGATTCATAGACTCAGAGTTGGAAAGCGCCATACAGACCATCTAGTCCACAGGTGTCAAACTCGCGGCCCTCCAGATGTTATGGACTACAGTTCCCATCATCCCTTGCCAGGATGATGCTGGCAGGGGATGATGGGAACTGCAGTCCATAACATCTGGAGGGCCACGAGTTTGACACCTATGATCTAGTCCAACCCACAGTCAACGTGGGATCAACCTAGGCAGGGGTCTGCAACCTGCAGCTCTCAATTGCCAATTGGCCATGCTGGCAGGGGCTGATGGGGTTTGTAGTCCATGAACATCTGGAGAGCCGCAGGTTGCAGACCCCTGGCCTAGAGCATCCATGACAAGGTGAAGTAGGCAAGAGCCATTGTTTCTGGTGGAAGTCAGGGCAGGAGCTACTCTTTGTCCTCTCTACCTTTATGAGGGTGGGACATGGGTGATTGCCCCCCCCCCCGGGGTAAGTGCAGGGTCCAGGATAGTGCCCCAAGGTAGATATTTCGTTCAGTTTTTCAGAATTGTTTCCAAGTGGGGTGGGGTGGGGGGCTATGCCCAAATACACGGTTGCCAGCCTCCACATGAGACCTGGGGATCCCCTGGATTAGCACCTTATCTCCAGAGATCACTTCCTTTGGAGAAAATGGATACTTTGGAGGGGGGACTCTGTGGCCTGCTTGTACCCCACTGAGGTCCCTGATCCCCCCAGACTCCACCCGCAGACCTCCAGGGGTTTCCCAACCTGGATCTGGCAATCCCATCCAAATAATTTACAGATTACTCAATTGCATCTGAACGAGCGAGTTCTGATTTGTTTTACAGAGACCTTTCTGCTTTAGCAATAGATGCAAAGAGGTTTGTAGAAAAGTCAGCTGAGATACTGCATCGAAACGGAAGGCTCAGTAGAGAAAAGAGCTGGAATGCATGACAGAAATCAGAGACTGAGATTTTACCGTTCGACTTGTGCTCATTATTGTCTCAGAAGAAATGTACCTGGCACAGCTCTCCCCCCACCCCCATGTCGATGCTCCACAGATCAAATTTTCATGAACAATACAAATAGAGCTATACCAGATGTTTTCAGGACAATATGAAGGCGCTGAAGCAAAGCCGGACAGCCTCAGCTATACATCTTATACTTGAAGGATAAGGACTGATATCACTCATCCTCCCCTTTTGGTGCAGCACAATGAGAGAAAAAAACCCCTATAATGCTGAAGAGGTCTGCAGAAGCTCAGAGCTTGGAGGTGCTGCAGTGTTAAAGCTCTGCCAAAGGGGATTGCGTGTGATTTATCCCAATCACACTTTCTCCAAAGCTGAAAAACAGACTCCTTTGTGTCGTCCTGTAAACGGTGATCCAAAAACCAGAATAGGGGGTTTAAAACCTCGTTGCCCAGCTTTTCAAAAAGCCAAAATCCACGATAATAGCTCTGCCCGGATTATACAACTGAACCTGAAGATTGTTGGAAGGTGCACTGCAATATATCTTTAATTGTCACGTTTACAAGCAAGACCGGAATTGTTGACTAGATGAGATTGGATAAGTGTTCTTCATGCCATCAGAGGAACCTGGTCCCCTGGTTTTGAAGAAAGCTCTCGCAATTGTTAAAGCCAGTCACATTTACAGTTTGAACAGTGCTAATAATCTCTTAGGCAGGGGAAAATGTATTGTTCTCATCTGGCTTGAAGAACCTGCCATAACTGGAATTATACCACGCTGCTCTCCACTGTAGGAAGTATCCATCACATTTTCCTGGTAACTTGTGGGAGGTTATTTTATCACTGCTTGCAAATAGTAAAAGCCTCACTGCAGCTAAGGCTCATTCCCTACACGCAGAATAATGCACTTTCAAACTGCTTTCAGTGCTCTTTCAAGCTGTGCAGAACAGCAAAATCCACTTGCAAACAGTTGTGAAAGTGGTTTGAAAACGCAGTATTTTGCATGTGCGGAAGGGGCCTATTAGTTTAAAAATCCCTTTTCATGAAGACCTCTCATATTGGTCCTACCATTAGCCTGCCAGCTTTCCACCCTTGTGGGCTGGCAATTTTATCACAGCCACATCAGCTAAGCCTGAAGACCTGAAAAAATGTTTAGATTTTTGACCAGAACACAGAGCATCAAAGGGACCTGAAATGACAATGAAGTATTTTAGGAACTGGATAATTATTGCACTGCTATAGCATATTAATTTACCACGCTTAAAAGAAGCTTGTGCCTTTAATGAGTAAATGTCTGTGATCAGTGGAAAGAATGTTAGAATTGTGGCAGATATTTTTTTAAACAGTTTGAACAGAGGGGAATGTAAATCCTTGACTACTAAGTAATAAGAACTGAACATATGTTATACATGGAAGTTGAATTAGAAAGAATTGTAGGCCTTGTATGAAAACCTTTTGAGGAGGCTTGCCACGGTATTACAAAATCCAGTTTCAGTCTTTCTTAATAAAACAATTATATACTGGCTGTACTGCAACTATTAAGGACAGGTCAATTTCATCTTCCGTCATGGATGCTGAAGTTAACTCAAAGAGAGCAATCAGCGTATTTGTTTTTCATCTTTTTAGCAACACTGTAGGCAGGCCCATTTTACAATGTTACACCTAAAGGACACAGAGATTGTAAGGAGAAAATAACGGAAGATTTTTTTCTCTATGTTTAAAGAGTCTTAAAGCAACTTACAATCGCTTTCTGTTCCCTCCCCCATAACAGACACCTTGTGAAGTAAATGGGGCTGAGAGAGTTCTGAGAACTGTGACTAGCCCAAGGTCACCCAGTAGGCTTCATGGGGAGGAGTAGGGAAACCAAAGTGATTCTCCAGATTGGAGTCCACCACTCTTAACCAGTATGCCACACTGGAACAAGGTTAAGGACAATAAAAAAGGCACATAGAGAACTTTGCCTATGAACTTTGGAACAATCCCTGAGAGCTTTTTTTTCCTAGCAGGGGCACACAGGGAGAAAACAGAAAATCTTAAAATAGATGGGATATTTCCTCATCAACTGGAGATGTTAAGATCAGCATACTCCCTGCCTCTAGGGGTTGTGGGTAGGAGAGAACATCATTCTCTTCTCAAGCAGAAATATATTATTTCTGTGGAATGTAATAAAGATAGAGGGACTGTAGTACTTTTGAATGCACCAAAAAAGCAACTGACTGCATAGAACAGGGCTCTTGCCAAGAAAACTTTGGCAGTATTTTCTATTGGATTTTATTAATGCATAGTAATTTTAGACTAATAGCAAATAATTTACTCAGAGAAAGCACAATTTGGAGAGAACTAGACTAACAATCCTTGAGTCACTATCACAATTTTAATACCAATGAAGTGGTGAGAATAAAATATGAGAAAGGAAATGGAAAGAGATGAGGAATAAGGAATCTAAATCAATAAGATATGCAGCTAATGTGGCAACTGTCACTGACTGATCAAGTAATAGCTTTGAAAGATAATACAGAAATGGCAGACTACAAACTAAACCAGTTTATTATAAAAGACACACTTTACAAGTTATTCACTAGTGATTTCATCTTGCACTTTCCCCCTATATACAAGAGGTTAAAGAATTACTACGGTTTTATTTATATTCACCATCACCATCACAATTTAAATACGGGTCGATTTTTAAGATAAATACAAATGTGTTGGAATATCATACCAAATCCTGCTTTATGTCTTAAGGTGCAAATACCAAACAAACCAATCATCAGCGGAATTACACCATTCTTAACACCCTGATAGGCTTACAAAGGAGCACCCGTTTGGCATTACGCTGGATGTCTCCCATTTGGTAGCAATGGTCAAATTCAATTAAAGGGGCTTTCACTTAAGTCCACTTAAGTTCACTATTCCACACAATGGAATAGTCTCTGATAGTTTGTGGTGCTATAACTTTAATCTTGATTCTTTTGCTTTCAAAGTCCTGTTTACTAGTTCAATTCGCTCTTTTAGCAGAGTGGCTTCTGAGGCGCTTTTGTTAGCTTGAATATTCTTCATCAAGAAGTGGGTGAGGAAAAGCTTCAAGCCTTCATGCAGCATTCCTAGCTTGGGGTTCTCAGCCAATCTGAAATGAAATAAACAAAAGACTGAACTTTTCCAACAAATATCCAAAATTCTATAATATCCCTTAGCCATAAGAACACCCAGATACCATAGAGCAGGGGTATCCAACTCTGGTGCCCCTGATGTTTATGGACTATGATTCCCATCAGACCCTGCCAGCATGGCTGATTGGCAGGGGATGCCAGCATGTCCTTGCCAGCATAGCCAATTGGCAGTGGCTGATGGGAATTGAAGTCCATAAACATCTGGAGGGCCAAAGTTGGAAACCCTGGCCATAGAGCTTTATGGAAAATCATTGAGCATCTGATGTTCAGCAGCACCTCTGGGCTATGACCGATTCAATCCAAGTATACATTTACTTTAATTAAGAAAACATTTTTGACCCTCTGGTCCCCATTTTGCAAATGCTGCCCTGAACATCCTGAGAGGACTTACTTTCCAAAGATGTAGCAGAGTTCTTCTGGGTCCGTTTTTAGGAACAACGTAGATAAAGCTTGCCGTAAAAAGTGGACTTTTGGCTTGTCTAGTTCACTGAACTCAATGATCTAGTGAGAAAAAAATGAAACATAAAAATGTAAACTCTTACACTGCCGTGAAGCTATCAGGAGGCATGTAGGAATGCTGGCTGCTTTAGAATTATATTATTGACTATTCTTGATTCTTGTATCCTACCCCCATCGTAGGTGAAATCTGAAATTTCTACTATCTACAAGTTTAGTGAGTCTAGGATTCATAAAGGTACTGACATAACAACACCTATCAATTTCACCTGCTTATTACACACAGAAAAAGGAAAGACATGGACTGATCAAGCAGCCAAACACTAATATTTTCTCAGACCATCTAGTAGTTTCATCAGTACTGTGGAGGTTTATAAAACCACCAGTATTGTCAATCCATCAATGGGAATTCTCTTAAAGATGATAATGCAGCGTATCAGGAAACTGATAACTGAAAAACAACCCAAGCCAGACTGTGCAATATTTCTTTAACACATCCTTGATCCCCTATGCACAGGTTCAGCAACGCTCTCTCTTGAACCAGATCTGAAACTGTTCAGTTCATTTGGCAGTTCTGGGTTTTCTGGGCTGTGTGGTTGTGGTCTGGTAATTTCCACTCCCAACGTTTCCCCTGCATCTATGGATGGCATCATCAGAGGCATGTCACAGTGAGATGTGTTTCCCTCCGTGGCACAGTGCCTCTGAAGATGCCAGCCATAGATGCAGGTGAAACACCTGGAGCAAAAAAACACCAGACCACAGCTTCGCAGTATGGAAAACCCACAACAGCCAATTGATTCTGGCCATGAAAGCCTTCGACAACACATTATCCAGCTCATGTTTTGCCAATTCTTCCTCAATGAAGTGACAGGAATGACTGCTTACCTCTAAACCTTAAAAGCTGCTACAATCTCCTAAAGCCTGATAAACACAGACAAGAAAAGGAGAGAGACAAAGCTATATTTTTCTATAGATAAGAATTGGTCATTACTTCACCTTTCTACATAAATTTCACACCAAACCATAAATCTAGTAAACATGAAATTAACAACGTAAAAATACAAACGCTTGGCAACTGAGTATGACTAACCTTGAATACAGCAAG
The DNA here is from genome assembly GCF_021028975.2 of Sphaerodactylus townsendi. Taxonomy (NCBI): domain Eukaryota; kingdom Metazoa; phylum Chordata; class Lepidosauria; order Squamata; family Sphaerodactylidae; genus Sphaerodactylus; species Sphaerodactylus townsendi. The sequence continues at coordinate 67,767,400 of NC_059435.1, forward strand.
GGAGATAGATTTCGTCTTCAACAGGTGAGCCAAGAGATTAACTAAATTGGAGAAGGCGGTCCTAGACAGGTTTCCCAGATCTCTGATTCTGTCCCACATAGCGAACTGGAATGTCATCTAAGCAACAAAATAGTAAAGGGAAGGAGCGAGGTTAGAGTTACTCATGAAACAGTATTTATTAAGAAAATATTTGTGCTGCCTTTTCAGGACAGCCCGCCAGGGGCGGCTCACAAAATAAAACATCAAAAGACATCAATACTCAGCATTTTTTTTAAAAAAGTGACAAGAACTAAGATCTGTGTCTTCATTAATCTAGTAATCTAGGAAGGAGTTCTTCAGAGCTCTTCTGGACATGCAGTTCATTTCAACATGTTCACAGGTGCCAAAATGCAAGTGGCTGGCAAGTCTTTGCCATCTTGCAACTCCTTGAGGAGTCTACTCAATGTGCTGAGCCACTGCTCTCAGCTGAAACGAGGAGGGCAGGGAGGACTACAGTAGATCTCTTCCATGACCTAACTGCCTTTCTGCCTGACCTCCCAAATAGGATGATGGGGAAGACCAGACTGTTTTTGCTGGGCTGGGGAAGAATCATGCCCCTCCTTTTTACCCGTTTGTCACAGCTTCCATTCCTACCTCGATCCCCATAAGGAAAAAGCAAAGGCAGAGGTGGAATAGAGCGTACCAGAGGAGGGCGCTCTTCTCCCTTGCTCACTACTCATTGGATTATTTTCTACACCATGGACAGCAATTGGAACTTGATCCAATGCAGACTGTACTAAATCATAAAAGGGGAACAGTCTCAATGCAAACACAAAATAGGATGCTTTTGACTCAAGAAATCTGAAATGCTCAGCTCTCACTGCCAGTCATCTAGCATGCGTTCCTCAAGATGTCAAAATAAAATGCTAGTTGCACCGAATCAACATAATTTGTGGTTACAATATTGACAATTACCTACCCCCAGGTAGGGGTCATGTGAACATTTGAAACAGTGATATACAGAATCAACACTATTGGTCCAGTGTCTTCTACTCAAAGCGGCAGACCGAAGCCTTCCCAAAATCCTTCCTACCTGACAGAGATTAAAACTGGGCTTTTTCTGTACACAAAGCATGAATTCTGACTCAGCACTGTGTCTGCCTGCTGCAGAGGGCCATGGTAGCCACTCTCTAACAGATTTGCCCCTTGAACAAGGTAAGTGCCCCAGGGAGGGCAAATCTGCTGATGCAGGCCTCCATCAGCAGATCACACACACACCCCCCCCCGGATTGGGCTGTAAAGGTAAAAAACAATACCTTGAGTCACCTTACTGTTTGACAATACTAGCCCTATTCCCTCTCTATTCAAACAGTAAAAACAAGGACCAGTTCCTCACTCACCTGGAATCTCCTATCGTATTCACAGAACTTGGCAGACAAATATGCATAGAAGGGGTTGTAAGTCTTCTCCTGTAGGCAACAATCTACAAGGACGTGGACAATTTCTCTCTCCTGCTGATCTTTAAGACCAAGCCTAAAAGATCAATTGCCATTATGTAAAAGCCATTTCCTGAATGTTTGAACTAAACTATTAAATGGCTTAAAAAAGAGCCACTGCCAGCCTAAAACCAGCAAGAGGTAATTTCCTCTTGACTTGAGCTCAACCCATAAAGCAACAAGCGCCAAAACGTCTGGGCTGAGCGATGTCTTCATTGCAGCCTATTACTGGGTAACACCAATAAAAATGCATGAGTGAAAGATACAGTATTTCTTTCTGGAAAAGAAAGCATTCTTGCATGGTGCAGAACTGTGGAAATACTGAGAGCATAGGAGTTGGAAGAGGTGTTCATATCACAGTTGTAATTTTTGACTGTGATGGCATTAAAGGAAGAGAGGAAAATTTTTCCAATAACTTTCAACCATCTCGATTATATGTGTGTGTGTGTGTGTAAAGTGAAGTCAAGTTGTAGCCAACTTATGGCAACCCAGTAGGGTTTTCAAAGCGAGGGACTAACAGAGGTGATTGCCATTGCCTGCCTCTTTACTGAGCTTACGTAGTGGTCTCCCAACCAAGTAGTAATCAGGACTGATCCTGCGTAGCTTCTGACATCTGACAAGGACAGGTTAGCCTGGGCCATCCAGGTAAGGGAAATATCTAGATTACTAGTCGTTTATTTATTTAAAACATTTATTAGCCACCATTTTTACCATACACAACTCAAGGCAGCTTACAATGTAAGCAGAATGCAATACATAAGAAGCCATATGTTAAAATCACAATTTGAACATAAGAACGTAAGAACTAGCCTGCTGGATCAGACCAGAGTCCATCTAGTCCAGCACTCTGCTACTCGCAGTGGCCCACCAGGTGCCTTTGGGCGCTCACATGCAGGATGTGAAAGCAATGACCTTCTGCTGCTGCTGCTCCTGAGCACCTGGTCTGCTAAGGCATTTGCAACCTGAGATCAAGGAGGATCAAGATTGGTAGCCATAGATGGACTTCTTCTCCATAAATCTGTCCAAGCCCCTTTTAAAGCTATCCAGGTTAGTGGCCATCACCACCTCCTGTGGCAGCATATTCCAAACACCAATCACACGTTGTGTGAAGAAGTGTTTCCTTTTATTAGTCCTTATTCTCCCCCCCAGCATTTTCAATGTATGCCCCCTGGTTCTAGTATTGTGGGAAAGAGAGAACAATGTCTCTCTGTCAACATTTTCTACCCCATGCATAATTTTGTAGACTTCAATCATATCCCCCCTCAGCCGTCTCCTCTCCAAACTAAAGAGTCCCAAATGCTGCAGCCTCTCCTCATAAGGAAGGTGCTCCAATCCCTCAATCAAACTTGTTGCCCTTCTGTGCACTTTTTCTATCTCTTCGATATCTTTTGAGATGTGGCGACCAGAACTGAACACAGGACTCCAAGTGTGGTCGCACCACTGCTTTATATAAGGGCATGACAATCCTTGCAGTTTTATTATCAACTCCTTTCCTAGTTATCCCCAGCATAGAGTTTGCCTTTTTCACAGCTGCCATGCATTGAGTTGACATTCCCATGGAACTATCAACTAAGATCCCTTTCCTGGTCTGTGACTGATAGCACTGACCCCTGTAGCGTGTATGTGAAATTTGGATTTTTTGCCCATAAGTGCATCACTTTACTGCGAATAGGTAGAAAAACTAATCTGATTGGAGGCCATTCTGAATAAAACTCCTAAATACTGCGAGTGAGGGGGCCAAGGACATCTTCATGGGGAGTCTGTTCCAAAATTATGGGGCTGCCACCAAGCAGGCTCCCTCTAATACACCTATCAAGTTTCTTTGGTTGGTGGGTCAATCAAGACGGCCCCTCCTAAACAAAAGAGGGCCACTTCTTGTGATCTTAATTCCTGGGCAGGAACTTATGGGAGAAGATGGTCCTTCAGATACCCTGGTGCCAAGCCACGTAAGGTTGAATCAGTAAGTCACTGACAGTGCACTGTGTTCGAAGAGAAACCAGCTTTGACGTCCTTTTTGTTCTAGGGTACCAGGAACTTCAACCAACTTAATTACAAAAATATAATCAGCGTTAATGAGTTCTCACTGGCTGCCTCAGCAGGAAGTCTGGCAGGACTAAACTGTCTTCTTGCTCACACAGCTGGGCCAAACGGAAGACGATTCAGACACTTTTGGCAGGGAAGGGCCTTAACTTATGCTGTACCTGTTCTGTCAAATAAGTCTGATTTGGTTTCAGAACTGTCAAAAACTTGGCAGCGCTAAAGCCAATTAAAATGAAAAATGCTTAATATTATAATGCAGAGCAGGTCAACTACAACATTCGCATCATTTCACAATGAAGCCTTCTTTTTTTGGGTTTTTAAGTCTGAGATAAACTGCCTGCACACAGCATTACAATCCTGCTCAAATGGAGAATCATGTTTAACTTTTTACAGAGACATTTCACTAACCTCCAGTCCCAGCCAAATTGCATCTCAGTACAGGGGTTCTTTGCTAAGGTTTCCTTCCGTGCCAATATTATTCATTTCTATATGTTTTTATCCCACCCTGAAACCGAAGGTCTTAGGGCAGGTTACAACATAAAACTCTTAAAAATTATTAAATCCAATACAACATAAAAACTAAAATCTGTCACAATCAAACCTATTAAAATTAATAAAACGTATTAAAATTCATAAGACCGCTTTGAAAATTCATAAAATTAGAACATGTGCCAGGGCAAAGTTACCAAGGGAGTTTTCTTTGGATGACAGCACTGGCAATTTACAATGTCTTTGCAGTAGTCTATTTGCAGAACACTTATCTCTGATGCCACTCCTCTGATGCAAGTAGATGGTCCATTCTGGGCAACGTCCACAGCCATTAAAGCTACATTTGCCAAAGCCTTGACTACAATCAGGCAACAGTTTAGACAAAACCCCAGTGACAGATCCATTTGCAGTAATCAGACAGCTGAACTAGCAACAGTATTTTGATCTACATTACAGATCAAGAAGAGACAACTGTAAATAATGGGTAGAATTTCTATATTCAGGCTAATCAGATATGACCTCTTCTAGAATAGGATTCTATCTTAGTATCTTTGTTGTTTATATTTCAGTTACACTATTATAGCCTCTCTTACCCTGGAGAGTACTTACTTTAAAAGCTTTTCGAAGGCATCCAAAAAATCTTCACTAGTCATTAAGATACAAAATATATTCCTCCTGATGTCTGTGTTCATTCTCTGCTTTCGGGCAAGCTGAAGAATCTTTGAACTCACCTAAAAGAGGGAGGAGAAAAGAAGTATTTAAAGCCAGACATTTGAGAGCTCTTTGGAAGCTATGAAGATTCTTAAATATCTCTGTATTTGAGAAGTCTAACTCAAATGGCCAGTAACCTTTCTGCTGAGAACATGGGCAATATCAAAAACTGTATCTGAGATGTTTACCTACCACATTTTACAGCTCAAGGCTTAATAGTCAAGTAGCTGCTCAGGAAGACCCAACTAGATGTCAGGAACTTGCATATTCAAAATGGTAGTTTAAATGTTCATGGGGGTAATGGAGGACAGAAGGGTGGATAAAAAATATAGCTATATGTACAAAATAATGATTAAAGCAGCCCATGCAACAATAGCCTTGGGCTGGAAAGAAAAGAAAAAATGGACATTTCAGAAATGGCTACAATATATCTGGGAACAAGTGACATTTGATATTTTCGATACATTAACCAAAAATAAGACATGGCAAGATAAACAGAATGAAATTTTGAAGATGTGGATAATATACATGGACTGGATGAAAGAAGCTCGAGTCAATGAAGAAATATGGGAGAAGAGGCTACAGAGAACTTACTGCTGTTTGTGTGACAAAACTATGAAGAAATGAAATGGGGGGAGGGAGAAAAGGGGGAAAATGTATGAAGAAGAAATTATCATAAACTGTAAAACTCAAATGATACAATAAAAATGTATAAAAAACAAAAACAAAATGGTAGTTTAAATATGGGAGTTCAATTAATGTATTCAGATAGTCACTTTACTGCTGACAAGTCAAAATTGGAAGTTCAGTAGCTACTAACATATGAAGTGTTGTTATCTGGAGGGAAAGCAGAGATATTATAGGGAAGGAAGATGATAGTTCACACCTTCATTTCACTGGACAGAATGTGTGCATGTTTGTGATTGGCTGCTCCACTGTTTGCTGTAGCCCTTCCTAGTGTTCTTCACTAATTTCACTTTGCGGGTCAAATAGATCCCAATCATAGAAATTAAAAACCTTCAGGGCTACATCAAGTATGATACCACCTGCCAGGGGAAGGATATATATTGCCCTTGGGCAGGAAAGGAACAGACCAGCAGCAGACACCAGGAACAAAATATTGCATAATAAACAAAATGTGTTATCAGTTGTACTCTATACACTAATTCCCCTTCCTAATTCAATGTAAGTGGAGAACAGTTGACCCCAACATTGACAGAATATACACTCCCAAATATACAAAAAAGGACACAAGGGATGATCAAACACAGTTGACCTCATTAAGGAATATACTCCTAAACACACTGGTGTTTTTGTAAAAATCAGCTACTTCCCACAATTATCCAGATTCATACGGGTAAGTAAAGAGGCAGTTGTGGGGGACTGTTTCAGTCACAATGCTGGAAAACTAGAATTACAATGATCCCATTTACCTTTCCTGTAGGTAGTATATGTTGAGCTTTGTTGCTGGAGGCGTCAATCATTGGCGCTCCACTCCAAGAGGATCCAACAATCCACCAACGGCCAATCTGGTCAGCACTGAGGAGAGATTCCAATGACACACGAAGCTGAGCCTCTTTTCCAGAACCACTGTTATGAATCTTATGGGGGGAAAGCGTTTTCAGGTAAAAGAATTTCAGAACCTTAACACCAATTAACTTAATTAGAACCCCTTCTAACTATAACTAGAGGAAATGCATACATTCTGATTTATTTGAACCGAGGTGCTCTTGGGAAAATTTTTGGAGCAAACATGACAGGCCAAGGAGCCAATTCTCCAGTCTCCAGGCCAACCCCTATTTTTACTATTCCACGTTAGCAGCTCTCAAGGTCTAGGAAATTAGCAGTGGTCTTAATCACAATGTTAAATGAAAGCTCAGACTCTGGACAGAATGTAAAATTCAGGTCGGGGATCAGCAACCTCCACCTCTTACCAGTGTTCTCTGCAACTTCCGTAGTTTCTCAACTGGCTCAGGATCATAACCAGGGATTTTTCTCATGTCATTATTTTTCAGCGCCAGCATCGTCTCCAGCATAAAGCAAACCTTTCAAGACAAATAAATCTGTGTTATTGCTCTAGTAACCTAAAATAGCAAACATATCCAATGTAGAAACAAAACTTGAACCAGAGCGACAGTGTTATTTGCTCTGATGTTAAAATCTGCCAAACAAAATCAGGTTTTGACAGGTTTATAAAACATCTTCTACCCTTTTCAAACTTTAAAAAAATCCTCTATTCTACAGCATTTCCAGGGAATGCTTTTCAGGTGAAAACTAACCGCATTGTAGCCCACTTTGCGATGCACGTAGTGGGCCCTCACTAGCTGTGTGTGTGTGTGTAGGAATGAAAAGAACTTGTCAGCAAGGTCAAAGGGTCATGAAATGCAGGAAATAAATGGCAAGATGTATTACATAAAACTCACATGTGACCCAGACAAATACAGAGACCATTCCTAATAGCAGTAATTGGCAGTCATCACCATCATAATGGTTTGCTGTCATATCCCAACCTCCGAATCATGGCGATTTCAAGGCATGAGATGAGCAGAGATCTGCCATTGCCTGCCCTCTGCCTAGCACTCCTGGACTTCTTGCAGCCTAATACCAACCTTGCTTAGCTTCCAGGCTCCAACAAGATCAATATAGTCAGGGCTATCCAGACAGCTAATGCAAACATCATACATCAACGTAGAGGAAAGACACATGGAGGTCGTGCTAAATTTGGCTTTAGATTTTTACAAAATATCTAAAAAGGTATTTTTAAAATGCACTCATACCCTTGATTGGTCCTGGAACTGCTTCCCTACAGCGTTCGCTTTTTTCTGGGTCTCAGTAATAAGCTCTTTCAATGCCAGAGCATCATCTTTCCTCAAGGAAAATCCCACATTTTTCAGCAGCAGCAGAATCAGCTCAATATCCTGCTCAGAAAAAGTGCCAGCAAGCTTCTTTAAGATGTCAAAGATCAGCAGTGAATTCACTACGTAGAAATTATACAAATGGCCAATTAAGGAAAGCAGGTTTTCACATTCTTTCCCTTCAACCTTGCTTCTGTAGATGTCATCGAATTTCCTCACCACTGTTTCCAGAAAGTGAGCGCCAACCTGCAATGGTTAAAGACATATTCATGAGGTCAATGCATAGCCAACCATTTAGCCCAGGGGTGTCCAACTCTGGCGCCCCAGATGTTCATGGACTATGGTTCCCATCAGCCCCTGCCAGCATGGCCAAGAGTTGGACTTTCCTAATTTAGCCCATTAGCCTAATTTAGCCCATTAAAAATAAATCCAACTAACGTTGCGGTCCTATCCTGTTTCCCCGAAAATAAGCCCTACCCCCCAAAATAAGCCCTAGAATGATTTTTCGGGATTTTTGGAGGATGCTTGAAATACAAGCCCTACTCCCAAAATAAGCCCTAATTAAAAATTCCCCAGCGCAGCTGATCTGGTCACGTGGGGAGTGCAAAATCATGGGAAAAAATGAGACATCCCCTGAAAATAAGCCCTAACGCATCTTTTGGAGCAAAAATTAATATAAGACCCTGTCTTATTTTCGGGGAAACATGGCACATGTCTTCTAAAATAATTATTTTATTTACATTTTTTTATTCTGCCACTTAGCTATACAGCACCTCCAAATGCTGATAAATCTAAGACATGTCGTCCATAAATTGGCACCCCATTAATATGTTTCCCAACTGAAACACAAAAAAGCAGAGACCCAGAAAAGAAAGATTACCTCAATTCCTACTGTATTATGAAGGACGCTAACTAAAAGGACATGCTCCATCATTAGTCTGGAGGGCATCACAGAGAGCGTGACACAGGCACTCAGCAGAACATCTGTCAGGGTCTCATTCATGTCTTTTCTACTGTTTGTCATGTACAGTTCTTCCAGTTGCCCACTTATAGAGGCCAAGTTAGGTTCGCTCAACCTAATGAGAAGCAAATCATACAGAAGCAAGACACAGCATTCGTTTTATTCTTCCAGTCCATTATTATCATTTTAAAATCATGTTAAACCATCAATTCTGTTCCTCGCTGCTTGTATAGGTATTTAAAGAGAATTTTTAGAAAAGGTATTTGGGAACATATTTGACTCTTCTGGTTTGATTCAAAAACAGGCAAACACTTGACTGCGCTTATGCTGTGGTTTGTCACTCCCACGCATTTAAGTCTTCCTATTAATCATTATTGATGAATCTGGCTTCTGAGGACCATGTTTCATACTAGGTCTAGTGTGTGAGCACAACCTACATCCCCAAACAAATAAAAACAAAACAAAAACCTCAGGAGACGCATGATCCAATGAAGCAGTGGAAATTAGAAGTCCAACTAATGTTTTGTTGGCAGAAGAATCTGTTCCCTGGAAGGACAGATTGCTAAGAAGCTTTATAATCACCTGTTAACAAGACCTTTCAATGTTTTCTTCAGTCTTTCCAATTCTTCTCTCTTTTTAACATCCACTGTCTCTTCAGACCTTCGCATCTGAGGAGGAACATACTTTGTAGCATCATGGGAAGGTCTCTAAATAGAAAACGAACAAGCTAAAATGTTATTCAATAACTAAACTTCAGCATATTGTCATGCATTCAGAGATTATGTACATTTCTCATTCCTATTTTATATTGGCAGATACATGACATTTGCTCACCAGTGAGCCAGTGTAGTGGCTAGAGTTTCAGACTACGATCTGGGACACCTAGGTTTGATCCCCCACTCTGTCATGGAAACTCTGGACCTGGGACACCTAGGTTTGATCCCCCACTCTGTCATGGAAACTCTGGACCTGGGACACCTAGGTTTGATCCCCCACTCTGTCATGGATCCCCCACTCTGCCATGGAAACCTTGGGCCAGTCATGCACTCTCAGCCTAGCCCTGGCCTACCTCACTGGGTTGTTGTGACCATAAAATGGAATAGAGGTAAGTGATGTAAGCTGCTTTGGACCCCACAGGGAGAAAAGTGAGATATAAATGAGGTAAATATATAAATTACACAAATGGAGAAGAGAATAAACAAACATAGACCCGGAAAAGTTAAATTCTGGGTATCAAACACCATAATTTGCCATTGTAAGGCTTTGACCTCTTGCACACATTTTTAAAACTAAGTTCAACCTAACAGGACTTCTCTGTATACTTACCCTTTTAAGCACATTCTAAAACACAAAACAGTGAATACAACCAGTGCTATTTCCAAACATGCATATCAGGCAGGGGTGCTTGCCAAGCAGCTGGGATTGGTTATTGCTCCCTCATCAGTGGGACTCGGGGAGAGAACTTTCATATTGCCTATTACTCGCTCCTTTTCATTGGGCATGCTACCCTGTTTCCCCTAATATAAGACATCCCCGAAAAATAAGACATAGTAGAGGTTTTGCTGAAGTGCGAAATATAAGGCATCCCCCGAAAGTAAGACATAGCAAAGTTTTTGTTTGGAAGCATGCCTGACGAACAGAACACAGAAAAAATAAGACATCCCCTGAAAATAAGACATAGCGCATCTTTGGGAGCAAAAATTAATATAAGACACTGTCTTATATTCGGGGAAACACGGTAGGCATTGAACATGGGCCTTTCTGCACACCAAACCAAAGTTCTACCACTGAGCCTGGCCCCTCCTCACCAATGCAAAACATAATAAATTTTCCAGCAAGTTCTTGGGTTTTGTACAGCCTTCCATCAGGCTGGATGCTAAACTGGTTAATGGGCACCATCCTACCCTAGTCTGGATGAAGTTACTCCAACGTAAGAAACCTTCCTCCAGCTGAAGTGACGCTTCTGTTCAAAAAAAGTTAGGTAAACTGAAGGAAGTCTTCAAAAGGCCTAGAATGGTGTGATTGCAGGAAAATGTCCAGAGATTTGAGGGAGGGGGGAGTACCTGGGAAGTGACTTCAGCTTTTCCTACACTCTTTGGTACACCAGAGTCCGCATTCCCAAGTTGCTACTTTCTGCACGGGAACTGATCTCTGCAATGTGGAGCTCACTTAACTCTGGAAGAGCTCCAGTCCCTACCTGGACATCAGTAAGAAGAAGCAGAAGAAGAAGAGTTTGGATTTATATTCCCCCTTTCTCTCCTGTAGGAGACTCAAAGGGGCTTACAATCTCCTTGCCCTTCCCCCCTCACAACAAACACCCTGTGAGGTAGGTGGGGCTGAGAGAGCTCCGAGAAGCTGTGACTAGCCCAAGGTCACCCAGCTGGCGTGTGTGGGAGTGTACAGGCTAATCTGAATTCCCCAGAGAAGCCTCCACAGCTCAGGCGGCAGAACTGGGAATCAAACCCGGTTCCTCAAGATTAGATACACGAGCTCTTAACCTCCTACGCCACTGCTGCTTTCCAGCTGCCTTTGGTCCTCTTTCTACAGACCTCTTTTTCCTCTCTGGGAGATCCAGGACTCAAGGCCTCTGGGCTTTCTCCTTCCTCAGCCTGGCCCTCTTCTTCCACGCTGGACTCTTCTGAGCATCCTGCATCTTCCTCTGTAGCTAAAGCATCTCCCTCGTCTTCCATTTCTTCTTCCTGACTGCTCAGGCCTTCCTCCTCCTCCTCCGACCTCCCTTCCACCACCTCTTCCTCCTCCTCGGCGTCCTCCTCTCCTTCGCTGCTCTCGTACAGGCCGGAGAAGGCGGCCCCCGAGCCCAGGGCCCCCAGCACGTAGCCCAGCCCGTCCCGAGAGAAGCTCTGAGGCAGGCTCGCCTCCCCTTGCCCGGCCTGCTTCTTCCGACGCTTGCTGAGGCCCAGCTGCCTCTCCAGCCTCCGGATCTCCCGTTCCTCGGCCTCATTGGCCTCCAGCAGCGCCCGCTTGCGAGTCAGAGACGTCGCCGAAGGAGCCGGGCTGGGCCGCGCCGGCCGCCCTTCCGCCGCGGGGACACGTTTCTCCGGGGTCGGCGGCTGTGGCGCCTTCTTTGTCTTCGGCGGCCGCTGTTCCCTGTCGCCCGAAGCCGGGCAAGGCGGCCGATCGCTTCGCGCCTCAGCCGCCTCCTTGCCGCTGAGGAGAAGGCGGCGGCGGCCTCGCTTCAATTTGCGCTTTTCCCGCTTCAGCTCCCGCCGGTTCCTTCGGCCGCTCCATTTCGGCGGCTGCTGCTGCAGCAGGGCCCCGGGAGAGGCGGAGCCCCCCGCCGCCTCGACGAACTCCCGCACCGCCATGCCTAGTTTCTGCAACCGCCCTGCCTGCTTCTTCCCCCGGCCCTTTCTTTGGGCCGGGCCTTTCACAGGTCCTGAGGAGGAGGCCGTTGGCTTCATGGCGCCCGCGCGGACCAGGCCCCTCTACTCAGGCGCTGGGCTCCATGGCCGCCGCCATCTTGAAGAGGCCTCGGTTTTGGACGCGGCCTAGTGAGACTGGGGGAGGCAGCGCCACCTTCCGGCGAGTGAGCACATTACAGCGAAGACAGGGAAAGGGAAAGTGTCGGCACTCGGCTATACCTTTAAATTATGCTTTAAATCTGTTAGAAGAATTTACGGTGCCGTTCCTCAAGGAATGCTGGGAACTGTAGTTTTTTGATGGATTGCTTAGCCTCAGTCCCAAAGCTTTGATGCCAAGGATCCTTCCAGACTAGAACAAACCCTGTTGAACTCAGTGGCACTTGGCCTGCATGCTTATGTTCTGTAATATGGATGGACCCCCAGTTCATAAACATAGCTTGGATCTTAAGCATGAAAGCAGCTGAATGAAATTTTCCCACCAACAGACTTGTATGCAGAACAAAAACACACCTTCTGAATTTTGTAGGTGATGCATCTCACTACACAAGTTGTGATTAGAAAGAAGAAAGATTTCCAGATGTGTGGAGAATGGAGGTTTACGGTATCTACATCACAAGGAAGTTGTATAATTCCATCTTCCCTGCTTTGGTTCTTTGACAGCATAAGTGTACGATGTATCCGGAGTATGGATTTTATTAGTAGGGATACAATAAAACAATGGGCCGGTGGCACCTTCAAGATTAACAAAATTTATTCCAGTGTAAGGTTTTGTGAGTCAGTTCACTTCATCAGATGCATTGGCATATGTGTCCATTAAACTGATGGACCTTATATTCCTAACAGAAAGGCTGCAGGAAGGGGACTTACCAAGGGAGGCTGGTTTAAACCAGATATAATAATAATAATACGGTATTTAAAAACTTATCCAACATAAGAGTGGGTGAGTTTCACCCTCTCAGGATAGGTGAAGGCTCTTCCCAGCTGTTCTTAGATAGGCAAAGTAGGATTAACAAAAAATGCAGTGCATAATTAGTAGATACAGTAACCAGCTATGCAAGCAGGGCTGGAGTGAAGGAGAATTGTGCCCGGGGCAGGCGTGCACCCTGCGCCTCTGCCACGCCCCTACCCTGTTGGCGCTACGCCACTGTATGCAAGATATTGTGAAGCTATAATGAGTGAGGATCCTTACTCTTGCTTCCAGGCCTCTTGGCTTTCCAATGCAAAACAGACAGTGTGAAAATTAATCTTTACATGTGAATGTGTACATGGGGGAAATGAACCAGCTTCTTCCTTCCCTGTTTGCACAGGAGTGGGAGATACATCCCTAAATTGAACAGCCTTGTTAATTCCATTTAATTGGCAATCCTACTTGGAGCCTATTGAAGTAACACAGAACCAGCATGCTATAGTGGTTAAGAGCAGTGGACTCTGATATGTGGACTGGATTTGTTTCCCCACTCCTACACATGAGGCCTGTTGGACGGCCTTGGGCTACCAACAGTTCTTCAGAACTCTCTCAGCCCCACCTACCTGTGGTGGGGAGAGGAATGGAAAAGAGTTTGTCAGCTGTCTTGAGACTCCTTACGGAATAGAAAGGCAGGGTATAAATCCAAACTCTTCCTATTCTTCTGCGTTGCTGGTAGGGAGCAATTAGAATTTCTCCTAAATGCGAACATATGATATTACTTTATATTGAACTGGCACGTCAAATTCAGTGTTGTCTTCTCTGACTGGCATCTGACCAAATGTGCTAATTTTCTTGGAAAAATTATTGGCCTTTAGGGTGCTATGGAACTCCAATTTCTTTCTGGCTGGGAGCGGCTCTTCAGGATCTTGGGTGAGGTCTTCTGCATCTGACTTTTTAACTGGACAGGCTGGGGAATGAACCTGGAATCTTGCTTATGCAGAATTGATGCTCTACCACAGAGCTACGGCCCCTCCCTACCAGTGCTAGGGTTTGAACCTTCCTTCCAATACAAAGAAGTGAAAGTGAAAAGGTTATTGAGCATCTGTGTCTAACCAACCTTCAGCCATGTGGTTGAGACTGCCAACAAAAAACCTGGCTGCCAGCATTGCCTTATTTGCATCCGCCGCAGTGCCACGCCTGGACTCCTTGTCCCTGGGCTTTTGTCCCATGGCTGTCATTCCTTGTCCTCCTAAGTACTGAACGTTTGAATCCAGTTCTGGCTGGAAAACTTTAATAACTCATTAATTTTCAGAAGATGGTTTGTTACCTTCTATGCATTGCTCCTTTTTCAACTATTACATCATGTATCCTAGGTGCCACAAGCATCGGAACTGTAGCCTTCCAGTTCCAAGAAAAAAAGCCTCTGTTATACATAATGAATATTTCTACTTCTTTGGCTTAGGAGGTTGTGCTGAATCTTTCACAGTATTTAGGAGGAGATGTTGTAGTCCCAGTCTATTTTTCTGAAAGGTTCCAAGGTCAAACTGTGTTTCACTGACACTCAGGAAAACCCCTATAAGTTTATTATTAGCATTTTTACCAATGAGGGTATACATTAGCATCAAGTCCGGTGGGCTTTCGCTTGTCTGCTTTTTGAAAGATCAAGTTTGCAGGAGTTTTTACTGGGTAAGTCAAAGAATCTCAGCACTAGACTGAGAAGGTTTCAGTAGGTGTTGATGTTCAAATGGGGTGGTTGGAATGGGGGTGTTGATGTTCACATTTCTATCATGCTAAGATAAATTATGCTTGGGTCCTTTCTGCTACACACATGTCTGAAGCAGTTAAGGATCCATGTACACATTTGGATGGAAGGAACCTTTATTTGTTCACATCAGAGCCCGCCAGTTTTAAAATTACAAACAGGCATGCTAAAAGGATTGGATTCTGCCACTAAATTCAGCTAAGTCCTTGTGCTACAAGAAGCTCCACACCTAGCTGAATGGAGTTGTAAATACAACCCAACACCTTCAATAACCTCACTTTACAAAGAGGACCAAATTAGATGCTGTGCTAAAAACTAACCTGACATTGAAAACGGTAGTTGTGTGTCTCACCGCATTCACATCTGGGAAAATGTATCCATAGCCTAACATCACAGCATTCTACATTTCCCATCCCTTGCCATCTGCAACCAATGATATGAGCTGGAAAGGGCAGGCAGAGAAATAGATCGTACTGCGGTTCAGTTATAGTAAATTCTATAAGACATTGTGGAGGAGAGAGCGAATAGCTTGACGCGCAGCTGCCATTTTCTGGCAGCAGTCATGCGTTTATTTTATATTTATTTATTTAAAACATTTTAGTGCTGTTTTCCCATGCCTTCAAAGCCTACAAGGTGGAAAATATGAAAGCATTTGGCGTGGCAATTATGGAGGATGGGAGCATCGAGCCGGCTTCCTGGGCTCCTTGGCAGAAGGGAGATTCAAATGTAATCGACGGTTTGGTCTAAGCCAGGGGTCTGCAACCTGCGGCTCTCCAGATGTTCATGGACTACAAATCCCATCATCTGATCCATAGATCCAATCCCATGGACTGATGGGAATTGTAGTCCATGAACATCTGGAGAGCCGCAGGTTGCACTCTAGGCAAGTCTTTGCCATCAAAAATTATGGTGGGGGGGGGCTGGGGAGGCTAATACAAAAGGGTGGTACTCGTTAAGCATATGAAAGGAATCAATGAAAGAATCCAACACAATTTGCTAATCCACTGCAATTTTTATGCTCTTGATGGAAAAAATGGTAGTTAAAAATATCAGAAATGAACGTGAGATTGGCTGTAGAAGTGTTCATGGAATAATTTTCATGTTACCCATGGGAGAGTTGGAAGCATCATAAAAAAATGCGACAGAAGCCTAGCTTTTAAATTAGCTGCTTGTTAAATATCACAGTTCAAAAACACACAACTATAAATCAGGAGGGAATCATTAATCAATGTCACACATTATAGGACTTTGCATTTCCTTTATGAAATTTATATAATTAATGTGTCCATGCCAAGAAGTGTAATTCTTCCCACTATGGAAGACTTAACTTCAACCTGAAATTTGACCTAACCTTGGGAACACTTACTTGTATTATATTGTCATTTATAAGGTGGTTTTCATCAGAGCTCAAGTGTTAAATATTTAACAAGGGACATTTCCTTTTTCCTTTTGTCCTTTCTGTATATTTATTAAATTAATGACTTTATTTTCCATGCAAAAAGTGCCATCCCATCCAGATATAGCCTTTGGTGTCACTGCTTATTTCCATTAAACTCCAGGAATGTCTATAATTTGGATGGAGAAATTGTTAGGTGTAATCACAAGAAGAAAAGAGAGAAAGTCAAAAAGGAAGACACATATAAACAAACACAAAAAGCTGTAACAGCAACCTTTCTCATTTACGGGTTTTTTATTCAAAATGCAGTCACTCTACCAGATGTAAATTCGGTAGCTCATGTTCATAGAGAGAGAGGGAGTTATTCAAACTGGACATGAAATTACTACCAGCACCACGTTAGTTGTATAATCCTAAACATAGTTGCACCCTTCTAAGTTAAGATTGCCATCCCTTCACTAGCAACCAGTGGGGAATGGGAGCAGGGGAAGACACTGTCAACAACTATGTCATCTGATGCCACTACATTACTCAGAAGTGACATAGATGCATCATGTGACACTCTAGGAATTTTCCTGACGTCAGTGGTAAAAACCAGATTGCCATAGCAGGCAACCTGGCAACCTTGGCAAGTCAATGGTCTTAGAACAGTACAACTCTGCTTAGGAGTGCACTGTAAAACTGTTAATCACAGAATCATAAGGGGGTGAAAGAGACCACAAGGACCATCAAGTCCAACCCCCTGCCATGCAGCAATACACAGTCAAAGCACCTCTGGCAGATGGCCATCCAGCCTCTGTTTAAAAAGCATTCAGAATGTGACTTTAAAGCATACAAAATTTGAACCAGTATAAGTATCTTTAAAAGGGTATCATATCCTCTAGATAAAAGTTCTGAGTTTGGGAAGTTTTCATTGATCAGTCATGAAGTACATTGGTTGAATTTGATAAAGTCACCTAGTCCCTAATCTGCCTGAGAGATTGTTCTGAGGATGACAGCTTGTTTTAATGCCTTGTTTTATTTTCTTCTATATTGAAGATTGTTTTTACCTGCGAGCTGCTTCAGGAAGGATGATCTAAGCTATTACTGATTTAAAAACAAAATCTCTTCAATATTGGGGCAGAGTGGGGGGGTGTGACGCCGACGACAAGAGCAGCCACAGAGGGGCAGAGCAAGTCCCAGGGCTGACCTTTCTTGGGAAAACTTCCATGCTGATGCTCTGTTGATACTGCAAACGCCTCTGCATACATAGCCACAATGAGGGCTGCGCAGAGGATTATCTCCATATGGAAGCAGCCATAGGCACGCGCCTGTCACCCACATGGGTCTGGAGCCACAGCCATTAGAAGAGTGGCTGCTGTGGAGTTTTAGGAGAAATGCAGTGGAAAAGGATGGGCCACGTCCCCTCCTCTGCTTGCTTTTTCTCATTAACAAATGACCCTCTCTTTGTGCTAGTTTGCAGCAAGGTAACAGGCCCTGGGCTTTCCTCCATAAAGCTGCATGGACGAAGCTAGCCAGAGAAGCATCAGAATTTGAATAAGTGTTTTAATTGGAATGGCAGATTACGTACAACAATGCTTATGAATATTTCCGGCAAAGTAGGTTAGTATTGTCGCAGAGAAATAATTAGAATAATGCTTCCATTAATTTGGCTCGCCTATTTACATATAAATGCAGTTTCTCAATTTTAATGACCTTACCTGTGCTCGTAATTCTTCCAGGCAGCAGTATAAATGTTTCCTGTGGGTTAAGTTGAGACTTTTCCTTTCTGGGGAGATGCCCAGTTCCCTTCAAGTGTCTTTCTTAAAGAGAAATATGGAAGTAGCAATAACATAATAGGCAGCAAGGTTAGGCTCTCCCAATTAAATCTCATCTCTCAGTAAACAGATGTAGATTAAACTGAGATCATGCAAAATATCGTTGTTACCTCCCTGATGGATGCTGTGCTGTGGACCCCCAACCAAACGTGTGAGAAGGACATGATGCTGACAGGTTGGTTGGTATATGTAATGGCCATTGCTAGGTATTATTGCTAGGGATTTATCAAGGCACATACATCATGACTGCAGTCCAAGACTCATTTTGGTCAAGTGCATGTGTCTGGGATTGTTTCAGCAGCAGTAGAATAGAATTCGTTGAGCTGGTAACTCCATTGGTGGTTGCCACACATCTTCATGCATTACACAGTACATCACCCATTAGTTGAAGGCAGAGGTGGGATCCAGCAGGTTCTCACCAGTTCCCGAGAGTGGGTTACTAATTATTTGTGTGTGCCAAGAGGGGGTTACTAATTGGGTCCGCTTTTCCATCTCCACGCCCTCGCCTCCCCGAGAGGCATACTGTCTTTGAACATGAAGGTTCCATATAGCAATTGCAACTAATAATGTAACTCCCTGAACTGGGTTAATCCCTTTCAGGTACTGCAATTCATTGATTCTCAGCCTTTCATACCTTTTATCTCACCAGTCTCTATCAAAGAACCTGTGTGTTTCACCATTGCTGTATTCAGATTTGTGAGTTGGGGCATTGTCTATAATGTGATGATGATTTAAAAATGACCTGGTGCAAAAACATTTTGGGGAGTCGTGGTGGGGTGGCTTCCCATGGGGGGGGGCATCCAACTCAGGTTTTGTCCAGGTCTCAGGTTTGCCTAGGTACGCCTCTGCCCGCTTTGCTGAGGGGGGGCTAGCAAGGGAACCTGTTACTAAAATTTTTGGATCCCACCACTGGATGTAGGTTCACCTCAATTTACACTTGTGGCTGTGTCTGATTTGGATTAGCACCATGGTGGAGAAGGGACTTCAGCTCTTTGCTTCATGTTCCCAGACTGATAAAATCCCTGAGGTTCTATAGGATGTAAGGTAACCCATGTATGCCAGGGTTTAATGGGGGACTCCCTCCTACATGCAGTTAGAGGATCTAAATAATTTCCAAGGCTTTGCCCTTGAAAACTGTTTACCCACAGAGTTCTCTAGGATGTATTTATACAAGGGCGATTATCAGTCTTTAATTCTGACATTACAAAAACTGCCTACACTAGAGCTACCCTCTAGTTTGCAATTATTTCATTCGTTTGCTCCTAATTGACTGGGCTACCTTTTGGCCATGGCTGAAAGAGACAGAAGAACAGACTTTTGAGTGGCAACAAACTTATGGCAACCCTATCCACAGGGCATTCCAGGCAAGAGACAAGCAGAGGTGATTTGTCATTGCCTTCCTTTGCATAGTCACCTTGGCCTTCTGTGATAGTCTCCCATTCAAGAACTGACTGAGGTCAACCCTGCTTAGATCCCACACCCTGATGAGCCTACGGTCAGCTGGCTTTGACTGGTTTCACTCTTTAATGTGAACGGTCCAGCTATGCTTCAGCAGTCAGTTAATCGGAAGATAAGGGAAGGCATTTGGCCCACCTTGGTAGGATTTTTGGAATTTAAACCTATTGTTTTTCTTATGTGTCGCGTTATCCTGCTATGTCTCATTTGATCAGTCTGGGCCATTTTCACTAGAACACAGGATCTAATCAAGAAGAATTCTCTATTGTACCGCAAAGAATGTTGGAAGGGGCATAATCCAACCATCAGAGATTTGGATATAATCAGTGCCTGGCTAAGAGACCTACAAATTCCCTGAGCTCCACCTTGCATACCAGGGTGGAAGAAAGATGGGACATAAATATGCAATAAATAAATACATTAAAAATACTGTATTGTCAAAGACCTAAACAAATACACACAAATACTGTTTCCCACAGATCAGCCATATTGCTTAGCAGAAAAATAACAGAATTAAAAAGGCTGACTACACACCTAACAGTGAAACAGAATCAGATAAGAATGGTCAAGCACTTTGCACTCCATGGAGATACCAAAATAATATCGACATGAAGTCCTAAATATGTTTTTCCCCTAACGAGTGCCGTTGAAAATGTCCTGCCTGCCTATTGAGCCATTTCTAGCAACTCTTCAATTAAATTTCAACTCTTTCTCCTTCAATCTCTCTTTGAGTGCTTTGGAATGACTCAGACTCTCATTCAGACCTACTTTGAGAGCAATCCGACAAGAGACAGGCAAGCCTGTCCTTCGCCTTTGGCAAAGTCACATGAATGTACTGACGGAAAGCTGTACC
This sequence comes from Sphaerodactylus townsendi, assembly GCF_021028975.2. NCBI lineage: Eukaryota > Metazoa > Chordata > Lepidosauria > Squamata > Sphaerodactylidae > Sphaerodactylus > Sphaerodactylus townsendi. Next base: position 67,787,504 of record NC_059435.1, read on the forward strand.
TTCCAGAAGAAACTGTAACGCAAGTGTGGAGAATGCAAATGTGTTTGCAGTCTTCACTGGCATTTAAAACATTTTATGTAGTGGTAGGGGGCTAGGCGCAGAAAAGCCGGATCCAATCTGCCTGAAAATCTGGAATTCACCGTCAGAGGATGCAGCGATTGCCGCAAGATGAGCTGGCTTTAACAGGGAATTGGTCAAATTAATGGATGATGGTCCCCCAATGGCTACTAGTCATGGTAACCAAAGGGAACTTCCACTTAAGCAAGTAAAGCCTTTATTGGCATAAACAGAATAACAACAACAACAAAACAGCAAACAATAGGGTTTTAAAAGCAAAAAAAGACAACATCAGATAAATACAGATTGCTATTTCCACTTTCAGAGGTAGAAAACCTGTAGGAGGCAACATCTGGGAAGTCCTTAGACACTAACCACTCCATATTAAATGGCTGGCCACTGTGTGAGACAGGATACTGTCCTGGATGGATCACTGGTCTGAGAGTCTTCAGCACCTATGTAGTGGAAAGCAGGAAAACCACTTAAATTCCCATAGCTTGGTAGCAGATCACCTGCTTTGTATGCAGAAGGGTCAATCCCCCGGATATTTTGTAAAAATGATCTTGGATAGTAAGGCTGGGAAATATGCTTGCTAGAGACGTCAGAGAGCTTCCTCACTCAGTCTAGACAGCCTGATGGCCTGACTCATTGGTCCCTTCCGCACATGCAGAATTATGCCCTTTCAATCCACTTTCAGTCCACTTTGCAGCTGGATTTTGCTGCGTGAAATAGCAAAATCCACTTGCAAACAATTATGAAAGTGGATTGAAAGTGCATTTATTCTGCATGGCGGAAGGGGCCATTACGAGGCAGTTTGATACATTCATACATCCCCAAAAGATAATCTGGTTAATTTAAATCAGCCAGTGTGGCATAGTTGTTAAGAGCAGTGGTTCAGAACTCTAAACATGTATGTTGTGTGGAGAGGAAGGGAAGGAGTTTGTGAGCCGCTTTAAGACTCCTTACCAGAGAGAAAAGCAGTGTATAAATCCAAACTCCTCTCCTTCTAATTTATTCATTCTCCATCTAAGGTTGCAATTAACTTAAGACAGGGAAAAAAGTCCTGTCCTTTAATAGAGTTTACGGAGTGGAAATGTGCAGTTGAACTTTTTCCTGGCATGATGTTAAATAACATCACATGACAATGGCTTGTAGACAGTGGTGGGATCCAAAAATTTTAGTAACAGGTTCCCATGGTGGTGGGATTCAAACTGTGGCATAGCGCCAATGGGGCTGGGCGGGGCAAGACGGGAATGTGGCCGGGCATTCCAGGGGCAGGGCATTCCTGGGTGGGGCTGGGGCAAGGACGCAGCCACTGCGCTGGTCCTTGGGCGGGAAACAAATGCACGCAGGCGCAGGCAGCTACACACACCGGTGCACCTCCTGATAGACTGCTTCAAGTTCTGAACGCTACTGCTGAGAGGAGGGCATAACTAAGGCAGAAATCACGTGGCAAAATCACCAATTAGTAACCCCCTCTTGGCACACACAAATAATTAGTAACCTACTCTCGGGAACCTGTGAGAACCTGCTGGGTCCCACCTCTGCTTGTAGATCAGATATTAAAGCTCCGCTATGATGCTCATCTGCCCAAAGCCTTCTGAGGATGCTGTTCTGCAAATGGCTAAGACTGGCAAATGCCCATTCATCAGCACTCTGTGCAGTGGCTCCTACCTTGTGGGTTGGCCTGCCTGCTGAGGTCAGGAAGACTCCCACACTTCTATCACTCCGCAGAATGAGCAACATAGAAATGTTTAGGAGGGCATTTTGATAAAGGGATCAGAATTGCAGTATAGAACACGTTCATGACAGAATAGGAGTGTGTGTGTGTGTTTTCAAGTAGCTTCTGGCTCATGGCACCCCTATGAATCAATGTCCTCCAAAATGTCCTGTCATTAATAGCCTTGCTCAGGTCTTGCAACCTGAGGGCCGTGGCTTCCTTTATGGAGTCAATCCATCTCATGTTGGGTCTTCTTTTCCCGTTGCCTTCGTGTGTATCATTTTGTGCATATCGTCTTGCTCTTAGTGCACAGCATTATGGTATGCCATGCTTTCAACAGCTTGTTTTTCCCTAATATTGCACTGTTTATTGGGCGTCTTATGGTGCCTGTTTTGTATCTTGTCGGCTGCCTTGAGCCTCAATGAAAATGGCAGGTGATCAATGAAGCAAATCAATAAAATAGCTGGAGGGACCAGTTTAAAAGTTGGCAACCCTGCCTCCAACTAGAGGTATTTAATAGATTTTGTGCTTGTTTTCTTCTCACTGTTATTTTTGTGAGCTCACAGAAGCCAGAGACATAGCAGGGCAGGAGCATTTAACCAGGAAGATGCAGGTGACACAGGTAGGCAGGCAAACCCTCAAAACTAGCCAGCGACGCGACTGCACTATTCCAGAGGTGGTTGGGGAGCCCACTTGAATGCATATGGCATAATTCCAGTGTTATCGTCTAACACCCTCTATGACATTGCAAGACGGCTGGAGTTCAGAACAGTTATCTGGCCAAGCCAAATGTCCTACAACGGTCATACCCTAATTTCAACACCTTGCCAAGAAATTGAACATTTTGGAACAAATTTTGAAAATGACATCCATTTTTAATTTTTGCATGATTTATCCTGATAAATGGGATTCAGGTTTTCTGGCTAAGAAATATATATATAATGTATATTTCAGAAATCTGTAGCCTGTCCCCATCTGTGATTATTCCATGGAAGACAGGAAGACTAATCCCATATCACTAAAATTTATTTGTCCTGTCCTTGAGCAACATTGAATTCCCAGAGTTTGCTCTGCCAGAAGAGTGAACCTATTCATTTTTGTTAATGAGACAGAAGAGGAAGATAAAGATTTTTTAAAATGCCAGGCATTGTGCTTTATAAGCCACCTAATCTAATTATTGACAGGGATCAAAGATGTTAAAGTGCAAAAAAAAGAAGAAAAAAGGGATTACTGATTATCAGAACACTTTGGAGAGGTATTCAACTCATTTGAATTTAATTAGAAAAGAACATTCATGATTTAAGAATAAATCTTGCCTCTATTAATTGTAAGAATTAAGGTGATTTATGACCCTTCAGGACTTCTAGCATTTTGGGGGAAATGTCTTTAATAAAAACTGCATGGCTTATTGTCAAAGAAAAAATGGCAAAAAGTGATTATGTTAAAAAGCCACTGGGGAAAAATGTTTCAGTTAAATGGTGGGTTTCTTTGCACAGTGTCATACAGCTGGTACGGAACGATTTACTTGCTTGAGCAGTTTAACTTTGGTACTGAAACTGATTCTATGTGGGCCAACTACATACCAGGTTTACTCTGCCATGGTTAAAATACTCTTAGGCCCCTCCCGCACACGCAAAATAATGCATTTTCAAACCACTTTCACAACTGTTTGCAAGTGGATTTTGCCATTCCGCACAGCTTCAAAGAGCACTGAAAGCAGTTTGAAAGTGCATTATTCTGCATGTGCGGAATGAGCCTTACTTTGAGTATTGCAGTACTAGCCCATTTTCACATAGCGCAGCTATACCAGCAACCTCTGGTGCCCACAGGAGACCGGCTGGCACATGGATGCCAATAGTATGTTAATGCTATATGGTATCTTATTTCTACAGGAAAATATGCCTGTGCATGTGAAAAGTGTACTCAAATGTGATGCACACTATGCCTGGAATATTTGCATGGAAGGGTGGTATACCTGTGGTCCTTGTCACATCTGTTTTGGCACTTGGAGCAGCAAAGTCATTATGAAATTTCCCACTCAGCAGACCCGTTGAGTCAGAACAGTGGTCCATCTAGCCAAGCATCCTTTTCACACAGAAGCCAACCAGTTCCTCTGGAGGGCCAACCATAGAGGATGGAGGCTGAGGCTTTTCCCTGATGCTGCCTCCCAGGGCTCCTGTTTTGAGGTTTGCTTCCTGTGAACAGAGAAGTTCCCTTTAGTCACTGTGACTAGTAGCCACAGATGGACCTAACTTTGATGAATCTGCCTAATCCCCCTTTAAAGTCATTATGCTTGCAGCCGTCCCATATCCTCCTTTGACAGCGGAACCCACAATTATGTATATGTAGAAATAGTTCCATTTGTCCATCCCAAATCTGTTGCCCACCGCCTTAAATGGAGGAAGCTTTCTCAACCCCATAGAGGTTTATATCATGTTTACTCTAACCCCCACTTGCCTTCTTTCAAAGTGGAAGAGCCCAGCCTTGTTTGTCTTTTTTCACAGGAGAAGCAATCAACTATCTTGATGGCCCCCTTTAGTGATTTTTCTTGTTCTGGAATATAGGTTATTAAGCAGGGTGACCAAAAGGGAAAGGGAGACCTCATAGGATTCTTCTGCTCTGCTGCTCTCACAATGAGATTGCTCATATTGCTCACAGGGTTTCTTGAATGTGAGCCGCATTGATTACAATAGCTGTCATTTCAGAGAATGAGCTAAAAGCCACAGGATGTAAAAGGGTCTAACAATGACCTTCTACTACTTAAAATCATAGAGTTGGAAGAGATCAGAAGGGCCATCAAGTCCAACCCCCTGCAATGCAGGTATACCCAGTCAAAACACCCTTGCAGGTGGTCATCCAGTCTCTGTTTAAAAAGCTCCAAAGAAGGAGATTCCGCCACTGCCTGAGGAAGCGTATTCCACTGTCGAACAGCCCTTACCCCCAGGAAGTTCTTCCTAATGTTTAGGTAGATTCTCTTTTCCACTTCTCCTGTGGCAGTATATTTTGAAATGTTTCATTAATTTGTGTTTTGTTTAAAATAATATAATTATTATATATATTATATAAATATATTATATATATATTATATAAAAATAATATAATTATTCTGAATTGGGAGCTTGCTAGAAAGCAGCCTGCTAGGAAGCAACCATGTTCAGAGTGCCTGCTTGCCTCTTCTTTCGTAACTGCTAATTTAGACTTTCTTTAATTCTTAATTGTTGTTTAAGAAAGGCATTATACTCCTGCAAAAGCATCCTCTTTTGTTTAAGCATTTGCACTCTACTTTTGTCCACACCGGGGGTTCAAAGCACTTTACAAACTGGTTGCCAGCAAGGTCTCAAGAAAAATATCTTGTCTTCTCAACAGAAACTGAAGGCTTGGGGCAGAAGTGGCGAGTGGCAAACTTCCTTGCACTGACAGACAAGGAGGTTGCTATTCTCCTGTTCTTGCTCTCCGCTTTCCCGTGGAAAGCAAGAGCACTTTGCGTCTGATGCTGTGGCAGGGCAGAAAGGAGGTAAACTCCTTGGTCCACGATTGGTCTTTTAAGAAGTGACTCTCGCCTGAACAGCCGAGGCTAGTGTGATCCCATCAGATTTCAGAAGCTAAGCAGGGTCAGCCCTGGTTAGTACTTGGATGGGAGACCACCAAGGAAGTCCACAGTTGTGATGCTGCGGCAGGCAATGGCAAACCACCTCTGTTCATCTCTTACCTTGGAAACCCTACTGGGTGGCCTTATATTGGTTGCAACTTGATGGCACTTTACACACACACACACACACACAAAGGGGCAGGGCATTTTTCTGCAGGCAGTTGACAGCAGTACTGCACAGGTGCTCAGGCAGGTATTACAGGTGTTTTGTTATTATTTAATTTTTTATTGTATCATTTGAATTTTACAATTCATAGTAATTTTCTTCTTCATACATTTTCAAACAATACTTTTCCCCCTTTTCTTCCTCCCCCCATTGCTTCTTCTTCATAGTTTTGTACCACAAACAGCAGTAAGTTCATTCTCTGTAGCCTCTTCTCCCATATTTCTTCATTGACTCGAGCTTCTTTCATCCAGTCCACATATATTATCCATATCTTCAAAATTTCATTCTGTTTAGGTGTTACAGGTGTTATTCCTTAACACACTCATTGCCATCTTGGCACATTAATGCACAGCTTTCTTTTAAACAAAAAACTGCAGCATGAATGACAGGGACTTCATGGATGGTTGCAAACATTCTTCTTGAACAGAGACCAGAGATTGATTAATCTGCCTTTCTCAACTTAAAATGCAATTACCACTATAGCAGCTGCCCGCAAAATATGAGACTTTGAAATGATCACCCTATAAATAATTTTTAATGTACAGAATTAGGCAAGTGATGAATAACTCAATTATAATTTGATATAAATTTAAGATGTTTCCTATTTGGTCATCTTTATGTATCATCTGGATATAATTCTTCCTTAGAGGACTGAGGAAGTTAATAGTTCCATGTACTTAAAAATAAATGTGTTTGTTGGGGACCTGTATACAAGTTCAGGGCTGTATACTGAAACGCATGGCTTTCACAGGACTTTATGTGGCTGGTATCCCTGTGAGGTTAGTGAGAAGTTCCACATTTTTTGTTTCTGGCTTGTGCCAACCCAGCTTTCTTTTCCTGAGAAGCTGAGAAGGTAAGTAGGGTGAGTTGTGACTAGTACTTGGATGGGAGACCAACAACAAAGTTGCTATGAAGACAGTGGCCAACCATCTCTGCTCATCTCTTACACTGAACACCCCTGCCATGAGTTGGTTGCTACTTGATGGCACATTATTATTCTCTGTGTTGACTACCTCCTGTGGGGTAACTATTTTAACCCATCAATTTTCATGCACCCAACCTTGAGTCAATTCTTTCACTTACTATGCGGAGTTACTTCTTTCTAAGCTCATTGATTTCAGAGACCTTAGGCTCGAGTAAATCAGAATATGACTGCACTGTTAGTCATAGTTTGTATGAGTCCCACTGTAGCACTTTGGGCTGGTTGTCCTCACAAAGACAAAGTATGATATTTGTCTCTGGGTCATGACATTTCTGCAGATCAAACTGCTATTAAAGATATAGCAGAGGGAGCGTGACTAAAGAACTGGAAACTTTAAATGGAGTGCATGACTTCAGTGTCTTCGCAGCATGTAGCACCCTGCTAAATATATTTGAAATAAGAGTAGGTGAAGTACACTGAATCCCAAATTGAGGGTTCAGTATACACCGTAGCAAGCATGCTCCTGGCTAAATGTTAGTTTTGGTTTCACTGACCTGCATTTTGGCAACTACAGGCCATTCCATTGGAAGAGTGACAGCCCTATTTATGTCTGCTCAGGGGTCATGCTCAGTTCAATGAGACTTTCTCTTAAATAAGTGTGTTTTGTCCTGACCTGGATGGTACAGGTTATCTTGAGTTCATCAGATTCCTGAAAGCTTAGTAGGGTCAGCACTGATAGCACTTGGATGAGAGACCACCAGGGAAGTCCAGGGTTGCTATGCAAAGGCAGACAACGGAGAACCATCTTTTGCCAATCTACAATCCTACAAATACTTTCCTGGCAATAAGTGCCATTGACTACCCCTGAATAGGATCCCGAGTAGACCTGCTTAAAGTTGCTGTCTTACTCTGGCCGTTTCCGCACGGCGTCGACAGGGGTTGGGTCGGCGCATCCCACGCCGACCCAACCCCCCTGGGACCATTCGCACGAACAGTCCCAGAAACAGCTGGGACGACGGCGCCGCGGAGTGCCATCGCCTGCCAACGCCTGTTGCCTGCGCGACTGCTCCAGCGTCGCAGGGCAGGGGGCGTGTCCCCAGGCCTCGGCAACATGCCGGATGGCCGGAGACAAGGTAAGTGCAGGGGGAGGGGGGAGGGGGCCTTGGAGCCGCTGCCGTTCGCACGGCAGCGGCTCCAAGCTGCCGTTTTCTGAAAACCTCGCTCCAGCGTCGCAGGGCAGGGGGGCGTGTCCCCAGGCCTCGGTGACGCGCCGGATGGCCGGAGACAAGGTAAGTGCAGGGGGAGGGGGCCTTGGAGCCGCTGCCGTTCGCACGGCAGCAGCTCCAAGCCGCCATTTTCTGAAAACCTCGCTCCCCGAGCGAGGCCGGAAAACGGTGGCTTCGCGCCGGTTGGGTGGCGCGAGGGCAGCGCGGCTGCAAAGCAGCTGCGCTCCCTGTGTGAATGGCTCCCTGGGGACGGTGTTTTTGCAGTCCCCAGGCCGCCATTAACCGCCCGTGCGGAAGGGGTCTCTGTTTAAGATGCAAGCTTTGGCACACAACTCTACCCCCAGAGGCGCTTATTCAGGTAGGTGTTAATTATGGAAATATATGCAGATATAACAGGAAAGGGGAAAAAAGAAATCTTGGACTGAGATTAAAGCTCATCGATTAACTTGAAATAAAACCAGTGTACAAATTCAGCCCTCCACGAACTTAAAGCGTTAGATTCAATAACTAGGAAAGTAAAGTGAATCAAAATGAACACTTCCCGGAATTGCTCAGGCTGAAAAATCCATATTCCCACATTAAAAACATGTCAAGAAATACCCCAGCCTCATAAATTATTTGGTCAAATGTTTTCCACTGATTTGCCCAGTAATTCACAGTGACTACATTTCCTAAGATCACTCTCCTTTGCACTTTCAAAAGGATGTCATAATAGATTTATATCATAATAGATTTCTGTTGCTAACATTACTGATGCAGAACAGAAGACAAGCTACGAAACAGAAATCCAGATTAGCCTTGAAAATCACATCATTTTGGAAAACATGCTACAAACTTAGGAGTTAGCTGGTATATCCTGTGCCTACCATGATGGCCATGAGGAATGGGAAATCAGGATTTGGTTCCAGAGAGTGAGCCTGAAAAATGATCACTATTTCACCTTGGTGACCCTTGTAAGGGCAGAAAAGCAGGATACAAATTTTATACAAGCAATATCATCATCATCAACCATCACTGACATAGTAATACCTGGTGATAGCAGGGTCATTGAACAAGAACATGAGAAGGTCACTAAATACCATGATTTGAAAATCAAGATTCAACGACTGTGGCACAAACCAGCTGAGGTAGTCCCAGTAGTAATCGGCACTTTGGGCGCCATTCCAAAAACACTAGGACTGCACTGGAAACACCTTCAGACTGACAAAATCAACACCTGTCAGATTCAAAAGGCAGCCTGCTGGGATCCGCACAAATACTACGCTGATACATTATGCCAATACATTACAACGTCCTAGGCTTCTGGGTGGGACTCGAATTGTAATGAAAGGCAAACAACCAGCTAAAGAACTGGCAGCTGTGATATTAAACAATAATAATAATATTATAATAATTATTTAATAATAGATTACATAATAATAATAAAAGTTGGAAGGCAAGGACATCTACTGGGCAGCCCGAGAGTCTCAGCAGTGAAATAATCACAGTGAAAATTGAAAGGTCTCTGGTTCATCCCAAGGTTTTGGAAAAGCCACTGGACAGCTTTGCTTTCTGTGGCTAATGTTTGTGATAGTGAAGAGGTTTGTGTTGGGCAAGCAGAAGAGAACAACACACTGTATAAACTTATGGGCCTTGATCTCATCAGATCTGGGAAGCTTAGCAGGGTCAGCCCTGGTTAGTGTTCGGCTGGGAGGCTACCAAGGAAGCCTAGGGTCACCACACAGAGCGAGGCAATGGCAAAACGCCTCTGAATGTCTCTTGCGTTGAAAACCCTACAAAATTGCCATAAGTTGGCTGTGACTAGATGGCATTTTCCACCATCACAGGTTTGAAGAACAGGCTAGTACAAAAAGAACGAACCTGCTCAGTTGCCAAGATTGGAAGAGATCAAACTAGCCTCAGCCATCCAGATCAGGGAAAACTGCAAACAGCTGGTACAATTTAATCTACTATTTGTGAAAACTGTTAGATGGAGGAGTATTTTGTCTATAATTTATTATATTATTTTGAGTTATAAAGAAAACAAGAGAACAATTTCAAACTGAAACGGGGAAAAGATGTTAAAAATCTGCATTTGTAAAAGTCTAGCCTTATACCATGGAAAAGCTCGATAGATTAAGAAAATTACTTTATTACAGGAATTTGGTATCCAAGTACATTAATATCATACCAATGCTTGTCAAAAATATTCTCAAGTTAAAACATATTTTCTTAATCTTTAGTTGGTATATATTGGGATGCTGAAATTATGGGGGAAATTGTGTTAACTGAAATGAGAACTAATTATAAACTTCAGTTAGACCCTGTGAATATAAGTCTCAATCCATTAAAGAGATCAATTCAGTTTGTGCAGTGTACCATGATTTGGACTCTTTTGACAGCTGCAAGAATTTTAATAGCTAAATATTGGTGTCATGCTAATTTACCCACCATTTCAGAACTGCAAATTAAATCTTAGAAAATGGCCAATTGGTTTATTCACGAAATAACAGGAAACATAAAGAGTCATTTTGGCAAGCACAGTGTCCATTTATTAATTTTATGAATGTCTGATACAATGGTGATATTGATTATATGATGTTCATACTTGACGTAATTGGTGTTAATTATATTGTACTGCATCTTTTGCCTGCTTTAATAATAAAACTGAAGTTGAGTGGTATAAGAACTTGGGAGAGTTCCTCCACTTGTATTTGTATGCACCATCAGTCTCACGCAGAGAAACTGCTGAACAACCCTAATAATTTTATTATCTCAGTCATGTCATACATATATGGGGCATTAAATCAGTGCAGTGCGGATCATCCCATTTATCTGATTAATCCAGGCTCCAAAGGATAGATATTGCTGCAGAAAGTGATTCCCACCATGATCCAAAGCAACCAAATACCAAATATTCTCCCATCTATTGGTTTTTACAAATAGTAGATTAAATTGTACCAGCTGTTTTCAGTTTTCCCTGATCTGGATGGCTGAGGCTAACTTGATCTCTTCCAATCTTGGCAACTAGTAGAGATCATGGAATACCCATCATCTAACTGATCTGATTTCAGTAACTTTGGAACAAGACTACCTGTATGACAACGGTAGCCACTGACACATCTTTAATGAGATCCCATGAACGTTTTGAAGGGCTACCTTTCCGTAGTCTTTTATAAGCTGGATTCAAGACTTGTTCACCAAGCTCCCATGTGATTGCTAATGGCAGGTATCACAACAGCTACTGACATCTCTTGCCAACCACCCCCGTCTCAAATCTATTTGAGCTCTATTTGTAAAAGAATTCATCCTTCAGAGCTTAAATACACCCATGAATGTGCAATTATTACTATTTTTTATTCAATTTAATAACCCGCCCACCCCCTAAGGGCAATGGTTAGAATTCCTCATTCTGTCCAATTGTGAACATATAAGGTAGGATGAGAAACAGAATCTTTTGACATCTTCTTGTTTTCATAGATCCAAGCTGATTATACACTGGCTTTGTGCTCCACAGTGAGCATATAGTTCCTGTGGGGCAGAGATTCTTCTACTGATGCCGTTAGAGTTGCATTGCTGGAAATGACAGGGGCGTGGCCAGGCATTCCAGGGGTGGGGCATTCCTGGGTGGGGCTGTGGCAAGGATGAAGGTCCCCTTTGCCCCGCCTCTAGATTCAAATAATGACTGTTTAAAAAAGCAATATACTGTATGGTAGTGTATTATTTCTTTTTTATATAATCCTATTGATTGATTTTAAATAATAACATAAGTAAGGAGAGAAACCAAAAACTGTTTACAATTGTTAACATATTACAAACATATCTAATTGTCTATCCCTGTCAACCCCCCCCCCACTAAAACATCCTATATGGCCTCCCTCCTTCCCATATTTCCCTCCCTCCCTACTTTCTACTTCCCCTTCAGATTCCTATAACTACTTTATCTATTCCACTTGAAAGAAAACTAACAGAGGGAGAGATCCAAAATCCTTAATCTAAAAGAGTAGTTTAAACTCCTCTCTTTCCAATATACAGTTCAAGGGGAAAAAAGAAAAAGAAAAATCTTTACCTATAATACTTTTCCAACCTTTATACTAATGAACAACAAAAAAAAGGAAATAGTATATATTGTATTATTTCATACAGTTCATACACACATGGGGGGGGGGGTGCCATGGGGGACAGGAGGCCCTGGGGGGCGATTGTACATCCCCCACTTGACGAGATTTGTTGTACCCAGGGACAGAGATTACCCCTTTGTCCCTAGTGGAGTTAATCATTAATAACCGGTTCTCCAAACTGAGAAAATTTTAGTAACCGGTTCTACCGAATAGGTGTGAATAGGCTGCATCCCACCTCTGCCTTAACCCCTAGAGAATTATTTACACCTGCTGTGGTTTTTCTCTCTTGGAGCTGTTACCCACCATTCGAACATCACTAGCAGAACACATACAGAGGTGCCATTCTTATTAAATACATCCCTCCTTGTTGCCAGCTCTAGCTTGGGCATCTCCTAAAGATTTGGGGGTGCTGATTGAGGAGGGCGGGGTGGAGTCTGGAGTCTTGGGGATGTCCAGTCGCTGAATCTGCTGTTTCTTCTTCCAGGGAAACTGATCTCTGTAGATCAATTGTAGCTCTATAAATCAAGGAGAACTCCAGGTGCCGCCTGGATATTGGCAACCCCATCACCCTGCCCTCTGCGCTCCACCCCAGCAGCCTTATTGCAGCCCGCCTCTTTGAGAACCATACCTGGACAGCGCACCGTAACCACGCCTTCTTCCCTCCCGGGCCCGCCTCCTAAGCTCACGCTTTACTGGCTGCGAACTGTTGAGGTCGAGCACCGGATGGCCACGCCCCCATACTTTAACCCCGCCTCCTTAGAGGCTCTGTGGTCCGGGAGAGGCTCTCTCCATGGCGCGGTGAAACATCGCCTTCTGCGCACGCGCCGCGTCTCCCCCCCGCCCCCATCACCGCGCGAAGGGCCTACCGAGAGGCAAGGCCTGGCGGGCCCGCCCCCTTAACCACAGGGCGGTGTGACAGAACCGGAGCGAGGGCGGCGTCAGGGCGGGCGCTGCTGTTGTTATTGCCGTCAGCAGGCGGCCCCTCCGCGCTGCCCTCCTTTCTTTTCCTGCCAGGAGGGTCGGTGCCCCCGGCCATGGTCCCCCGCCCGCCGTCTGGGAGGCAGGTGGAAGTGGCGCGGCCGCCATTGCCTGAGGGGGCTGCGAGGCGGCTGCGGGAGGATGGACGCTGACGAGGTGACCCTCCGCGAGCAGAGCTTCCACAGCCAAGTGCGGGAGTACACGGTGCGTAGCCGCCTCCCCTGCCGTCCCCCACCCCCGGGGGGTCGCCTCCTCAACTCTCCTCCTTTGGCCACCTCTGCCATGTCGACCCTGCTCGCTTTGGCTCCTCCAGCCCCGCTCAGGCTGCCCGCCCTCAGATCGGCGGCCCTCCTCCTGCCCGGAGCGCCAGGACGGAGCGGGTACTCGCTTCACACCTGCTTCAAAGCTTGGGAAGTGGCGCGCTGCCTCAGGAAATGGGCGCCCCCCTTCTCCCCATGCATGTTTACTCGAAAGGAAGCCCGGGGGCGACTTGGACTTACTCCCGCGTAGCTAGCTGTGCACACGAACGGCGGCCTTGCGCGGTGAAAGGCAAAAAAAAAAAAAAGCAGCACAAACGGACAACCCCCGTTTGCCAAAAAACGTGCCAACCCTTGTTGGGATCTGTGTTCAAGTTGTTCAGCCTCCAAGGATTGCAGTCTCGTGCGCATCTCCCTGAGAGTGAGCGCCCATCTCTCAATGGACCTGCACAGAATTGTTCTGTAAATAAGAATAAATCCAGACACTTCAGGGCCTGAGTTTTAGTTTTCCCTGTTATTTATTTCAGTTCGCAGAGGACACATAAGTTTAATAGGAAATAAGAATAGGGTTTAGTGCCATTTGACTGTTAATGACGATTAACCACCAATGTCCCTTTTACTTGAGGGCTGGCCTTGATCTTTAGAGTGGGAGATTTGCTTCCTACTCCCATTATGTCACTCACTGTGGTTGTTTGTTTGCTGTGATGATGATTTAAACAGTGCCTTAGAATTAGACAAGAAAAGAAGATACCTAAGGTGATGATTTATAAAGCTTGCAGGGAGGCTGAACTAGACTCTTAAAATGGGGAAAACCCTGTTTCTGCTGCCCTTCTGTTTAAAGTAGGAAAGGATGCACGTAGTAAAACACGATGTGGGCAAAAAATGCTTAACATCCATATTGTCTGGCAACACTTGAGAAATGAAATGGCATTAAATTTCCTGTTCTTCTCAAGTACATGGTTTGATGCTGGCTACTGGGGTATGGCCCATATAATGTGTTGGGCTGACTAAGGTATTTTTGCACAGCAAAGCTTCCCCTCATATGTGAAATGCCATGAGAAGACCGTGCATAGTGTGTGAAAAGCTTTAGCATGATGGTTCTCCAACCCTGGTTTGTGTCATTTCCAGTTGACTTTGGTAGCTTTCTGTACCAAAACAAAGTTTGAAGAAGAATGTGCTGTCATGTTACAGCTGACTGATGGTGGCACCACCTATGGGGCATTCTAAACAAGAGACAAGCTGAGATAGTTTGCCAATGCCTTCCTCTGCGCAGTACCTTGTCTTACTTAGTGGGTTCCCATCCAAGTACCAACCATGGTTGACCCTTCTTAACTTCCAAGCTCTGACCAGCTTTTCAGAAAGCTGGGCTATTAGGGCTGCTTAAAAATGCACTGTTGAGTTGCCACCAACTTATGGCAACACCACCCACCAGGCAAATTGTGAGCAGGGCGGAGCAAGGGGGAACTGCGTCTGGGGCATGCATGTGCCCCACACCCTGGCCACATCCCTGCACAGGTGCGCGCCTGGGACGTTACACCCCACATCCCGCTGGCGCTATGCCACTGCTTGTAAGCGAGGTGTGTTGCCATTTTGCAGCCTTTATGGAACAACTTTATGTTTCTACAGCATGTCGACCTTGCCTTTAGTAGCATGTAACTTGTTCAAAAAGATTTCATAAGAGTTTTTTTCACTATTTTACAATAATTCCAATTTTTCTCTTGGGAAAATTTAAAAAAGGCAAAACTTCTTTCCACTTTTTCTGGGCCTTCACATCTCTAACATTAGCTAATTCCTGGTTTAAATTTAGGATGCAAGCTAACTTTTCTGTCATCCTAATGTCTACTCAAAAAACAATATACCTACTATCACTAACCCCTTCATAGATAATTGTGTGCTGTTCTTATACAGAGAATAGTGCACAGAGGAGTACTTGACAGTGTTGTGTACAACAGATCCTGTTGCTTTTCACACCTTCCTGTCTCATCCAGCAGGAGAAGGCACAGTGCTTATATACCATTTGCAGTTCTCTGTTCTGATAGGGTAGCTGCCAAACTTAACAGTAGGTTATATGCCTAGCTTATTCATATCCCCCACTGTAATTGTATCTGCACATCAATGTGACATTTGAGGGCTCTCTGTTCAGTTCCCCTTCTGTGTGACACTTCGTATTACTGCCCCATTCTGTATTACTGCCCCATTCTGTATTACTGCCCCATGCTCATGTCATTCTGCTTCTTGTCTTCAGTTTTACATTCTTCATTGTCATTCCCATTGCTTTGTGCGGGGTGATCAGACACATAGAATATTGTGCAGCTCTATGTCCCTGCATTTAAAACCTTTTCTGATTTTTTGTAGTTGGGTGCAGTAGTTTAGAGCAGGTGCGCTCTAATTTGGAGAACCGGGTTTGATTCCCCGCTCTGCCACTTGAGCTGTGGAGGCTTATCTGGGGAACCAGATTGGCTTGTGCACTCCAACACATGCCAGCTGGGTGACCTTGGGCTAGTCACAGTTCTTTGGAGCTCTCTCAGCCCCAGCCACCTCACAGGGTGTGTGTTGTGCTGGGGGGCGGATATAAATCCAAACTCCTCCTCCTCCTCTTCTTCATTCACATTTTCCCCATATTATAGTGTCTCAAAGGGAATGTGTACATCTTTCCAGAAATTGGTGTGTGCACACTTGACACATGTCTGGAGTTCATGCAGATCCCCCATGGAGTGATGTGCCAGTTTTCTCTTTGTATGGTATGTTGTATTTTGTATCTGAAGACCTGCTGAACTCATACGCAATAATTAAATTGCATATTTCCCTTTCTGTAGTCTGCTGGCCCCCTTCAATACAATTCTACACTTTTTGCTTCTTTTTGGTCAGTGGTTGTATTATGTATATTGGGATACTTACTGCCACTTTATCAATCCTTTAGGTAAGTATGGTAGTCTGTTGCTTTTTTCTTTCTTAAACATGTTTGATCTACTATCCAAGCTAAATGTGACCCGAATCAGAACGATGAAGTGTTTTCCCCACAGTACTCCATAACCTCAATTTTATAGCATTTTGGGAGATTATAACTGCTCTGCCAGAGGTGAATGATTTCTCTATCAGAAACAGATTAGGTAACGTTTCATTCAGAATTTGGTGGTTGTCTTACTCCAACCATTGTCCCAACATTAATCTTTCATTCATTTTATTCATGCAGTGTAGTTCAGTGGATAAAATCAGCGTTCTGGGAAGCTTTTGGTCATCTGGTCGTGCTTCTTTGACTTGTTATGTTGTCTTTGGAACCATCCTGGTGTCTATGGCATGAGACGCCCTGATCATTTATTTCATACTTCATGGGAAAGAGGCGGACCAGATGATCTTCTGCCTGTTTGGTGTTGTAATTGTAATAGCTTTTCTTGTTTTGCTTGTCTGTCTGACGTTTGTTTCATTGTGTTAAGTTGCAAACACAGAGGGTTTGTTCTCAACTTTTTGGCTCTTTCTGTTATTTTGTTAAATGAAACTTTATCTTGACTTCCTGCAGCATAGCAGCTAGTATACTGCCTTGTATAAGACCCAGTTTCCATGTTTGTAACCCCTCAAAAGAAACCCTTGAATAACAAGCGTTCTTAATTTTTCAATCAGTCCCTGCTCCACAGTCTCTTTGTATCCCACTGTCTCAGAGCCAAGTGTGAACTTCAGTGTTTTGACTAGGCATAGTTCTAGTATGCAGAAAAGCAAACAGTAGCTCCACAAGGGAAAGGAGATCTTTGCCAAAGCATAACATTTAGCACTTGTAGTCATATATAAGTTGCGCTTGCTTCCCATTAACCTAGCCATCTTCTGTCCTGCACAGCCAATACAAAGAGCTGCTGGGTGGTGTAGAAGCTGGTGCTATGATCCAGGATCTGCCCTGGGACCTACTATCTGTTGGTTTCAAGCTGCTGAGTTCTTGTCTCATGAAGGGACTGAAGGAGGGTTTATGTGAGGATTTGAATTTGGAGATTGCGTGGTTTTTGGCACTTAGTCATTCATTCCAGTTATCCTGCCACCCCCACCCCCACCCCCACCACGCCAGCCCCTCCATGTTTAATTCACTTCAGGAAATAAAGAGGGCAGGGCAGGAAGGGTGCTCAGAACATTTCACTGAGCTCAGTCCTCACTATAAGCAAATGATTAGTTTCAGGGGAAAGGGAGCAAAGGAAGCAAGCCACCTGCCCACCCTCCTCTTCAGCAATTCCTGACAAATAAATTCTAATTTATTAGACTCTGCCTTCAAATGTGGAAAATATGAGTATATAATGACCACCCTTACTGGCTTTTGTTTGTGACAATTTGTTAGTAGGACTGCCTAACTGTGGTATAGCAACACTGTCTCCCTTTTGAGGCTTTGTCGCTTTTTCTATAATAAGCCATTGTCTTTCTTGCACGCAGTGATGTAAATCTCTGCACTTGGGTAGGCAAAATAATTCTGCGTTATCTTGATAACTGAACTAATTATGCCAAGTGAACTCTAGGTATTTATAGCAATGTGGGGGAGGGGGCAGAAAGGGGAAGAAATAAATAACTGGGAAATTCCATTTCATTGTACAATCCTGTGATATTATGGAGCTCTGGGGTAAGAGGAGCAGTTTCTGCTTATCTAATTTTGAAAAGAGCTGTTAAGAAGCATCCCAGATGAGGAGGGAAATTAGGGCTTTAGGATGCATTGCATGAAGCATGCATTTCCCAGTTTCGGTCCTTCCCTCCCCCAGCACCCCATGCTAATCAGGAGAGAACAAGTAAAGTTGTTGCACTTCCGTGTTGCGTAGCTTGAATTCTCATCTTGTCTTGAACTTCAGCAGTCAGAGCAATTGTGCTAGAACACTGAATTCTCCTTTGCGCCTTAATGGCCTTGGTGAGAATAGCTGGAATGAATTAGAACTGGAGGAAGTGCCCACTGATTCCTTGTTCTGGATAACAAGAGTAAAATGAATGGAGTACAGTGTACTTTTTAGTGATATTAGAATGTGGGAGATGCATAGTCTGTATATGGGTATATTTAATCAGGAAGCACTTTTTAATTTTTCCATGAGCTTCAAGGTTGTTAGAATCTTTAATAACTTTGTACTAGGGAAAGGGAGAGCAAAGGGGTTTCCCTCTCCAGTATAAGACACAATTCACAACCCCCCATCCGATGTTAATTTCACGATCTGAAGAGAAACCAGAGTATGTTAATTTCTTTGAAAAATAAATTCCAAGAAACTCTTTCTTGGAAAAAGAAGAGTTTGGATTTATATCCCGCTTTTCTCAGCCCTAAGGCTTCTCAAACCAGCTTACACACTCTTTCCTTTCTGCACAACAAACACCTTGTGAGTAGGTGGGACTGAGAGAGTTTTGAGAGAACTGTGACCCAAAGTCACCCATCAGGTTTCATGTGTAGGAGTGGAGAATCAAACCCAGTTCTCTAGATTGGAGTCCGCCGCTCTTAATCACTACACCACACTTGTTAATTTTATGAAACACTAAATCTTTAGAAAATATTTTTTTGGTGGGAAAATAAAGCAATAGCACATTTTCTGTCCCTACCTTGTCTGTATGTAGCTTCATTTCTCTGTTACTAATAGTCATGGAACCGTCTAGTTTGTAAGAGTGACAAGGATAAGCAATTAGTATGTTGGAAATGTTGTTTGTCTCCTACCCTTTTCCCAAGGAGCTTAGGATGCATAAGTCTGGAGTATCATCCCCTCCATTCAGTGCAGTGTGGGAGATTGTTCTATGATCAGCTCCAAGATTTATATCAGAGTGGACATTTGTACTTGGAAACTCTGGTTCAACTCCATAACTGCTATACTGATTCATCTTCTTAGATAATAAGAGTCAAAAGACTAGATTAATGCATTTTAGGGGTAAAACCTGCTTTGGAATAGATATAATCTACCTGAGGTTATGTTTTGCTGATAAAACAATTATTTGTAGTTAATTTTTCCTGTTTTATCATTTCCCCATTAGAGCTGCTAATAAGAAGCATTGGCAATGCTGGCTCCAACACATTTGTCGTGTCTAATAAATTTCACACCAAAAGTATGAAAAATCAATGCGTTGGGATAAATATTGATGAGTTACAACTCTTGATCGTTATGCCAGCTGAGATGGATGGCTTGGTGCAGTTTTGTACCTGAGGAAAGTGTTATGAATGGCTTACTCTGTGAAGGCTTTAATTTGTTTGATGTTGACCTTCATTCAGAGGTGGCACTGTATGTTTAGATAGAGAATACGTATTTTTTTTCCTTTAGAGCATGAAAGTGTACATAAAATGAAGTATCAACAGTAAAAAATGTAAGCAAGGATTATGTTTCCAGTTCTTGCAGTACAATTTGGGGGGCAGTCATAGCATTTCTCCTTTCTGTCTCTATTGAGATATTAAATTTTAATAGGGGCATAAAGAATTATTTGTAAATACCTTGTGAAAGCTGCCACTCTGCAGTCCGGAGCAGTAGTTGAGGCTGTCGCTTCTCTAAGATGCCTTCCGTGGTGTTCCAGGCGCAAATGACGAAGAGTAACTTATGGTGGGTGTGCTGGGTTCATATGTTGTCCTTTCCAGAACTTCTCAGCTCTTGTTATGACAGGGAATCACGGGGATGATCTCACAGTTGCAGATTACAGCTTTCTGCAGTTGGTTTACATGTGCAGAGAATACAATTTAGAACGAGTGCTTCTGTATTTAATGGGGGAATACAGCTTTCAGAAGGATATGTTTTTGCCCAGCAACAGGCACCTATGGAAGGAAATCTGTCTTTGAACAGAGGAACGAGAGCAATGCAAAAAAGAGGTAGGAAGATTTATGGACGCAAAGGGAACATTTGCAATGGATCATCACTTAAGCAGTTTTTAAAATAACAGCTGGACCACTGTCTTTCAAAATTAAGAGTGACTCTGGAAAGTAGAGATGAGGCAGCTTAGTTCAGGAAGTCAGTGGGGCTAACAGGATCTAAAATATAATGCTTGTGATCTGGTTATGACCTGCAGATTTTAAACATAGAATGATAAGCACTGTGGAAAGGCAGAGCCAACCCCAGGGGTTTGGGGGCTCAAGGTAAACGATGACTTTGTTACCCCGCTCCCCCCCACCCATCATGTTTTTGTGAAGCTTCACTGTGACACATTTTACCTCAATTTGCATGTACTCGCATTTTCCTCAGTTGAAAATAAGTACTATAACAACTCCCAAAATGATGCACAGTTTTCCAAGGACTGTGATAGTTTGGCATGTAAGAGAGCATGCTCATATGATAGTAAATAGAGAAATGGTTCGTGTGTCACACTAGGATCTGGGAAGTCAAGGCTCATATCCCCACTTGGCCACAGCAGTTCACTAGTTAACTTTGGTCCAGTCATACATTCTAACTTAACCTACCTGACAGGGTTATTGGGAGCATAAAATGAAAAATTATATAAGCTGCTTTTGGTCCCTGCTGTGGAGGATGGCGGAGTAAGATTAAGTAAATAAACTTTAATCTGTTGGTGCCCTTTGAAGCCTGTTTTTTTCAGCCTGTCTTTCGACAGATTTTCTTTCAGCCTTGCCTGTTGGGGGAGTCTGAATTCTGCTCTGGAACCAGTGTAGCCCTGCGCTGGCATGGGTGCCTACCCCCCCCCCCCCCCGCACAAGAGGCAAATGTGCCAGTGTGTGTGTGTGGGGGGGGGGTTAGTTACCCCAGCAACTGCGCTGCTCCATGGCACCTGAGCCAGAAGCTGCTGCCCCTTGGCGAGGCCTGCAGTTGCAAAAAGCTGCGCTGGGGTGGGCCAGGCAGCGGGGCTGACATTAGTCAGTGTCCTCCCAGCTTTTGCCCTCTGGAATGCCGGCTCTTACACACCTTTTGGGTGGTGTAAACCCATAGAGCACAATGGAGGGCTTCTCGGAGGTTTTTAGCCTCCACACGCTGCCAAAAAGACCTCCTGGAGGTGATGGGGAAGAGCCGAAGTGGTGCTGCAGCTCACCGCTGCAGGGTCTGGATGGGGCTGTTTGTCTCTCAGAGCCAGCCCAAATATTTAGGTGCCGGACTTCTTTTCAGCTTCCAGTTTGTATTTTAATGACCATACTTTCTCATTACTGTATTGATAACCACAAAACCTAATTCTAAACTTTGAATATCATCTTGTGGTTTTATTCAAGCTATGACAAAAGGATTGTAATATAAATAATATGTGTATAATCCTGGTTGTCACTATAACAAAATCCTAATCCTAACATAAGTGCTCATCAGTTTCTCATAACTTCGTTATTGTTTTCAAACGTTGTATTTCATCAAATGTTGGAGTTAGAAAGCAGCTGGTTAAGAAATCATCTGCCACATTTGAATGGTATAAAGTTATCGCAAGCCAGCGGTGTCGAACTTTGGCGCTTCAGATGTTCATGGGCTACAATTCCCATCAGCCCAATGGACTACAATTCCCATCAGATGTTCATGGACTACAATTCCCGCCAATTGGCCATGCCAGCAGGGCTGATGGGAATTGTAGTCTATGAACATCTAAAGCGCCAGAGTTGGACACCTCTGACTTAAGCAAAGACAAGAGCTTTACACACACTCATTTTTTCATCACACGATAAAACATACTAAGCTGTTAAATGATGAATAATCTTTATACTCCCACGGAGGATTGCTGAGAGAAGCTGCAGTAAAATACCAGGTGCTGGGATGATATTTGTAGATAGCACGGCAATCTGGCACCTGGGATTCGTAAAGCACTGTTCTCAGCAACTGTCCACTTTCTCCATGTGGTGAGGCTGACCCTCTGTAAAGACAGTTGAGGTTTGGGAGGAGAACATTTCATTTTCTAGTCTTTTCCGCAACTGCATCCCCCCCCCCCCCCCCCGGCAGACACTGGACTGACAGATTGCAAGAGAGCCAGTGTGGTGTAGTGGTTAAGAGCAGGTGGATTCTAATCTGGAGAACTGGGTTTGATACCCCATTCCTCCACCTGAGTGGCAGAGGCTTATCTGGTGAACCAGATGTGTTTCTGCACTCCTACACTCCTGCTGGGTGACCTTGGGCTAGTCACAGTTCTTTCAGAACTCTCTCAGCCCCACCTACCTCACAAGGTGTCTGTTGTGGGGAGAGGAAGGGAAAGGAGCTTGTAAGCCACCTTCAGTCTCCTTACAGGAGAGAAAGGTGAGGTATACATCCAAACTCCTCTTCTTCTTCAAAGCCCTGGTGATGAATGAGATGCAAAGGAGGCGAGGGAGGAGTTTCTCCTTGCTTATTCCTAGTTCCTCACAGATGCCCTGGGTGTGGCACGAATTGTGAGACTTGAGTTGCTTTTCCAGACCTGCCTGGCTCCGTGTTACACCATGTACAGGGCCTGAGAAGGAGGCAAAGGATGCTGTCCCTCTCTTCCAAACCAGAAAATGAGTTCAGGATGCTGGGCAGAGGGAGGAGGTGACTTTACATGGCCTCTTTCCCTCTGTCCTTCAGGCTAAGCTCAGAGAGAGAATTTTGAGAAAACATTTAGTGTTTAAAACCCTTTTCTTCCATTATCTCAATCCTGACATTCCTGTAAAGTACCGGTAGGCCATTTTCCTCATTTTTGCACCATGTTGAGGCTGATTATGGGTTTGTCTAAGGCTAGCTAATAAGCTTATGGCTCAGGGTATTTTTTTCACTGTGGCTTCCCTGCTTGGTCTGATGCCACCTCTGTCATCTACTGCAGTCCATGAATTGGGCTAAATATTTTTCAGACAGTTGGATGCACACCAACATCACATTTCTTGGTGTTTTTTTAAAAAAAACATCCTGTTACGGCCTTGAGAAAGGTGACTTTTGTCATGGGGAATAAATTGTTGAGGCTTCCTCTGTACCTCTTTAATTGTCATTAAAGCTATTTTGAAATGAAAATGGACCTCCAGTTCCTTTTTCTAGTGGTCGAGGCATCGATGAATGCAAATTAAAATGGAATTTTGATTTGGTCCTTGTTCCTTGCCGAAGTCTTTGAGCAGCACATCTTTATTTATGATGCTTGAAATCTGTCTGCGTGCGGCTATTAGTGCTTTGTTGTGTTGCCAAATGGCTTTGAAGGACACGAGCGTTTCCTTCTGAGAACACTTCAGCCCTGGAATCAGCCTGTTGCCATCTGTATAAAAGAAAGATGGCTAATTGCAATTATATTTATTGCTTTCAATTTGGGGAAATGAGAAAACCGGTTGCAAACCTCTTAATGTGTGTTGTGATGCCAGGCTGACCTAACTGTTGTACTGATGTGAAGCAGGAGTGACTGTTTAAGCAAGGCCCAAAATGTAGCCGCTATATGTAGAAGGGCTTTAGTTTTCCACAGGCAAGATTACAAATGTTCCCAGTACTTGGCTGAGACAGCTGTTGAACTGCTGTACCTGATGTATCAGAGCTTTTGCCTTTTGAGAAGTAGGAAAAAGTTGAAAATGGGGAAAAAAACACATTGCTTAGTGAAGAAAGGAGAGTATATTTGGATCGAGAGCTGAACGTTACCTACAGTGAAAACATTGAACTTTATTATATACCGGTACAACACATTAATTGTGAATGAATTAGTCAGATCCATCTGGTGCCAAAGAAACCCATCTGGTGGCTACACAAGAGAGGGCCTTTTTAGTGGAGGTCCCTTAATTATGGAACAGTCCCGGTAGGGAGGTGTGCCTGTAGCCCTCACTCTCCATCATTAGTAGGCAATCAAAGATGATTTTATTCAGGAAGGCGTTCGGGAAGTTTAGTTTTTATATTGGCAGTTTTAAATTGTGATTGTAATTCATGGCCTAAAAATACGTGTTACGTATTTTTACAATTTATGTTATATTTGTACTTTAAGCTGCCTTGAGCTCTGTAAGGTAGAAAGGCTACTAATAAATGCTTTAAATTGAAAACAAATAAACAATGTATTCTTCAAAATATGTTTATACACACATACATCCATACAGTAAACATGGGGATCATTCTGTTGTACACTAAAATCTTTTGAGGAAACATCTGTGTTAAGACCTTGTCTTAAGCATTATACTCATCTCAAAAGGTAAAATATATCACGTACTTCTTCAGTGCATGCTCCAATTTTTCCACTTTTAAAAGAACTTCAAGAACCATTTTTTCAAGAATTTTCTTCTATCTACTTTTTCTCTCTCTATAACATGGAATTTCAGGGTCCTTAATCGTGTGCAGGGATTTGGTGATACTGACTCTTGATTTGCTGATTTGGCTATATATGAGCTTTATTTACCCCCACCCCTGACTGCTTATGTAAGGAAAAATGGAACTGAAGTTGTATCTATCAGCATTCCTTTTACTCCCAAAACCAAAGTGCTTCTCTTAGATGTTCTAGCTCAGGGGTCTGCAACCTGCGGCTCTCCAGATGTTCATGAACTACATGGCCAAGTGGCCATGCTGACAGGGGCTGATGGGAATTGTAGTTCATGAACATCTGGAGAGCCGCAGGTTGCAGACCTCTGCTCTAGCTGTTACTGCTGAAAACAGGGATTGTAAGCTAGGCATGTGGTGCTGACTTGGTTAGCCCTTGAAATGAGTAGGTTTTTACTGTTGCATTGTTTTTCTCTTTCATTTCGTTTATACTTTACTCCTAGAATATTTATCAACTTTTATTGAATTGTGTTTTGCAACTGGAGCATTGCAGTTACCTCTAAACATTAATATTAATTATAATACTACTTTATTTATATGCTGCCCTTCCCTTGCCAAACAGGGCTCAGGCTGGTTTACAGCATGTTAAAAACATCAATAATACAGGCCATAAAATGCAAAAGTTAATACATTAAAATAGAGAAAAGCACAACTCTTAAAATATGGTGCCTACAATCAATCAAAATCCTGCCTAATTAAAGCAGAAGAAGGGAGGCTGGAAGGGAAGAGAGCTGGAAGGCAGAGGCCGGTCGGAGGGAGTGTAATCCAGTCCAGTAAACAGAATGTTACAGATGTAAAACCATTGCTGCCCTCAGCCATAGGCCTGGTGGAACCTCTCTATCTTACAGGGCCTTTGAAACTGGGAAAGATTGGTCAGGGCCTGAGTCTCCTTGGATAAAGAGTTCCACAAGGCAGGCCCCAGGACCAAAAAGCGATGGTCCTGGTTGAGGCCAGCCGGATAGTCTTTGGGCCAGGTATAAGCTCTTTGTATGTGTGTGGGGGGTGGGAGTGTAATGGAAGAGGCAGTCACCCACATGTGAAAGTCCCAGACTATTTAGGGGCTTTAAAGGTAAGCACCAGTACCTTGAACTTGATCTCGAAGTTGATCCAAAGCTAGTGCAGCTGGCAGAACATAGGTTGAAGCACAGGATCTTGTGAGGACCTTCACAGCTGCACTCTGGACCAGTTGTTTCCGGGGCAGTTTCAATCCATTTTACAGCAAGTTACGGTGGTCAATCTGGAGGTGATGGTTGCATGCATCACTGTGACCAGGCCAAAGTGAGATAGGTAGAGCAGGAGTTGCTGGGCCTAGCAAAGGTGGAAGAAAGCTGACCAAACAACACTAGTGGTTTGGACCTCCAGAGGAAGGATCATGCAGGATCACCCCCAGACTCTTGGTGGAGGCAGATTATTTCAACTGAACTCTCGTCAAGAGTTGCCAGATTTGGCCGATCCAGTCCACTCCGGCCCAGCCACAGGACCTCCATCTTGGATGGATTCAGTTTTAGCCAACTCTGCTTAAGCCATCCCCCACACAGCCCCAGGCACTTGGTTGATGTTATCTGGGACGATATCCATCCAGCTGTCAATCAGCAGGAAGATCTGGGTTTCATCAGTGTACTGTGACACCCCAGCCCAAAACTCTGAACCAGTTGGCCGAAGAGGTGCATCTAGATATTAAAGAGGACTGCTTCAGGGCTTAAAGAAACTGTGGAAGTGGTGTGGCTCAGTGGTGGAGCGTCTGCTTTGCGTGCAGAAGGTCCCAGGTTCAATCTCCAGCATCTCCAATTAAAAGGACCAGGTGGTGGGGCAGGTGGAAGACCTTGGACCCTAGGAAGCCACTGCCAGTTTGAGTAGACAAAACTGACCTTGATAGACTGACAGTCCGATTCAGTATAAGGCAGCTTCTTATGAGTTCATCAATATTTAAATACCAAACAGAAAACCATTTTGATTCACCAGTGTCACTTCTGTTCCTTCACAGCTCCATCTTGCAGTGTGGCACATACCTTGTGCATACAACTAATCTTCATGTGTTGCCTCCCTCTGTTGATTTGGGGTAATTGTTGCATTCTAACGTCTGCATTTATAATCTATAAACTAAGAAGGAGAGTTGAATAGTGTGCTGGCATATTGAGAAATTGAAGATTGAAAGCCATCATGCATTCTTTGTGTTAAAGGTGCTGGCTTCACGAATAGACCTTTCTAGAAAACAACGGACTGGTATTTTTGCAACCTAGTCCTGGAGTGAGGGTGTGTGTGTGTGTGTGTGTGTGTGAAAATATTAAACAAATAAATCTGTGTATTTCTAAATATATTCTCATATTAAGCATATTGATCATCACTGCATTTCTCCTCTGAGGTCCTTGCAACAGTTTGCTTAGTTTAGCACTTATAGAAATAAGCAAAGTAAAGCTCATTGCATATTATGTGGTTACAGTAGGCAAAATACTATGTTCCTCTTGGCCATGATTTGCCTCTTGAATATTGTTTAACAGTTTTTTAATAATAATTTTTAATCATTTAAATTTTTTAATAATATGTAACTTGTTTTTTGTGTGCAATGAACCTTCTAAACTCTCTCAAACTTTCTCTTTCAGATCTGTTTTCTTCTGTTTGCAATTCTGTATATTGTTTCCTACTTCATCATTAGAAGATACAAGAGGAAAGCAGGTAACTGTTTAATTTGAAGTTTCGATCATGTTCAAAACGGGAACTTGTGTCACTGCTAGCAGTAGTGCCTGGGTTCCGCTTTTAGGTTGTCAAAATGTATTTTAAGTGCTGTGGGTATGGCAGAGAAAGAAAGGCGATTTTATAGTGTGTTCCTTGTCAGTAAAATAGCCAGCTAATGAGTGTAAGTGGGCCTGCCCTTGACTAGTCCACATCTCTGCTTTCCTGGCGGCTTCGTCACCAGCAGCTTTTATTTCATTGTGAGCTTTCAAAAGAACATTTGGGATAGTTTAGTTTGGCCCAAGGGATGTGTCCATGGAAGCAGGGGTTAAAGTGGGTTTTAAAAAAAAGTTTTTAATATTTATTTTGTTAGTTTTTATTATGTGATTTACTAGATTGTTATTGTATTTTATGGTTATTTGTCTTGAGACCTTAGTCAGGATAATGATGGTCATATAAATGCTTTAAATGAAATGTAGAGATGCAGTAGAACTTTCCTAGCAGATACCCAGCTCTTTTAACTGTCCCCATGAATTGTTCCTTGCTTTGCGTGTGGGCTAGAAGCAGAGGTGTTCCTCTCATTGGCAAAGTGGGCAGCTGCCCAGGGCACCACCTTGTGGTGGGCGACAAAATTGCAGGTTCGTTTGTGGGGGATTTTGTATTTTCAGTGTTTTTTCTGTTTTTGGCTTGCAGGGGGCAAAAATTTTAGGCTAGCAGCACCAAAATTTCAGGGATTTTTTGGGAGACTCTCCTGATGATATGACCCGGGTTTGGTGAGGTTTGGTTTAGGGAGTCCAAAGTTATGGACTCCCAAAGGGAGTCACATGCATTTTATCAATAAGGAAAGTGGAACAATGAAATGCTGGGGAAAGCAGAGTGCAAGTCCAATTGCAGGTGTGTTTGCAAATGAACTCTACGCAGTCAAGTGCAAATGTGCCTCACCCTTCTGTGAAATGAACAAAATATATACCCCACCACACAATCACTCCACATTGTGTCACACAGAGGTGTGCATCTTACTGTGACATGTCTCTGAAGATGCCAGCCACAGAATGCAGGCAAAACATTAGGAGCAACACCTACAGCCACGGAGCCCAGAAAACCCACAACAGCCGGTTGATTCCAGCCAAGATAACCTTTGACAGTACAGACTATAAAATGTTTTAAATAAATGTAACTATTTATATATGCTAATATAAATGTGGAGCCACTTTTAAAAACATTGTAAAAGTTCCAGAGAAGAGATGAAAGGGTGGATGACTCTCTTGTGTGATCTCATTTGCATTGCTGGAATTAATGTCATAATTTCCTGAAAGTCATGATCAGTCCGCATCTTAGAACACCATCATACAGTGATGTTATGCATGTAGAAAAATCACGCACCAGAGATGCACTTCACTGGTATAAGCATATACAGGGTGTTTGGATGATGTTTGTCCTTTGATTAGCAAATGGGAAATTAGGTGCTGTGGTTTCTGCTCTTCTATTTTTAGTCTGTGATCACCCAGAAGAAAACCTGTACTCTTGTGCGATGCTGCCACCTCGTGGCCAAGTATCTGCATATTAGCAACCTTTCCTGTGGCATCTTCTTGGTGGCACACGTGGTGATGGCATTGCAGTCGAAAAGCGTTCATTTCTACAGCGGTCGGGTACTTGACCCACCTGGTAGGGAAAGACTTGAAAAAAAAACCTTGAAAAATTCTGGGATGTTCTCCCCGCCATTCCAGAGTGGAAGCAAATCAGTGGTTTTAGCTATTGCATTTGACTGGAATGACGAGCAGTGCCCTTGAAGAGTTTATTCGGGATCTTTTTTCCAACGGTTGCGGGATACAGAGCATTCTGTGAGGGCACTGCTTCTGCAGCCTGGTGTCAGCCTTTGTGAAGGGCATCCTTGATAACTGTTGTCTTGCTTCATATTCTTCCGCCTGCTGCATGCAGTGAAAGAGTTTTATCTTCCCCTTCCTCCCAAGTTTCCTTGTTGGAAGAGATTTAGGTGTCTAAAGTTATAATTACTTCAGTCCAAGTCTGTTGACTTCAATAGCTTTAGATTAGGGTAACTTTGTGTAGAGTTGCATTTAATTTTATTCCCAGAGATAAGACAAGAAACAAAAACAAGTAAAAGTCACTCTAACAAAACATAATATGAATGTGTGTTTTTTTTCAGATGAGCAAGAAGATGAGGATGCCATTGTCAACAGAATTTCGTATGTATATCTTAAGGCTGTCTTTCAGTGTTATGCCATCTGTGTTATGCCAGCTTTAATATTCTGCAGGAAAAAATAGTACAGTTCCTTGAGAGCAACCTGCTGCTTCATGATTTAGCATACTTCAATAAGCATGTATGATGGCTGTGAAAATATGTGTTGCTGGGACAGCTTCTAAATTTCTAGTTTGAGGACAGGAGTACCTGTGAGTGGAATAACCTTTCAGGGCAACTTTCAAACACAGTGTCTCCATTTTCTTTTTATTTGCTTTAAAATGTACTTTAGCATTATTTAAGAATCCAGAAATGATTCCTCATAGAATTCCAGGGTGCAGAATTGCTCCGATAAGAGATAAATTGGAGTGTCTGTGTACAGGGGCAGATTTGTTGGGCTTTCTATGGAATTGTGTAATCAGAACTTGGGTTAAATACATTTGAGTGCTTCAGGATGGTAAAATATAAAGGGGAATTCAGCGAGTGGCTCGAAAGAGCTCTTTGAGTCATGGTTGGCTTCAGAGGCCTTCAAGGGTCAGGACTGAAGGCAGCATTCTTTGAGATGGGGCAGCTGCCAGGACCCCCATTCTTTCTGGAATGGCCTGTTGCCTCAGTGTCCCCCACCCACAGGCTGTTGGGGAAAGATGTTCAGATGGTGTACAGTGGCTGTACTCCTCGAGGGCACAGGGGTGATGTTCCCATTTAGATACACTGTCCAGCACCAGTGGGGAAATAACAAATGATCAGTGAGAAGGCTCACAGATGGGTGGAGAAGGAAGAACACACAGGTGAAGGGGAGATGTGGGTGAGCTGGAGGCAGGGTACAGGCGAGGGGCCTGGTGATGTTCATTGGATGGGAGGGGGCTCACAGGCACATTCTCCCTGGACCCTTCCAAAACATGGAACTGGCCTTGAGGGGAATGAGGAATGGCAGGGACTTGCTCCCTGGAGCGGTGGTTGGGATTCTGTTAACAGCAGTCTTGAAGGGCAACTATTGAATCATTCTCCTCTGCGTCATTCCAATTTCAGTATATGTGCTGCCGAACTGAGCACTGTTGAATTATTCTTCACATAGAACCATCGAATCACAGAGTTGGAAGGGGCCATTCAGGCCATATAGTCCAACCTCCCTGCTCAATGCAGGATCAGCCTGAAGGATCCCTGGCAAGTGTTCATCCAATCACAGCTTGAAGACTGCCAATGATTTGTTTTATTTAAGGGAAGAGGTATAAACTGAACTCTGATAGATTTGTATGCAAATGCCATCTGGGAGTGCCTCTAGCAAGAGAATGGCAAACCAGAGGTCCTAATTGCATGCTTAGTCAGGGTACCACACAGATAGCTGGTCAGTTATCCAGTCCTGCTTAGCTATGCCAGGACCTTCCTGTGTGATTGCTTTGCTGCTCTTTGCATGGGAATCTGGGTTAGAAGGAAGTGTAGAACATATGTGAATGACACTTTACATGATGGAACATGATTGGTTTCTTTATTTGCATGAGATCCTCAAGACAAACATTTGTGTGTTAAAGATTCTGCACTCTGGATGATTATTTTTATTATAAGCATTTTTATGCAGCCTTTTGAGAGCTAGCATAATGTAATGGTTAAGGCAGTGTTTCCCAACCTTTTCGACGTCACGGTACCCTTGGCCTCACTCTTCATATCTCATGGTACCCCTGCCATCCCCTCCACCTTTCCCTCCCAGTGCCCCTGCTTGTCATCCCCACACTTTCACCTCCAAGGGTGAAGGGAAGCACTGGGGACAGGTTGGGAAGTGGCTGCTGACCTTGCAGCAGGCCCTGCCCCATGGGCCAGCTCCATGTCCTTGCTGGCACTAGTGGGAGACACCACAAAAGTGAGGGGGGCTGGTAGCATTGCTGCGGTACCCCTGGGACATGCTCACGGCACCCCAGGGTACCACGGAACCCTGGTTGAGAATCGCTGGGTTAAGGTGTCGGACTAGCACTTGGGAAACCCAGGTTCAAACTCTTGTCATGGAGGTTTGTCGAGTGGCCTTGGGCCAGTCACACACTCTCAGCCCTGACCCTGCCTAGTATTTGGGTAGAAGATCTCCATGGACTTCCACGAGTGTGGTGAGCGGACAATGGACACCTGCTTCCGAATGTCGGTTGCCATAAGTCAGCTGTGACTTGATGCCCCCCCTGCCCCGGTTGCTTTTTTCACCCGGACTGGGGTCTCCAAGACAGTGAACAATCTAACATGAAACATATATTTAAAATAGGGTAGTATAAAAATTAAAAACAAATTACAGAGTTCAGATTCATACCTGATAGAAAAGATGTGATCTAGTGGCTAGAGGCTGGACAGCAAAGTTTTTTTTTCATGTTAAGTATAGCTTCTTCGGTATTTAAGTATGTCAGGAAAAAGATCCACTAGTACTAATTTTTTTTGGAGCGAGGAGAGCAGCACTCTTTTTGTATTGAAGAAATGTCTAGTCCTTTCCTTGGATGTATGAGATGGTAGAGTCCACTATCTTCAAGTGCGTTGTTGGTAGACTTTTTGCTGTGCTAAAATCTTTTTTCCTGATATACTCCCTTTCGAAAAATCCTGACCGCAGGCTGTCAGTGAAAGAAACCGTTTTGTTGTATATTACATAAGAGTGTTTGTTTTAATCTTAAGGGAGCAATTTGTTGCCAAAAGTCGTAAGCCAGGGATAGGCAACCCCCAGCACTTGTGCCAAGAGGCATGCCAATTTTTTCCCCTTGATATTTCTGCCTAGGCAACCAAAATTCTGGCAGTGTTGGTGGGGCCAGCCAGGTGGGGGAAGGCAGGAGGCAAACCACAACAGCCACTTGATTCTGGCTGTGAAAACCTTTGACAGCACAGAGAATTTTGTTTCCTGCCCATTGATTCTGTCCTCTGTGCTCCATAAGTTTTTCCGTCTGACAAGTTTTCAACAAGTAATCAAAGAACTGCTTTCGGCGTATGGAAGGGCTGTGCTGTGCTGTGCTGTGCTGTGCTCAGAAGGGACTCCTGCATCCCCTCCCCCCCTTGAATGCTGTTTCTGAGCTGCCTCAGCATCAGAAACAAGCTGGCATGCTGTGGCCTGGAGGCAAGCCCAGAGACCCCTTGAGCAAAAAGAAATGCTTGCACTGTTTTGGAAGTCCAGCCTATATGGTAATGGTATCTATCTTCAGAGGATACCTGAGTTGCTACCTGAGCAGAGCTAAACTAACCTTTTTGGCATATCAGCAGTACTAGTCTTCACCAGCAGAGGGAGGGCTTCCATTAACCTTGCCAAATTTGTCTTGCTTGGACGTCCTTCAGCTATTGTATAGGTCAGGGGTCTGCAACCTGCGGCTCTCCAGATGTTCATGGACTACAAATCTCATCAGCCATGCTGGCAGGTGCTGATGGGAATTGTAGTCCATGAACATCTGGAGAGCCGCAGGTTGCAGACCCCTGGTATAGGTATATTAAGCCAAATTTAGTGAACTCCTTCAGTATAGTTGATGATACATGGAAACTCTGTTCTAAATACTCAGTGGGGTTAGCCAGGATCTTAGACATACCAAGTACTGTTTTAAACTATTTTTTTTAAAGTGCAGTTAATCTCTTATTACATGGGAAATATGTTGGAACCTCTGTGAATGAGTTTGCAAGATACATTTGCAAGATAAATTTGATAAGGTAACACTTCCAGGAATATAATTTTTGTAAACTTAACCTACACTAGATTTGCATATAACTAATTAACTGACTAGTCTTTCTGGGAAGGATTCTGTTTTGTTGGAGGCTGGCAAAATAGCGTTTCAGTCTAAATAGTATGTATGTTGTCTTGACTTCTTGGCATTTTAGAATGGTGTAAAATGTGTTTAGCAGGATTTTTACCACCTAGCTCAGTTTATAAAAAGAGTGTTATATAATGGTTAAGAATGTTTATGTTGCCTTCTCTTCTGATGCATCCTGGCATACAAATTTGACCTTTTAAATGCTTAGCTAATGTGTTAAAGCACTACTCTCCTTGCGCAATGGGATTCTCTTTCCTTCTCTCTACCACTTCCATTCTTTCGGGAATAAAGAAAGATGATACGGGATTACTTGAGGGAATGAATGGTCCGCTGCGTTCTAAGAGCTGATAGGGTGTGTATGTGTGGTGGGATGCTTCCACTTTATCTTACTTTACAAAAATTAAGCTCTAGTGAATAGAAATTATTAACACAGTTATTTGTGTGTTGGGTTTATTTTGCTCCGATCACATTAACCATGTTGTTAACAATAACAAATCTCTTTGACTTCCAGGCTGTTCTTGAGTACCTTCACTCTTGCCGTTTCAGCTGGTGCCGTCCTCCTCCTACCTTTCTCAATAATCAGTAATGAGATCCTGCTTTCTTTTCCGCAGAGCTACTATATTCAGTGGTTAAATGGCTCCCTAATTCATGGTTAGTGTTTCGTTACGTAATATAATATGCTCAAATGTGTTCAGTATCTCACAGCTCTCAAATATGTCACAGATATGCTGAAATGGAAACAGAAAGACCCATAGAGATGTGGAAAAATGGTCCATTGGAAATACTAAATCCAACGGGCATTTGTCCATAACTTTGACATTCTCTTTCCCTGCAGAGTCCCCTAAGCCCAAGTTTATGCATCTTGTGGAAACAATATAAAATGTCCTTGTTCAGCCTGGTAGAATGATTTGGCAGATATTTAATTGCCTCAAACCCTTGAAATGGGATAGAAGTCCAAGTAAACAAATGGCCCTTCTTGTAGATGTGTGAGCTTTAGATTGCCTGATCAAATAGACAATTCTGTAAACCAGAGCCTGTAAGGTTACAGCAGGTTTTGTTAAGAGCAGTGGTGTTCCTGCCTAGGGACAGGGGGTACCCTATGTCCCCGGGTGCCCCCATTTGGTCACGTGGGGGGCGCCAACATATCAGGGTCGTTTGTGTGTTTAAAAAATTTTAAAGTGTTTTTTCACGTTCCGGCCTGTAGGGGGCGCATTTTTAAGGCTAGCAGCACCAAAATTTCAGGGTACCATCCAGAGACTGTCCTGATGATACCACCCAAATTTGGTGATGATTGGTTCAGGGGAAGCAAAGTTATAGACCCCCAAAGGGGGTGCCCCCATCCCCATTGTTTTCAATGGGAGTTAACCTGAGATGAGGTCTACCCATTTGAGGGACCATAACTTTGGTGCCCCTGAACATAACTTCACCAAACTTGGGTGGCATCATAAGAATAGGTAACAGATGATACCCTGAAAATTTGGTGTCACTAGCTTTAAAAGTACACCCCTTCCAGGCACCCCAAGAAATTTGCCCAAGATTCTTCGTTTTGCAGTGACTTTGCTCCATTGTAGCCAATGGGGAATTTCTGAGGCAGGCTGCACATTTTTGAAGATAGATGCACTAGACTTTCAGGGTGGCTCCAGGAGGGCCTCCTGGTAATAGCATCCAGGTTTGGAGACCTTTGCTTCTGGGGGTTCAATTTTATGGGCCCCCAAAAGGCTTATTTTTTCCCCGCTCCTGCACATGAAAGCCTGTGGGCTGAGTTCTCTCAGAACTCTCTCAACTCTTCCCCCCC
Source organism: Sphaerodactylus townsendi (assembly GCF_021028975.2). Classification (NCBI taxonomy): domain Eukaryota; kingdom Metazoa; phylum Chordata; class Lepidosauria; order Squamata; family Sphaerodactylidae; genus Sphaerodactylus; species Sphaerodactylus townsendi. The sequence continues at coordinate 67,822,107 of NC_059435.1, forward strand.
CCCCCCACTCCAGAAGCAAAGCTTGGATGCTATTACTCAAGGCCTCTTGGAGCCACTTCGAAAGTCTGGCGCCTCTATCTTCAAAAATGTGCAGCCTGCCTCAGAAATTCCTCATTAGCTGCAATGGAGCAAAGTCACTGCAAAACAAAGAATCTTGGGCAAATTTCTTGGGGTGCCTGGAAGGGATGTATTTTTAAAGCTAGTAACACCAAATTTTCAGGGTATCATCTGTTAACTATTCTTATGATGCCACCCAAGTTTGGTGAAGTTATGTTCAGGGGGACAAAAGTTATGGTCCCTCAAATGGGTAGGCCCATCTCAGGTTAGCTCCCATTGAAAACAATGCGGATGGGGGCATTCCATTTGGGCGTCCATAACTTTGCTGCCCCTGAACCAAACATCGCCAAACTCGGGTGGTATCATCAGAGCAGTCTCTGAATGATGCCCTGAAATTTTGGTGCCACTAGCCTTAAAAATGCACTCCCTGCAGGCCGAAAAAACACCAAAAATACCCTCCAAAAACCCAAATACCTTGCATTCGCATTTGTTCATATTTGGGCAGGACATAATCAGACAATTTTTGTCCAAATGTGCCCAAATTTGCCCAGATTCCAGGTATTTGTTTCATCTGAATCTCCAACCCTCAAAAGTTATGCTGTTTCAGGGTGGGGGAGAATCCACCCCCAAACAGCATCACTTTCAATTTTGTTTTAACCGGGGACCCCAGATTCTCCCTTTAAGGTAGATTTAAAAGAAGAATCTGAGCTCCCTAGTTTAAACACCATTGAAAGTGATGCTGTTTGGTGGTGGATTCCACTGGAGGTGTTTTGTGAGAGATGATGCTGACATTTGTTTGGTAAATGTTTTGCTGGGGGTGATTTGTGAGAGATTTACATGCTTAATACCCACTTGCACTGGCTTGTTGTTTCTCAGGCTAACAACCTACCTCATAGGGTTGTTGTGATTAGGAAATTAGGAAAAGAGTTGGTGGGGAGAGAGCCATGTATGTTTTGATGGGAGTGGGAGGTGTTTTGTGAGCTGGTACAAAAAATCATTGTTTGTTCATGGTGGGGGAGGGTGGCCGCCCATACGCCGGGTGGAGGGGGGGCGCCAAACTCAGGTTTTGTCCCCTGGCGCCAGTTTGCCTAGGTACGCCCCTGGTTAAGAGAAGGTATCTGCATGCCATACAACTCCATCCAACTAAAATCTGGGCAGTTTAGGGGCACTTTTGTTATGAATCTAATGCATATAGTGGACAGGGTGTGGGTGATGAGGTTCACAAGGGCAAAGACTTCTGAGGCAATGCGTTTTCCCCCTAACATTTTCTCTGTGTGGCGCCTCCAGAATCCCAACTTGTTTTGGGAACAACAATATTTGAATGATAAGACCTTATATGGGTTTTTCAGGGGTAGTCAGCAAATTCTAGGTGATTTTTCTGGATTAACAACATAGTCCACAGATCTTCACATGTAGCAGTGGATACATGAGATTGTACGAGAATGTCTGCATAGCCACCTGTAAAACTAGCTGAAGTTGGGAGAGGCACAAGGTAAAAGAATGTCAGAAAGGGACTGAGGTTCAAAAAACGAGAGAGGAATGCTTTAATAGAAATGTTAAATGAGTGATGTATGGGAAGGGCTGCAAAGATTGTTATTCTTCTGATTGCGTTAGTTGCAGTGCAAAGGTAAGACTGTTGTATTAACCCATGGAAAGAAGGGGCAGATAGTTTGGCTGATGATGCAGAAAATGAGGACTTTAAATATACTTAAATGGAATTCCCAGGTGAGAGTTTCGCTTTTGACATCTCATTTGTGACCAGCAGATGGCGATAGAATATAGTGAAAGCTGCAGAGGTCCGGGTCTGTTCCTTAAAGTACTCTAGGCAAGGGTGGGGTTTTATCGACTGAGTGAAATTATTGCTTAATTGCAGCCTTCTTTCTTACTTAAAGGGCTCTAGCGCTGAGATTGTATCAGAGTTGGGCTAATAAGAATACTTTCAGTTGCTAATAAAACCCTTTATACATTGTAACTTCTGTCCTTGCTCATATAAAATTCTTGGGGTGTGGTCACCCGCTCCTTCCTCGGCATGCCCAGGTACACCCTCTTTCTCCCCATCTTTCTTCTCTCTGTCATGACCTTCTTTATTCTGAGGTGAAAAGGGTGCTAGTAGGGAAAAGAAGACGGCTTCCCCTCTTCCGTCTCCAGATACGGAATCTGCCCTTGGATGAGGTTTTTGGCACTGTGACTAGCAAAGGAGGAGAGTTAATGTGCAGAACAGTGTGTTATGTTGCTTGAAAAAAAAGAAAACCTTTTCACCCTCAGAGGCCTCTGTGTTCTTCATGCAGAACAGGTTTTTATTTTTCGGTTTTTTTGGATCATAGCCTTCGTTATGGTGTAAAACTGATGGTTTAGCTTCAGTCGTGGCTGTGCAACTAGCAAGCCTTAGCCAGGTTTCTCATTTGCCTACAGTACGAGGATTCTGAGCCTCTGTTCATAGCCCAATCTTCAGTTTCTGTTTGTGTACAATAATTGTTGCTAGGATGTTAGTCTGTCTTGCCTTATAGTTTGTTATGGTGGACAAGAGCACCAAGTGTGGAGAAGATAATGTGAAGGTGCCACAGCCATCTGTATCAGGTTTTAGAGCAGGAGTGTTGAACTCGTTTGTTACGAGGGCCGGATATGACATAAATGTGGCTTGGTTAGGCTAGGCCTGGGGATGGTAGAGGCTGCCTCTCCTGGTCCCAAAAAGACATTGGGGTGTGTGTGTGCTGACTGGGGAGCCCGCAGCAGGGTGGGGTGGCTGCCTTGAGAGGATTTATCAGACCTGTGATGCAGTTGTGGCAACCCCCCCCCCCCCCCCCCCCGTTTCTGATATTTCCGATGTTTCACCGTATTTTGTTGTGGATAAGTGCTCTTTTCAGAAGCTTCCAACAGTTCAGGAGTAAGTGTGGGGTTTTTTTTTTGCCCCAGCTGGCTCACAGGCCTGATAAGCCCCCTTAAGGGGCTGGATCCGGTCTCTGGGTTTCCTGTTTGACACCCCTGTTTTAGAGTATTAGACAGCACATGACATGTGGTTGAGTCACTTCAGATGCCAGTCATCTCTAGGTTTTAGACTAAGCAATCTGGGGTTTGTGTGACCCTGAATTTGTACTAGATTAAGGACTCTACATTAATCAAGGCTCAACTGGTAACAGTTCTGAGGTCAGTAGATAGGAGGATTCAGAGGTCTCTTAAGAGTAAATGTGAGTGAATTTTTATAATCACCATGTAGCATGTTTCACTGTGTTGTGTTGTGAACAAGTATCCTTTTCAGAAGCTCCCAACAGCATCGATTAATGATAGGGACACCCTTTGAGTTGTGTTTTAAGGATTGTGCATCATTCGCAAATAATATGCATCTTTTTCATTGCATCTAGGTCTGTGGAATCTTGCCTCCCTCTTTTCCAACCTTTGTTTGTTTGTGTTGATGCCCTTTGCTTTCTTCTTCCTGGAGTCTGAAGGCTTCGCTGGCTTAAAAAAGGTAGGTTGATGTGAAGAACCTCAACGTGATGCCAAAATCCTGTATTCGCCTGAGCTGGGCGAATGCAAAACTGTTGACCAGCTTTTAAAATTGACTCTTGTGTCGAGGCTGTTTACATATTGAGTTGGGATGATTGGCTCTGGTGATAATTACAAGTAAATTCACCCAAATAGCCGACTTTAAAAAAAAAGAAGGAAAATGGAGCTGGCATGTTGGAAATACCTTGTTAACAGAATGTCACTGGGAAAAATATGGTTGGTAGTACAAACGGAGGGTGATGTAAATGATATCTGGTGGAGAAATGCACATCTGTCTGAATGGTATTATAAAATGCATTGCTCATTCCTTAAGCTAACATTTAAGCATAGTGATTAGCAAGCCTTTATTGGCATAGACAACAGTACAACAACAATAAAAACAGATTAAAAAGCATATACAATATAGGAAATAAATGTTAGATCAAAGGAAATCTACTGGCGTTTAGTAATTTCCAGGAGAAAGTCTGCCACTATCATACAGAGAGAAGGATCAGGATTGTCCAACAAGTAGTGTAATCTAATTAAATCGGGGAGATGGGGTAAATGTAAAGGAGTAAGATTCACATACTTGGATCTGATTTCCTTGAATCTGAGACAGTGTAGTAATTGGTGGGCCAGAGATTCAACTGAGCCATCGTTACATGGACACAATCTTTTAGCCTTTTCTTGCTTATTAAATCTGCCATGTAACAAGGCAGAAGGCATAACATTAAACCTGGCGAGCATTATGGCTCTCCTTTGAGCAGGGTTTATTAAGCAATACAGGTAGTGTGCCAACTGGCCCCGTTCAAATGGGAGAGAAAAATACAGGGGGGAGCACGTTTTCTTGGCTGCGGCGATTAGGGTAGAGAACTCTCTATCCAATAGTTGACCTTTTAATTTTCTATAAGCTTCTGGATAGGACAAAGGGCAAAGTGAATCCACTGACAGTCCAATAGAGGCCATTTTTTCTTCAATTATGGAAAACCATGGGTTGGAATGGGTGTCAGAGAGCAGACGGTGGACCAGGGCATTACAGTCCGAGAGAAAATGAATTCGCAGCCGGAATCTAAAAGCCCTCAGCCAAGCGGCTGATTCCAAGGAGTTTTGACCTAACTCCAGACCATTTAAGCATAGTTTAAGCATAACAACAGTGATGTGCGAGAGCGCCTGAATCTAGTGGGCTAGCAGTGGCATGGCTGGCAATGAAGAGGAGCTGGGGGTGGATATTCCTGGATGGGGACACGGTGGGAGCGTGTCTTCTCAGCTCTCTGGCTTGTTGCTCTGTCATGCAGTTAGTCACCCTCTTTCTGCAGGAGGAGCCCCCACAGAACTTCTGGAAGTCTTTTCAGAATTCCTGAGTAGATGGACACTTGTGTCTCGAGGTTGTTCAGTACATGAAGACAGCTAATTTAATAGTAAACAGTCATGTCAGATCATGTATAAGTCACATGTAAATGCTGCCAGCGTGCCGTTCGCTTTTCAGTGATTCTATGAAGGCATCTCGGTAGCAAATACACAGCTGTGGAGCAGATGGCGCTGGGTGAGAGCAATTCACACGGCCATCTCTGCACAGAAGTCTTCTTGTGATATGATGAACATACTGTATGAAGGACCCCTCCCACTCATACTACATGTATGTGTGTGTATATTGTTGTGAATATGACTACTATTAAACTACTTGATAACCAAAATGGAATTTGGAAACGAAATCCATCTCACCATCCATCTACTCTGCTCTTTAAAAATGTGCATAAAGGTCTGTTCTGGGGTTTTTTTGCTTTAAGTTGTGATGTTCTTACTTACACCTTCCTTTAAAATGGCAGCTTGTAGTGAGCTGGGAGCTGTTCTCACATGTGCAATTTAAGAGTTGAAAATATGACGTCTGCCCTAAGTTTTACTTGTGTCCTGTTTGTCAAAGTTCAGAGTGACTTACAAGAGGATTCCGGCTGTCTCCCACCCAAGCTCTCTGTTTTACATGTCCACTGACCACCATTCATGCATCTGCTGACATTTAATGACAACAGATGAAAGCCAGTCTTAAGACTCCCCAAGACTTAGAAGAGTTTGGATTTATATCCCCCCTTTCTCTCCTGTAGGAGACTCAAAGGAGCTTACAATCTCCTTGCCCTTCCCCCCTCACAACAAACACCCTGTGAGGTGGTGGGGCTGAGAGAGCTCCGAGAAGCTGTGACTAGCCCAAGGTCACCCAGCTGGCATGTATGGGAGTGCACAGGCTAATCTGAATTCCCCAGATAAGCCTCCACAGCTCAGGCGGCAGAGTGGGGAATCAAACCCAGTTCCTCCAGATTAGAATGCCCCTGCTCTTAACCACTACGCCACTGCTGCTCCTTAGGGCAATGAACCCCATCATGCTCCCAGTAGTTTATTTATTTATTTATTTATTTATAATCAAATTTATATACCGCCCCTCCCCCGAAGGGCTCTGGGCGGTAAACAACACAATCATCACAACAATAACATTAAAATCCCAATTAAAACAGCGAATTAAATAAGTTACAGCGGCATCCAACAAAACTTCATAAAACGTAATACACCCACCCTGGAAACAGACCCAAAAAGCTGAGGGCCCAATTAAGGGCCCAGAGCATAAAAAGGAGGGGAGGGGGGGGAGGGCGCACTTCAGCGGTCAGCCCCTCCAAACGCCCGGTGGAACAATTCGGTCTTACAGGCCCTGCGGAACTCTCCAAGATCCCGCAGGGCCCGAATAGCTGGTGGTAAAGTGTTCCACCAGGCAGGCCAGGGTTGTAGCGGCCCTGGCCCGGTAGAGGCCAACCGTGATCATCGAGGGCCAGGGACAGCCAGCAAGTTGGCCTCTGCCGAACGCAGAGGCCGCGAAGGGACATATGGGGTAAGACGTCCCGAAGGTACCAAGGTCCCAGACCAAGCGTAAGGCCTTAAAGGTGAGTACCCACACCTTATGAATGATTCGAACTCAACCGAAGCCAATGCAAGCTGCGCTAACACAGGTTGAATGTGTTCTCTAAAGGCACCACCTGTGAGCACACGCGCCGCTGCATGTTGTACCAGTTTCAACTTCCGGATCAGACGTAAGGGAAGGCCCGCGTAGAGCGAGTTACAATAGTCTAACCTAGAGGTGACCGTTGCATGGATCACAGTGGCGAGGTCTGCCTGGGAGAGGAAGGGGGCCAACCGCTGGGCCTGTCGAAGATGAAAAAACGCAACCTGGGTTATATGGGCCACCTGGGTCTCCATTGAAAGAGACGAATCCAGGTGGATCCCCAGGCTGCGGGCGGAGGAGGCTGGTGCCAATGTAGCCCCCTCCCACTCCGGCGGTTGGAAATCCCCCGCCTCCCCCCGGCGGCCCAGCCAAAGGATCTCCGTCTTCGATGGATTCAGTTTTAACCTGCTCTGTTGTAACCATCCAGCAACCGCCTCCAAACAATGCTGTAGAGCTGCAGGGGCAGCGACTGTCCCCCCCCTCCATCAACAGAATGAGCTGAGTGTCATCAGCATACTGGTGACAGATCAGCCCAAAGCTCCGCACCAACTGAGCAAGTGGTCGCATATAGATGTTAAACAATAGCGGGGAGAGCAATGCCCCCTGGGGCACACCACACTGAAGTGGGCACCTCTGGGAGGCTTGGTCCCCACACCACACTTGCTGACTCCGCCCCCGGAGGAACGAGACAATCCACTGAAGGACAGTGCCCCGCAACCCGGAAGCGGCCAGGCGGTGGGCCAAAAGGTCGTGGTCGACCATATCAAACGCTGCGGTAAGGTCTAGTAATACCAGCAGCGCCGATCCGCCTTGGTCAAGTTGTATGCGGTTGGTCCCCTAAAACACCTCTTATCCAAACGGATGAGCCAGTCGGTTAAGAGTGGTGGACTTTAGCCTGGAGAACCGGGTTTGATTCCCTGCTACTCCGCATGAGTGGTGGACTCTTATCTCATCAATGGGATTTGTTTCCCTGCTCCTTCGCATGAAGCCTGGTGGGTAATCTTGGGCCAGTCACAGTTCCCTCAGAACTCTCTCAGCCCCACCTACATCACAAGGTGTCTGTTGTGAGGAGAAGAAGGGGACGGAGTTTGAAAGCCGCTTTGAGACTCTTTCAAGGTAGAAAAAAGCAGGATGCCAATTTCATCCCTTCTTGGTCTTCTTCCTGTTCTTTAGATTGGTAGCACTTGAGTCGGTGTCATGGAAAGAAGAGTCAGGGCAGATGTGCCAGTGCTGGTTCTTGGCAGTGTTGAGGGTTCTTCAGGATGGAATGTGTCTGCCTCACCTACGCATGTATTCCTTCCATCCTTCCAACCTCAGATATGGTTTTCTCAACATGGTGATTAGGAATGAACTTCAGTTGGTTATGTGTGTGAAGATCCAACAATTCAGCTCGATTAAGGCTGATAGAAGTGGAGCAAAGTATTCACAATTAGAAGGCACAGGACGGGAGAAGGGAAAGCACGATGCTGTTGCTTTTTCCTAATCCATTTAATATGGATAAGATACAATATTAAATTTGCATTAGTTTTAAAGAGGTGCTTCTTCAGATGAGTTCTAGTACTGTTTTATTTCCTCTTTGAGCTAACTTCTGCTTCTTTACCTACTAGATCTTACTGGTTCTACTATGAACATGATATCCTTTCATAATATACTTCTTACTAAATGGTGGAAGAGCTTATTACTGTAAAGTTTATATTGCCTGAACTAATACTTTCTGGGCTTCTTTTTTATGATAGATCTTTTTTCACTTAGCCATTTGCAAATTTATTGTGTGTGGCTTTTTTTGGGTACTAATTGATAGTGTTCATTCCAAATGGCATATGGTAGGCTCCCATTGAGTCCCTTGGGCAAAACGTTTTTGAAAAAAGCACTTGCATGTTACACAGATACAGACACGGAAATTGGCCACTCACGTTGGATACGCTCAGTGCTTGTTCTAAAAATCAAGTTAAACATGATTCTCTGTCTAGGTTTTTAATTAAAGCACTCTGTTAATTCAAACAGGATATTTTGGGCCTAAGGGGCTTAACTCTCTGTCATTTTCTTTACTCCACTGCTCCGTTTTTATTGGGCCTGCCGTTTTCACCATGTTCTTAAAACTGTAAATCTAGGTACTCTGCATGTTGATTTTCAGTAGCGGTGTCTCTTATTAACAGCCACAGAGTTTGTTAAAGTCCTGGCGGTTAACAACATTCTTGGTGGTTTCAGTTAACCCAAATTATGTTATTTAGACTTATTTTAGAAGGAATGTAGTGCCCTTACCTAAATTACCTAGGATGATCCTCATAGCATAAAATTACAGTCTGTTTTATAACGGCACAAAGGTGAGCAATGTATTGAAATTATATCTTCATTAAAAAAATAATCATAGGACACTTTCGTCGTTGATTGCCAGACCTCTTAATCTTGTACCTGATTTTATTTGGAATCATTGGCCTGTCATATTTTTGAAATGGCAGCTTCTTGGCACCAGTGTCTTCTTCCTCTGTGATCTGAAGAAGTGTCAAAGGAGTTCCTTGATCCCAAGGGAACTTTGGAGCACCTCAATTAGCAGACTGGGAGGGCAGATTAAAACTGGTTGTTTAGGATTTTCCAGGTTGTGTGGCTGCAGTCTGGTAGTTTTTGCTTCTGAAGGTGTCTCAGAAGATGCCAGCCATAGATGTGGGTGAAATGTTAGGAGCAAAAACTACCAGCATGGAAAACCCTCAACACCCTCTGATTCTGGCCATGAAAGCCTTAAATAATACACAGTTTAAAAGTGGTTTGCGCTATGGGTTGGCAGGAGAGGGGAAACCTTAAATCCTAGTGATCCAGCATGAGCCTTCTGAATTACTTTAAGTACTTGTTTATTTTCCATCCTGTACATTGAAAGCCATGTGTAGAAGATGATCCATAGGATCAGTTGCAAGTTAGACGTCTTGTTTATTAACGGCATTGTTATGCTCCAGTATTTTGGAGTCAAAAGTATTCCCAAAGGAGCAGAGCTCTAATACTTCATCACATGCGCAAGTTGCAGAATCATTTGCCACTTTTCAAATGTCTCGTTCCATCCTTTTCCACTAATACCAACTCTTGTCCTTGAAGCGGTGGAATAAAATTTATCATGAGCAGCAGCACATCCTGACCAATTATGCAAACTGCCCAGACATCTCATTGTTTGGAACACATAACGCAAAAGTCTATGGATTAAGAGGCTAACTCCGAGAACATCAAAAGGAGAGTGCTTGATAATAAAAGCCAACGGTAGAAAAATTTGAGGTGACTTCCTTGCTTAATTAATTAGGTGGGCCAGGTGGCAGTGAAGAGGCCCGGCTGGTGCTTGCAATATCTATAAAGCCGAGCAACATGACAGCACCGTGGAAGAGGAACAGAGATTGTTTTAATATACTTCTATCCTGTGTCACAGTTTGAGATTGTCCTGGTTTATGTCCCTTTTGGCAAACTTACATAAAAGTGACCCTGTACTGTATTTTATGACCAGATGACTTTCCCCCCCTCCGCGGCTAATTTGTATCTGGACCCCAATGTTGAAAGGAGACAGAAATGAGTAGGAAGTCTAAGCCAGAATGTCTCAAGGACGCTTCGTTGCATCTTTCATTATTTTAACTCGTTTTTGCCACTGATCATCCATAAATTGTTGGAAATAAGTGATTAAGGAAGTGCTGCTTAGTGTTAGTAGCACATGGATGTCTTGGTGAGGGTTTTTTTTTTTCGAGGGGGGAGGGCGAAAGGAAATCAAGGTCTGTGCTAACAAAAAGGAAGACTCCCGCTGGGAACCTTTCAAGGAAATTTAACCTGCATAATGTTTTGATCTCGGTGTTGGCTTAAAAAAAAGGGGGGGGGGACAATATTTCACCAGACGTCGCATGTTGATGAGAAATCCCATCATCACTTCCAGTCTCTTCCTTCCCGGTGTTTTAATAAGAAATATCTATCTATCTATATATTTTTTAAAAAACAGATTTAGTCTTTAAGGAGCAACTAACAGACTCCTGTCCAATGTACTTTATTTATGGCAGCAAAGTAGATCACGCTATGTGAGCTGGTCAGATAACAGGGGCTGCATCACAGGGTCCAGATAACAAAAACATACAGGAAAAAAAACACCTCTCTTCATTTTTAAAGTTTAGAGCAGTCCAGGCATTCGTCATTTTTGCTAAACAATCGCAACACTTTCAAGCAGAGTTTTTCACTTCTGAATACACAGCTATGAAGAACAATCTGCATTTTAACCTTAACTAGTGGCTCAATAGTTATTTTCAGTGTGCCAGGAACATAAAAAAATGTTTCCCAGGTTTTGCAGAGGGCAGTGCCTATCAAGTAATGTTGGCGTACCTTGAAAGAGGTCAAGATGTTCTGCAGGAGTCCTGTGTTTAAATCCACAACTCTGTAGAAACCTGTCAGCTCATTGCTCAGCCTGGTGTGTGTGTGTGTGTGTGGGGAGTGGGTTCTCGCAGTGCTGGTTAATTTTTAAAAAAATAACAGAAAGGTCATAGTGATAGCACTTTGGGCATTTGAATTTACTTTGAATTCTGTAGGCAAACTGTTTTGGGTAGTCACCTACAACCCTCAGTAAGGTACTATCTTTCATTGTAAACTATGTACCTTTTGGGCTGTATCAACAGAAGCATACCATCCAGATCACATGAAGTTGGGGTAGTTGTGGTCCTCACTTGGAGTATTGTGTTCAGTTTTGGGCACTGGAGTTGAAGAAGGATGTTGACAAGCTGGAATGTGTCCAGAGGAGGGCAAGGAAGAGGGCGAGGGATCTGGAGACCCAAGTCCTATGAGGAAAGGTAGAAGAAGCTGGGTATGTTTAGCCTGGAGAGGAGATGGCTGATAGGTGATGGGACAGCCATCTTCAAATAGTTGAAGGGCTGTCAATTAGAGGACGGAGCAGAGTTTTCTGTTTCCTCAGAAGTTCCCACCAGAATCATTGGGTTGAAATCAAGAATTTTCAACTAAACATTAGGAAGAACTCCCTGACAGAGAATTCCTCAGTGGAACAGGCTTTTAAGCAGCAGGTGAGAGGACCATCTGATGGCAATGCTGCTTTTGTGAACCTAGGCCAGTCACGAGGAGGAGGGCAGGACGGGATGAGCCAGTGCTTGGTCCTCGTGGCCCTTTCTTACATGGCCCAGGATAATGCTGATTACCACTTTGGGATCAGGAAGGCTTTTTCCTCCAAGTCAGATTAGCCGGGGTCCTGGAGGCTTTTTGCCTTTTCTGGCATGGAGCAGGGGTCACTGGGGGAGTGGCGGAGGGAGGTAGTCGTGAATTTCCTGCATTGTGCAAGAGCTGGACAAGATGACAGTTGTGGTCCCATCCAGCTCTGTGTTTCTAAGCCTGTTAGAAACAGCCTCCGTCATCCTTACTAATTATCTTTGCCAGAAGATCAACAGTTATCTCTGTTGATTTTCCTGGACCTATAGCCTTCCATATCATTGACTGTGGCGTTCTTCTCCGTGTTCTCAGTTACTCAATGGCTTTGAAAAAATTCTTTGGCTGGATTTTTAATGCTAGATTTTTAGCAGACCAGGTACTCAGGAGCAGGAGCAGCAGAAGGCCATTGCTTTCACCTCCTGCATGTGTGCTCCCAAAGCCACCTGGTGGGCCACTGCGAGTAGCAGAGTGCTGGACTAGATGGACTCTGGTCTGATCCAGCAGGCTAGTTCTTAGGTTCAGTGGTTCTGCTCTAGCAGACTGGAAGATTGCAGAAGGGAGGAAGGCAGCAACCAGAGATGGGCTTTTTCAGCAGTGGCCCCTCTTCTATGGACTGTTCCTTCCAGTGAGGCTTGTCTCTTTCCTTTCAGTTCCAAGCCAAAATGTCTTTGCTTAACTAGGCTTTTAATTAAGAGGTTGGGGGGGGGGGGGAGTCCCCCCCAATCATTTTATAGTGTGCCATTATTCTGAAAATTAAATTTGTCCTCAGTTACTCAATGGCTTTGAAAAAATTCTTTGGCTGGATTTTTAATGCTAGATTTTAATTTATGGATTTTAATGTTTGTGTTTTATCATGTTGCAAAGCACCCAGGAAAGGTGGCATCAAATTCTCCAAAGAAATGAAATATAAAAAATAAAACCTATACCTATACCACTGAATCAATAAAATGTAAAAATTAGAACCTGTATCCCTTAGATTAGTATTCCAGTATATTCTTTTCTTCCAGTAATATATGTGCTTCTCACCCTTCCAAAGAGCAGGATAGGACAATTTGCCCTCAAATATTGCTGTAATGGCAGATGCATAGGGCTGGCCTGGAAGATCTTCTAGGCCAGTGATGGCGAACCTTTTAGAGACTGAGTGCCATGGGCGTGAGCCTTGTAGGGGAAACTGTGGCATCTGGGCAGCCAGCGCCCTGTGTTCCTGCCACGCCCCCACCCTGCCCTGGAATGTCCCGAAACACCCCCGTCCTGCCCCCCGGAACACCCTCACCACACCTCTGCAGGGGCGCACGCCCAGTGCGTTGCATACCCCTCATCCCCTTGGTGCTATACCACTGCCGAGTGCCCAAACTGGGGCAACAGCTCGCATGCCCACAAAGAGGGCTCTGAGTGCCACCTCTGGCACCCGTGCCATAGGTTCGCCACCACTGTTCTAGGCTGTGTTGCATACTCATGTTGTTGAGTGTGCTCAGACTATGTACTATTTATTTTATCCATTAAGCATACAATTCCTTCCTTCCACAATGGAACTCAAGATGGCATCCCCAGGGTTCTCAGAAGGTTTCCCCTTCAGGCACTGACCAGAGTTTTGGTGAAGCTCCTCTATGGACTTCTGAGAATGTGGGAAGCCATTATTGTCTTTCTGAGGACCTGATGGGCTACCTGGTTTACCCTCATTCTTGCAAAAAAATGTGTTCCTGAGCAGCCTTCCCTGGGTTCTGCTGATTTATTTAGTGAAAGAAAAATAGTTGTCAGGTTTCTTGCTTGTGTGGTTATGCAGATTAAGGTTTGAAATGAAGGAGACTTCTGTGCTTTTCACTAAATTTCTGACCGCGCTAGCTTCAAACGCATACAAAATAAACTGTATAACCTAAAACTGTTTTGTGGAATGTGCCACTTCTAGGATACTAATCTAAAAAGAAATATTTTATTAATCAAAAGCAACCTTGTTTGTGATCGTGGGATAGTACAGTAGTTCTTGAGAAGGGCTTCATAATTGGTTACAGATACCAAAATCATGCGAGCTCCTCCACAGGAGAGGTTATCACTTTGTGCAGTAAACCTGTGTCCTATCTTGGAATATTCTGCAAGTTCAAAGTCTGAACGTTTTAAGTAAAAATTGATCCCAAGTCAGCAAGGACATCTCCCTGGAAAACATGCTCACCATGTGCAGAGAAACTGCCCTCTAGGTATTAGCTATAAACACATTTACTATGAGGCATGTCTTAATGTGTTTCAATTGACATAATAGTAATCCTCTTTAATACAGATTTATTGGGGGAGGAGAGAGGGCTCTTAGTAATTATGCTTTGTGGCTTCCTCGTCTCTCATTGCTACAAGATTGTAAAGTCAGCTGCCATTCATACATGAGCAGGGTTTCCAGCTGGAACCTCACTTTACAGCCATCTTCTGTTTATAGAAGGATTGATTGTGTGGTCCTTGTTCCTGAGTTTTTGCAGTGGGATGGTTGTAATCTTGAAAAAATAGAGCCAGCGCATAAAAAATGGGTCTGAAACATACACGGTTTTTGAAAACTGCTTTTGTGAGAGCAAAGTTCAAACTATAACCTTGAAGCTTTTTTCATTACTGAATTGGCAATGATTATCTAACATCAGGGAGAGATTGGAGTAGTACGTTTGAGAGATGGGAACAGTTTGGGGTGTACAGCTCTAACAAAGTCAAAAACAGGAATATTTGGTAACAAAGGTAAGGGAGTTTCAACCCCCTCCTTCTCAACTAAAAGGTCCCCAGGATGGCCTACATAAACGAACCACACAAGCAAATCAGTATTAAAGAACCAGTTAAATAACCCAGCAAAACTAAAAAGTGAAGAAACACAAAACTGGCTCTCGGGAAATGAAATGAATCAGAACTATGATGCTGGTGCCCTTTAACCCATGGTAACTTTAACCTATGGCTGTCAATGAAGTGCAAAATGATGACACCTTTTCAAAAACCACTTGAAGAAAAAACCACTTAAGAAATACTAAGCAGCTTGGTACAGTGGGTTGGATTGGTGGCTCCAGGAAGAGCCTCTTATGACAATGGAGGGCTTTTTCCCACCCGAGAAGAGCATTTCTATGAGAGGAAACTTGCCTGTTTCTCAAAAATGTAAATGTTATCTATATTCTAGGGGATTAAGGCACGCATTCTGGAAACCCTTGTTATGCTCATTCTTCTTGCGCTGCTTATCCTTGGAATCGTGTGGGTAGCCTCAGCTCTCATAGACAACGATGCGGAGAGTATGGAGTCTTTGTATGGTACGTAAATCTTTTTAAATCTTTGTGTCTGGGAGTTCACAGCATGGAAGCAAACTGCCATGACTTTATTCTGTCCTAGCATGGTGCAGAAGAGGCAAGAGAAGTTGCATTTGTCTGCACAACTTGAAAAATATTGACATCCTTCATACATAAAAAATCAATGGCTTTTCTTTTTAATAAAGAGCTGCTTGCAGTGGTATTGCTTACATTCAGTTAATTGTATTTGTTGTTAAAGTACCCAAATGTATTGCGCAAATGTGTTCAAGTGATGTTTGGTATTAGTTTAATTAAATATAATACCAGAAAGTTGCATATTCATTTCATTCATTCATTTCATCTTGCGTACGGTACATGGGTCCCCTTTTTTCAATATTACCGTGGGTAGAGTAAACTGAAATAATAGTTCACTGCCTGAATCTCTGCTAAATTTTTCTTTTCAGATCTTTGGGAATTCTACCTCCCTTACTTATATTCCTGTATATCACTGATGGGATGTTTATTACTTCTAAGTAAGTTTTGCTGTACATAATAGAAGAGTAAAGAATGTCTTGCTGTTCTTTGCATTTCAGATCTTTTGGTCCAGACATCTTTGCCTATCCACTATTGCAATTCATTCAGTTAGATCTGAGCTGACAGTGATGTTGATGTGTAAAGAATATAAATATTAGAATAGGGGCCCATTAGTTGTGGGAATCACTGGAATAAACCATATCTTGATATGTGTAACAGTCCTTTCTTGCGCTTTTGTGTCTGCTAATTTTGTCATTAAAATCTCTCTCCCCCAAATTAATTTGCTCATGGATGTTATGAAAAACTAGACTGTTGGTGTCAAGGAAGACTCCACAGTCCCCTTCTACTTGAATTGCTTATTGATTCAATACACTCATAGAAACTTCTTCTTTTTTGTAGTTTATTACATATAACAGGCAAGCTTACAAGTTGCTCTAACGAATTAACAAAAGAAAAACTCCAGGAAAAAAAAACGAACTGGGCTTCAGCTTCAGTTAAACCCTCACTCACTAACTGCCCTTCCTGTGTTCTGAGCCACATCCTCCAACTGACACTTTCAGAATGTTCCTGAACTCTTCACATGCCCCTTTTCAGCTGAAATTTAGGGGCTAAATGTCTCAAAATTTCAGTTAGATCCAATCATATCATACAGGCAATTATATATAATTAACCATTACCCTGACGACTTAGTGCATCAGCAATAATATTGTCCTTACCCTTTACATGTCGAATCTCAAATTCATAATCTTGTAGGGCTAAGGACCATCTCAAAAATACTCTAGCATTGCTGTTTTTTTCATCTTGCTCAAAAAGGCCAAAGGATTATGGTCAGATCTTACAATAAACTTAGACCCTATTAGGTAAGGATGTAATTTTTTGATTGCCCACAAAATGGCGAGGCATTCCTTCTCGATCGTTGAGTATGCACATTCTCTAGGTAACAGCTTTCTATTAAGGAAAACTATTGGATGCATCAATTGGTCTTCGCCTTTCTGAACTAATGTAGCACCTAAACCTCGTTCCGAAGCATCAGTATACACTTCAAATGGTTTGTTAAAATCAGGAGCAACTAATACTGGAGCATTTACAACAGCCCTTTTACCCCGTCAAAAGTAGTTTGACATCTATCGCCTCCAAACAACTTTAAATGGAGCTCGCTTTTTTACATAAGTCTGATAATGGTGTAGCTAGTTCACTTAGTTGAGGTATGAACTTTCTATAAAACCCAACTAATCCTAAAAAGGACTGAATATCCTTTTTTGTGGTTGGAATAGGCCAATTCTTAATACTGGCAACCTTAGCTTCAAGAGGCTTAATTTGACTGTTGCCGACACAGTGACCAAGGTATATCACCTCCTTCCATCCAAATTGACACTTATCAGGTCTCAAAGTAACCCAGCTTCCTGAACCTTCTGCAAAACCATTCAGTATATGTTTCAAATGGGTCTCCCAGGAATCAGACATGATGGCTATATCATCCTGATAACCAAAGGCATAATCTAACCCAGTAAGAACCTTATCAATCAACCTCTGGAAGGTTTTGGAAGCTCCGTTTAACCCAAAAGGCATTCTCTTAAATTGAAAATGCCCAAGCCCGCATACAAAGGCTGTTTTCTCAGAGGCTTCTTTAGTTAGGGGAATTTGCCAATACCCCTTTGAACAGTCCAAGGTGCTTATAAACTTAGCACTAGCTAATCTTTCCACCAATTCCTCCAAACGGGGTGTGGGATAAGGATCAAGAGTTGTCATTAGATTAACCTTTCTAAAGTCTACACACAGTCTGAATTCAGGAGGGTCACCCTCAGACACTTGCTTTTTTCTTCACTAGTACTATGGGTGCTCCCCATGCACTGTTACTAGGCTCAATAATATCCCACTTCAACATTTGTTTAACCTCCTTCTCCACAACTTCTTTCATAATGATTTGTTAATAGGGCATGGCGTGGTTTTATTAGGGGTGACACTTCCAGTGTCAATGTGGTGGGAAATCAGGTGAGTCAAACCGGGCTGTTCAGTAAACAACAATTCAAAGTCCTTTAACAAATGTCTAACTTGCTTACATTGCCCTTCTGATAAACCATCTGAAATTCGAACTTTACTCACATCAGAACACTCCTCAAAAATTCCATTCCACAAACTCATCTGCGTTAGTGTCAACTTGTACTGGTAAAGTCATTACAGATCTCTCACAATACGGTTTCAACCTATTCGCATGCACAGTTCTCTGCCCATCATCTTCTTGAATTACATAATTGTCATTGGGTAAAACCTGTATTATCACATAAGGTCCCTTCCAAGCCACATCCAACTTAACAGGCTTATCCACTGACAGTAATAAAACTTTATTACCCACTGCAAAGCTGCGTGGTCTAGCCTTAACATCAAAGTAGGTCTTTTGCTTTTGCTGAGCCTGCTTCAAATTCTCTGCTGCAGCTGTCCTTACTTCCTGCAGAGTTCTTTGCAGCTCACAGAAATATGCATTTACATCCTTGGGACAAGAGTTGTCAGTAAAGCCTTCCCAATTTGCTCTAGCTAAGCCCAAAGGACCTCTGATATCTCTACCAAACAATAACTGATTTGGACTAAATCCTAGGCTTTCTTGGACTGAATCACGGAGAGCAAACGTCAAATATGGTACCGCTTGATCCCATTAATTTGAATGCTTTAGTACATAAGACTTCAACAATTGTCCGTAGTTCTGAATGGCCCTCTCCACTAAACCATTTGGCTGAGGGTTATAATGCCACTACAGGGGCATGCTGAACTCCTCAGCCAACTCACAGAAAATTTTCATCACCTGTGACATCAAATTAGGGGCTTGATCAGTCATTAGTACTTTCATCACACCATATGTGGACACAAATTCCATTAAGGCCTTAGCTACTGACACAGATGTAATGTTTCTCACACAAAAGGCACAAGGAAATCTGGTTGCATGGTCAACTATAACTACAATATACTGTTTTCCCGAACTACTTTTAGGTAAAGGACCTAAAATGTCCAAACTAACCCTTTGCAAAGGGGTCATCAATTACTGGGTAGGGTCGTAGCTCACACCTAGTTCTATCAGTAGCGTGCTCCAACCCGTTGACATACATCACATGTCTTGCAAAAATCCTTAACTGCTTTAGTCAACCCTGGCCAAAAAACTGCCTTTGAATTCCTTTCCATAGTCCTTCTTATTCCTAGGTGTCCAGCCAATGGGACACTATGAGCCAGTTCTAAAATTTCTTCCCTGTACCTTCTTGGAATTACTAACTGTAAGGTTACTTTTCCCTTCTCAGAAAAGCCCTGCCTCCATTTTTGGCGATACAATAAGCCAGATTACCATATAAATCTCTCAGGATTTTCTTTTAGATACTTCTCCAGAAGCAACCTCTGCCTTTTCACATAACTCTTTTAAAGTAGTACATGATCTTTGTTCAGTTTTAAACTGCTCAGACCTTTCATGACATACATTTTCTTTATCCTCAAAATGGAAAGTTTCAACTTCCATAGCTGGACTAGGAGTGCTTAATGACTCCATCTTTCTTTCCCTCCAATTGTGACTTAGTTAACTCCAGCTTTGCTGTCAACCCACTTCCACCCCACTTTTTCTTTTTTGCTCACCTATATTTGACTTAAGTTTTTTTCCAGCTTTAGGAATCCTAGTTGGAAACTTTTCATGTACATCTTCTAATTCCCCTTTGAGCCTTCTGTTTCTCTCTTTTCTCAGTGCTTGTTTTAGCCTTTGACCTAGTAACTACTGCATGCTCATTTGTCTAGATTGGTACAACACATCTGCTCCAATTATAAATAGGCATATCAGCAACATCATGTACAATGGCGTATATGTCCTTTTCAATGCTGGGAGTCTGGATATGAATCAGTACTAAATCTAAGTACATAGGGTCCTTCATATGGGGTAACCTGCATCCTTCCCACCAACTGATGACTTATTTGCTTTTAACAACTTTCTGTTGATAGAACTTATATCTGCCCCTGTGTCAACAGAACCTTCCACCCACAACTTCCCCCCAAGTAACACTTTCATAGCCCTGAGATCTCCAACCCACTGTCTCTGTTCCGCATGTATCACACTATTTACATCAGCCAGCTGCAACCCTCCCATTCTCACTCTTGGTTCTTGTTCAGTGGATTTAACAAGTTCCTCATCACCAGCATATCTCTTAGTTGTCAGCGCCGAGTTTCCCCAGGACTCAGCAGAGTTCTTCATCACCACGGTGACCGGCTCTTCTCCTTCACTGGAACAAGCAGAACTACCTGGTGAATCATTAATCTCCTCCCAATCTTCATTTTGCACCAAAACCCGATTATTTCCAACATGTTGCACTCTTGTTTCTCTCTTTATTTCTTGCACACAGGATTTGAAGTGACCCCTTTCTCCACACAAAAAGCAGATTATATTCCTTGGTGTATAGATCTCAGCCGGGTTTACTGGGCCTTGGAAAGAAGTCCTTTCTCTGAAGCAAACTTTTTTCTCCATCTTTACCCGTAAACTCAATATTTCTCGGGTTGGTTTTAAACAATTCTCTCTTCTCTGATACAAAACGTGTTGGTTTTCTTTCCTTGCTTTTTATGGCGGCCATCTGGTCTCATGAAAAGCAGCCAAGTCAGATAAATCTAAGTTCTCTTTATCTTGAACAAGAGCTCTGATTGCTTCGGGGAGTGTGTGAAAAAATTGCTCTCTTTGCTATCAAGTTGCAAAAGTCTTCTATGGACTGAACCTTTGCAGCTCTATACCATTGCTGAACTATAAGTTTCAATCGAGCCATAAAAGCAACATAGCTCTCCTTCCTCTTAGGGAAAGCTCCCCTCAGTTCTTCTCTCAACTGGATCTCGGATTTTCCAAATCTGGCTAAGGCCTGCCTTTTAAAATTCTCATAGGTGGCTTCTTCCCCAAGTGTAAGTTCACCTAATAACTGAGCTAAATCTCCAGCAACTCAAGGCCATAACTCCCTCACTTGCTCTCTTCTGAGACCTTTATTTTCTCTCAAAGCAGCTTCAATCTGTGCTAAAAAACCTTCCACCGACTCCCCCTGCTAATGCCTGGCAAAGTGTCCCGTCTGCCAAGCTGCAGCTCGACTCCCTCTGTCTATCACTGCATCAGCAAGGATTTCATGGTGGTTTCTTGTGCGTGCATAAACTGTTTGTAGCATCCCTCATCCATCCCCTCAGTGCTGGTTGGTACTGTGAGGAATCGCTGCCTGTATCTATACCTATCCCGTCTGGATTTGCATTTCAACTTTGGTGTAGTCCTCTGGGGTGTACTTTACAGGACCTTTCTTTTTTTGGTCATTTCTCATCCATGTCTCTCAACTCCTTGCCATTCAACAGCTGGGTCCCAAGTGGCTCCCAACTCTTTGGAGCTACCACTCTGCTGCTTGATTCTGGCTCAGCTGAGAAAAAATGGTGTGCATATTCTGGGCTCTTTCCAGTGTGACCTGCACTTCATTCACCTTTTTTTTTTAGATCGAGGTTTCACTACTGGTTCGTCCATCTGCACATTCAACTGAAATCTGTGGTTTGTACTAGAGCAAATTTACACTCTTTGCTTGCCAACAAAATGCTCACTGAGTGTATTTCAAAATCCCTCCGCTTGCCACCATGTCAAGGAAGACTCCACAGTCCCCTTCTACTTGAATTGCTTATTGATTCAATACACTCATAGAAACTTCTTCTTTTTTGTAGTTTATTACATATAACAGGCAAGCTTACAAGTTGCTCTAACGAATTAACAAAAGAAAAACTCCAGGAAAAAAAAACGAACTGGGCTTCAGCTTCAGTTAAACCCTCACTCACTAACTGCCCTTCCTGTGTTCTGAGCCACATCCTCCAACTGACACTTTCAGAATGTTCCTGAACTCTTCACAGTTGGTGTGGCAGTTTGGGTGGCATTTTGAGTTGTTCATGGCACCCAAAAATGGCACCCAAAAATGTGGCAGACCAGTAGGAGGTGAGGAAGAGATGGTGTTGGTGGAGGTACACGTGAGCCCATATATGACAGCAAGAGATGAGAGAAGCTGGATCTAAGAATTGTATGCACAGTGGTACTGGCCGATATTACGCTTATTTATGGCAGCTTCTTGTCATTTTATAGAATATGATTGGTTAGTATGAGTAGAAGCTTTAGTGGTCTGCTAAGAAGTTGACCGCTAGGTCCCATTTCTAAACAGCTGCGTTATCTCGTGGCTGACAATTTGAAATATTGCTGCGGTTCCCATTTGCAGATAGATTTTTTGACTGGTTTCGGTCTCTTAATTTGGCAAAAGAATTAAAATTGTGTATAATGTCGATTCCTGCTTTGAATTATTGGTTGCCATTTGTTTTCCTACACAGTATGCACGCCAGTAGGACTTTCACGAATGTTTACAGTGATGGGTCAGTTGCTCGTGAAGCCAACGGTAAGCACGATGCATGTTTAACTTCTCATCACATCCAAAGTGAGAAGATTACTTTTAAGTAGATGACTTTGAATTTTTAGGATGACTTTATAATTTAGCCACCAAGCAAAGCTTGCTAGTCTGCTAACCCAATCCAGAGTGGGGAGAGAGGACTCACCTTAGGAATGGCACAACCCTGC
The DNA here is from genome assembly GCF_021028975.2 of Sphaerodactylus townsendi. Taxonomy (NCBI): domain Eukaryota; kingdom Metazoa; phylum Chordata; class Lepidosauria; order Squamata; family Sphaerodactylidae; genus Sphaerodactylus; species Sphaerodactylus townsendi. Next base: position 67,844,146 of record NC_059435.1, read on the forward strand.
TCCAACATGGTTGTCTACCCTGCCAGTGCACGGGACAAAAGCACTGATGGAAAGGGAGATATGTGGGCAGGTGTTGCGTGGGTCCTTAGTGCCTGACTCAGGAAGCTGCCACCATTCTCCAGCTCTGCCAGTGCAGAAGGATGCCCTAGCTTTGTTAGGGTATTCCAGGGGCATTCTAGGGAGTGGAACCAGCTGTAGTTGGCTTCCACTGCCCTCCCACCCTCCGCGCACCAAAGGAGCCAGCCTTGGATGTATGCTATGTGGTGTACGTCCCTTATTGTAGCCACCTGATGTTTTCCTTTGGGGGGAGGGACTTCCTGTGTAGCAGAGAAGCCCTCTGGAGGTGGCAGAGTGGCACTTTAGTGGCACTGTTCCCCATGTCAGAGAAGTCTGGATTGGGCTGCAAGTTCTATAAATACAAATAGTTTTTCATTTCTGAAAGTGACTTTAATATATAATCCATAGTCCTCACAAACAAGTATTCTTATCTGTATATAAAATTAACACTGGTTTCTCTTCAGCTTGTATTGAGCTTGTATATTTGCAGAATTGTGGTCCTGACCTCTGTCATCGGTTTATTATAAAGTTCCCCCATATTTTAAGAGTGGTGATCAAGATGCATAAGCCCATTTCTATTTATGCAAATTTAATTGCCAGATAAAAACTGGCGGAAGGCCAAGGAAAAGGTCGAGCCACCTCTTTGGAACCTTGAATATTTTTTATGATCAAAGGATGTGCTGGAAGGTCTAAAAGTTTACTGGGTTAACTTTGCTTTGTCGAAATCAGTTGTGTGCGCAGGACCTGATTGCTCATTGTTGCCTTGAACCACTTTTGCTGAAGCATGAGCTGACGGGCAGTCACAGTAGATCTGTCACGTTTTGAACCCAGTGCTGATAAAGTTGTCATTCCTTAATGTTTCGCTAGGCATATTACTGCAGACAGTGTGTTGACCCAAATGGTTTAGAGCTCTTCTCGTCTTTTTGCTGCAGGCAAAATGCAAGCGCTGTATCTTGTATGAAACCGAAGCTGTATTATTTTAGACAACTACGGGCTGGTTCACACATCGTGTAGGAATATCAGTAGAAAGCAAACCTGAAGAAGGTTGATTCATTTGAAATGTGGTGTTACAGGAGAGGTTTGTGGCTACTGTGAGCAACCAAAAAGACAGATCTCTGCCTTCCAGATCCAGTCAATCCTGACCTCTCTCTAGAAGCTCAAATGACTAAACAGAGGCTATTGTACTTTGGTCACATTATGAGAAGGCAAAAGTTACTGGAAAAGGCAATAATGCTAGGAAAAGTTGGAGGCAGCAGTAGCCAACTCAGTCAAGGACGCCACAGCCCTCTGTTTGCAAGACTGTTAATGATAGGTCATTTTGGAGATCTTGAATTCATTGGGACATCATAAATCAGGCACAGTTTAACACACACATTAGGTATACTTCACAAATCCCAGTTCTTGCGGCAGGTTCTTTGCAAAGTGGGCCTCATGAATCACATCTGCTTCATCGTTGCCAAGGAAGTGTGTTTTCTAGTGTCTCCTTTTCTGAACTTAGATCCTTGAAGACCTGGATGAACAGATATACATTATTACCTTGGAAGAAGCAGCCATCCTGAGGAGGCTAAATGGTGGGTAGGTTATGTGATGCTTATCCTCCTTGTAACTGGTTTTCTACAAAATAAAATTGGGGTTGCGCCCTCCCTCCCTCCCTCCTTAAAAGTGGAAATCTGACTATAGCTTTATTTAAAATATTTATATACCGGCCTTTCTTTTATGAATTTCAGGACTTCGGAATTCCCTCAAAATCCCTCAGTTTTGGGCATTATAGAAAGTATCTGAAGCAAAAGACATAATAGATAAACATTCTGCCACATATTTCCACATGATTTTATCAGAGACTGGCTGTAAAGCACATTTCATGCAGATATAAAATGGGCTCTAGCTGGAGCAGGGAGGGCGGGGGAATGGGAGGCTGGTGGTGGGGCTGTCGTGGCAATGTGTGGCAAGTCGCTGCTGCCCTGGTGGGCCCGGCTTGGTGTTTGGGATGGGGGAGGGGGTGGGACTGGTGGAGCTGGGCTGGAAGTGAGTCCTGCATGCCAATTAGTTGGAAGTGAGTTGTAACATTCCAACCCTTAGGGAATTATATGTTAGGATAGCTTTGAAAAAGAACTAAGTGTCTTTTTGGCAAGTTAAAAAGTATAGCCATGGTTTCTTCTGTGGCACCAGAGTTAGCCAGCTTGCATATGTGTTATTTTGAAGACTCTTTGTAAATTTTACTCATCCTGTTTTGGGAGATATTATTACTGGGTGGTGCTTTGTTGATGTCATTTTCTTGCCGTGGAAGGGCAGTCAGGGCCAGTAATTGCCATTCCACAGATGGCTTTATGTGCAGGATGCAAATATCTGGTTTGAATTGCATGTAAATGATAGACAGATTAATTTCCTCAATATTATGTTTATCAAGGACAAAAAGATTTTGATGGGTTTGTACAAAACCCCCCACTGATTAAAATTCATTTCTCAGATGCAATAGCCACCATCCACCCCCCTGGAAGAATAAGTTTTGAAGGATCAGGATTTCCACAGGGAGGCACTGTTTAAGAAAATAATTTGCTAACCTGAGGATACCCACATTTGGTGTTAAGATCTGCTTGTAACAGAAGGGGGACTTTTTTTACAAAGGAAAAAAAACTGAGCTTGAGAGCCTTCAGTTGCATAAATGTTGGACTCAGGAAGAGCATGCATAGAAATTTGAACATACTGTATGACATTCCTGAGTATGTGAAGAAACCATTCATCTTATTCTAAAGAACGCTTAATTTGAATGATCAGTGGGGTGCGCTGTAATGCAGATCAACCCATTGATTCATAATGAATCCTGTTGGGATCCAGTCCACCTACAGGACGTTCTCCTTGTGGAAAGTGCTCATTGCCTCAACTTATGAGCATCTTAAAAAAATATTAATCCATATGACAAGAAACAATACACTTTTAGTAACGACATCCACATGTATCTCTGATGGAGTAATATGTATTATTGAATGCCCACATGAGAAGTTGTATGTTGGCAAAACCTTGAGGAAATTTAGAGTACATATTGCAGATCACAAAAGTAATATCCATCTTTGGTCCAGCACTTTCTACAGCACAATCACAGTCCAAAGAGTTTGGGGGGGCTATTTGGGCTGTGTTTTGGGACTATTTTTAGATTTAAATGCCATAGTGTTAAAAGGGGCAGAGTAAATTTTGAGACAGGTCCCTAATGGGTTAAATAAAAGATTTTTCTTTTGTATAAGATAAAAATGGAGTCAGACCGTCATGCTTCTCCCTCTAAAGTTCTGTTGCTTTAGGAGCTGCTTTGGTTGTATGTTTCTACAGGTTAGCTGTATAGTTTTCCAGCTTGTGAAAGGTTTGGAATGACCTATGTAAGTTTTAAGATTTGTTTCCATCCAGGTTCCATACATCCTATCCAGGTGTATGGTTCTGGATACATCTGTGCACTTCTCACACAGTCAGTATTTACTGTCGTTTTACCAAGTCTCTTCTGCTTTTTAGTGGTTATTTTTTTTCTTGTGTTTACATTTCTTCAGGGTATCCACTTCTTCAGAGTATCCATAAGACTATGTGGGGAATACTTCAGAGCAATAAAACTGAATTAAACAGTTCTTTCCAGTGCACGAGTGCTGAGTTGCTGTTTTTTGCTCTGTTCTCAATGTGGCTGACACCTTGTGTTTTTGTGTTCCATCTGAACCAAGGGCATTTCTCCCTGGATGGGCCAGGGTTAGCTCAATCTTGAAGAATCGTGGAAGCTAAGCAGGGTTTGGCCCTGGTTAGGGCTTAGATGGGAAATCATCCAGGAAGTCCACAGGGCAGGCAATGGCAAACTACTTCCGAATACCTCTTGCCTGAAACCCCTGTGGTGTTGCCTTAAGTCAGTTGCAACTTAACGACACTTTATGCACACGCCTCCAATGTATTTAGGAATAGATGTGAACATAAAAGTATTCCTGCTGGATCAGACTAGTGCCGTGGTGGCTAACCTTTGGCACTCCAGATGTTATAGACCTGTGGTGGTAAACCTTTGGCACTCCAGATGTTATGGACTACAATTCCCATCAGCCCCTGCCAGCATGGCCAATTGACCATGCTGGCAGGGGCTGATGGGAATTGTAGTCCATAACATCTGGAGTGCCAAAGGTTCGCCACCACTGGACTAGTGGGTTGTCCATCTAGTCCAGCATTGTTTTTTCCACCGTGGTCAACCAGATGCTTTCAGAAGACCCAGGAGCTGAACATGAAGGCTGAAAGCTCCCCTTGTTTTTGCTGTTGGTTATCTTGTATGCTGCTGGGAATGAACAAATACAGTAGCTGCTTGGAAATACATACGCCCAGGTTGATTGGATTTTTTTTGGGGGGGGGGGGGCTTAAACACTGATGAAGGATCGTGGAACTTGCCTTTAATTGTGAAAAACAAGGGAACAGATTGGCAGTAATAATCCTTGCTCTTTGCTTGCTGGTGGATTTGAATCAGCAATATTTTCCTCCAGTGCTCACTTAAAAGGCACAGGTGTGAGTTGATATTTTTCGTGAGTTTTTCTAAATGCCTATATTTTTAGGTAACACCGAGAACACTTGTGTCTTTAACATGTCAGTTATAACTCTATTTGCAGAGGAAGTAGCTGGGGAAAAAAAATCCTGGGAACTGTTTTTAATCTGTTTTTAACAGTGTTGTTGAAGATAGACTGGGATGGAAAAATGTGTTTTATCACATTGTATTTTGATACCTGCATCATTTTTTCTCCAAAAGAATAAAGCTAGGATTTTCTTCATATTAAAAGGAAAAAGTTGCCTTCAGCTATTGGTTTTCCTGAATCCAAGAAGACAGGTGGGGCAGGATCAAAAATACCTATTTGATCAAAGTTATTGACTCTGAAGGTATTCTGGCCTATGTAAGAAAGATGAAAGGTGTTGTTTTTATTGCGCACTAGTAACAGTGTAATTTTGAACTAATTGGTGCTGAACTGCCAATCACCTACGGGGAACGCAAATAGATACTCCTACAATTTCCTTTGAGGTACAGAAATATTATGTTGGGGCTGGAAGAAAAACAAAATAATACTGTTAAATTGACCTTAAATGAGCTGCTTTGTGGTTTTCTTGGAGAATCCCTTCTAATTTTTCATGACTAGCCCGAACAAGTTCTGTCTACCAGTTTGATTTATTGGCCAGACAATGCAGACATTAAACTTTTCTGCTTGTTTGAAATAAGAGGGTGTAGTGCTTTGAATAGTTTGTGCTGTGTTTCAGGGATCTTGTTTGATTATTTAAAACACCGCATTGTTCTTTGGCAAATTATTGGGATCAGCGTTACCATCTTGGAGGAAGTTGTAAGGAAGTTGTCATTTCTCTGTCAACAAAAATATTAAGATTTGAGTGAGAGTTATAAAAGGCTTCAGATACCCTGTTCATCAGAGTCATGCATCTCTCCCAAGCGAATCCTTTCACATGAAGGAGAAGGTGTCCAGTGATCAGCTTCAAGGCTGTAGCTGGAGAACAGGGTAAATTAAGATTAGGGCAATTTAAAACTGGAGTAAAGAAACACATATACTTCTATTATAAGCTCTTCCTTCAAGTTTTAGCTGTGTATATAGCCCTGACCTGGATATCCAGGCTCGCCTGATCTTGCCAGATCTCAGAAACTAAGCTGGGTCAACCTCGGCAAGTATTTGGATGCGAAATCTCTCAGGAATACCGGGGTTGTGGCATGGAGTCAGGCACATTGGCCAGCCACCTCTGAATGTCTGTGGCCTTGAAAACTTCATGAGGGGTTGCCATAAGTCAGATGTGACTTGAGAACAAAAATATGGCTAGCAAGGCTTCTGTCCTCCATGCCTTTCGGTGAACTGTAGGGGCAAATGATATCATTCCATAATAGAGCTGAGAAGTTTCCTTTTGTAAACAAATAAACTTAATTGACAACTGTGGTTTTGTAGTTTATCTTTGTCTATTTGCTTATTGCCATTCGGTCTGTGAGCATGAATGAATGGAATGGAATTGACAGTTATTTTATAAACTAAAAAGGAATCTGAATGAATAGCTATATCTTGATGATGCTTATGTTGGTAGCGAAGTTTAAGAACAGGGCATTAGTTTAACCCACTAGTTGGTTGCATTAAACTGTGTGTTACACCTGGGGATTCATTAGCTGTTGTGCAGGTGATGATTATGCTGTGTAGTTGTTGTTTTTTAATCAGCTTGTATGTTGAAGTTGGACATTTGATGGACACATTGTCACTAAGAAAATCTCTTTCGTCTTCAAATGGTAGCCCTAGAACAGGGGTAGGGAACCTGCGGCTCTCCAGATGTTCAGGAACTACAATTCCCATCAGCCCCTACCAGCATGGCCAATTGGCCATGCTGACAGAGGCTGATGGGAATTGTAGTTCCTGAACATCTGGAGAGCCGCAGGTTCCCTACCCCTGCCCTAGAAGAAAAACAAAAATGAGTGATTATTTTCTTTCACTGAATTTGTATATTGTTCTCTGTGTGTAAATTAGCAATTTTTTCCACATTATTTGTATGATAATACACTGTTGATGGGTTCAGTGTTTACAAAATTCTATCTATGAATATGTTGCTAGTCGTATGACGACTGACTATTTCTGTCCATGTAATGGACTTTTTTTTGCTTAATGTATAACTTTCATTTTCTGTTTTCAGCTTCTATTTTTCCAACCTCTCAGAAGGCTAAAAATTAAGAGACGAATGCTGAGGTTGAATAGGAGTGCGCAGCTTGACTTCTCTTGTTTAGGTCTTGGTAGTATATTGGTAGTATACTGATAGTTTTACTTACAGAAACTGAGATGTTTCTGTTGTGAATTTCCATAAATAGTACAATTTGATATTCTAACTAAGCTATAAATAACTGTTTAAAGTAGTACAAGAAGCTTTGATTTGATTAGAAAATATTACCTATATTTAATCCTCCCCCCAAATTTCCAGTTCTTCCCCCTTCTTAAGAAAACTGGGAAAATGAGATTTTCTGTAGTTTCAAAGAATTCCACAAATCTTACTTCTAAAGTAAAAAATATAGCAAGACTTTGTCGATTCAGTTGCCCAAAGCAATTGCTTCATTGTAAGGCAGTGATTGCGAACCTATGGCACAGGTTCCAGAGGTGGCACTCAGAGCCCTCTCTGTGGGCACTCGCAAACAGAGTCGCCCCCCCCACCCCCCACATCTAGGCTGGCCTGGGCTGCTGGGCTCAATTATTAGCATTAAACCTAAGACCTAGTTTTGGGGAAGCAGTGTAGGTAACCCTGTTAAACGCTGTTAAACTGATTTTCATTTGAAGAACTAAAGCACAATCCTTTACCTGGGAGTAAGCTCGGTTGCTGGCACTGAGGCTTGCTTCTGAGTAAACCCTCCTAGGGTTGTGATTCACCCATTGGAAGAGTTGCACGGTTGCTTCAAAGCAAAGCCACTGACTACCACCAAGCTTACTCACGAGTAATGTACGCCTAGAAATGTTTTTTTTCTAAACGAAAACCTCAGTATTCAGGTTAAATTGCCATGTTGGCACTTTGCGATAAATAAGTGGGTTTTGGGTTGCAATTTGGGCACTCAGTCTTGAAAAGGTTCGCCATCACTGTAATAAGGCCAGCCATACAAATGAGCCCTGTTTGATTATCCAGTAACTGATCTCACTCATGATCCCTTGCTCATGCCGGTGAATTTGAGATGAGGTTAGGGATGGTATCATGCAGTTAATTAAGGTGCAAAGGCCTGGCTTTGCTATGTAATATGAGGCTCCTGCATAGGTGTCATATGGCTTTTCTCAGTTTCATTTATCACAGCTTTGTGTTTCATGTCAGGATTGCTTGGGGAGGTAAGAAGGCATCTTGGTGGACTTTTCAGAGATGCTGCTAGCTGTGTGCAACTGTGTTTCAGATGGCACATTTTTCTGGTGAAACTTATCTAAGGAGTTGGGTTGTGGTTTAAGCAGTGTCATGCTGAATCGTCAGTTCTGTTTGTCGTGATTAGTGGTCTTTGGCAAATGACTGTATCTTTGTTTTTGGCCAGGTGTATCTTCTCCTATGGAGTATAATACAAAGCAGCTGGAACAGGAACTCAACAATGTGAAGCACATGAAGATAAAATTGGGTAATGGCGTCTTTCCTTTTTGCGTGATCTCCTACGTACTGGTTTCTCAAGAAGCTTTCTCGGCATTGTTAGAAACATGTATGCACGTATGTGTTTAAATGTTCTTAGTGACAGTGTTTTGGGGTAAACAGCTGGACGTCTTGTTTCTAAAATACTTAGAAAAATCTGTAGGTTTTTATAGCTTCAAAATGGAGTCTAGCAGCATCTGAACGACAGGCAGAACTGCAGCTCACTAACTCTGTTACTTCCCTGGAGTTGTTCATTATTGTTCTTCATGGTACCAGTGGGATCTCATACATGCGGAGGCTGTCTTTGGTCACTTTCAGAGTTAGACGTTTTCAGCATGTGTGGCGAGCACTAACTGCACGTGAACTGAGCCAGACAGTAACTGGACAGAAAGATCTGCCAGCAGTCATGAGCTAATTCACAATTAAAGTTTTCACAAGCAGACTATGAAGTGAAGGAGGTAGACTTTAACAACGAAGCGGCGTGACTGTGGCACAGCGGAAATCCTTTAAATGCTCTTCAGCCTGTGGGGGAGCTCTGCCTTGAACAGATGGACCTACTGTTTGCCTGCACCTGCTGTGCTTAGGGGAGGAACATAAGGTAGATAGCTGCCAACACTGTTTCAGTTTCATCGAACAAACCAGATACAATAGATAAGTTTGTCTGAAATTGTGTTGTGGGAGAAGAGGCTCTCCTTACAATAGATAATGTCTCTAAAGCTAGCGAAATGCACTGTCTCAGCCCTGGCAGACTGTACATCACCCCAGGAAGTACCCTCGACTTTGAGAGCCTGGAACAAGACAGTAATCCAGAATTTCCAAAGGTTGCGGTACAACCAACAGAGAAAACATTCTGAAGCTCCAAATCACTTTCACACGGGCAAGAATCTTCAAAGAAATGCAAAAAAGAAACTTGAGAACCTTGACAATATAGCAAATATTAACACTTCAGTAACTGAGTATTCGAATTGTTCCCCTGCATAAAACATTTCCTTCATGTATAAAGCTAACATGTTGGGAATAATGTGCCAGAGACTTCGATCCAAACACTGCGAAGTTATCCATGTTTAAGTTGCCTCTATGCTTAGGGGCATTTTAGGGATTTGCACGTATATGAGAGACCAGTCCATACGCTTTCTTGGCCAGGATTAATAATCTGTGAGTTCTTCCAGGAGAGCCATTGTGGTGTAGTGGTTAAGAGTGGCAGACTCTAAACTGGAGAACTGGGTTTGATTCCACACTGTTCAACGAGAAGCCTTCTGGGCGACACTGGCCATTCACAGTTATTCCAGAACTCTCTCAACCTATGCAAAGTTATTCCAGAACTCTCTCAACCACCTCCAAACGTCTCTTGCCTTGAAAACCCTACAGGGCCACCTTTCGTCAGTTGTGACTTGATGACATTTTCCACCTCTAAGCCTTTCCAGAAGGTTGATTAGGGCAATCACCTCCCTCCTAAAGTGATGCTTTTTCTGACATCCCTTTGATTCTCCGTCCAAAGACCCAGCCCTTGGCTTTCTTCTACTTCACTGGAGTAGAGGTTACATCTAAAGACCCCTGGAGGCATCATCTCTTGTGTTTGCCTGGAGTACCCCTGTGGAAAGAACTGCCTGCATCATAGGAGGATGTTTGACTTAGTATCTCCCAGCATTTTGTGGTTGGCCCCAGTCCCCCATGGGAGCCATTTTCTTTTGCCCAATACCTAAATTATGCAAATTCCCAGCATACCCACAATGAACTGGCTTTTGTGCTCTTTCAGTACACAGTGTTTGAGATGGTTAAAGAGTTTCTGATTTTCAGAATAAAAAGACAATGGTTATTTCAAGAAACCTTAATGTTCTAACTGTGTCTGTTTTTCTCTTGAAAGAGCGGCGGAAGAAGGCTTCTGCATGGGAGAGGAATCTTGTGTATCCAGCTGTAATGATACTACTGCTAATTGAAACGGTAAGTTTCAATTTCCTTCCATGCTTAAAACCCATCTGTCCCTTTGAGGTTAGTGATCTTTCATGTATGTGTGAGAGCTGAACAGCAGAAATACAAGGAATTCTTCTCTTTCTCTCTCCCCCTATACTATTAGCTCTGGCTTTTGTTGTTCCTGTAGAGAATGTCACTGTTAATCCACAAAATGCTTGCTAGTGTGAAATATAGTGAATATGTTTAAATGTTCGTTGACTATAGGATATTTATTCTTCCTTTTTTCCCACAGGCCATCTCAGTCCTCTTAGTTGCTTGCAATATTCTTTGTCTGCTGGTGGACGAGACTGCAATGCCAAAGGGATCACGGGTAAAGTATTCTTTTGTAATGTTGACCGCTATGGAAGATGGCTGTGAGGTACAGGTTGTGTTTTTAGAAAATATACATGCTCCCTTTCCAGAGACTTTGATGAAACTCATGAAGTGAAACTGTAAAATAAAATCAGAAAACCACACCATAAAAAAAGCCAGGACATGAATACATTGTAAAAAAAACTTTCATGAATTAAAATGATATTCATAAAAGTCCTCAGACTACAAGCCGACAAACTGCATTTCTGACTCGAACTCAGTTTTATTCTTTCTAGACTAACTTCACTAATTTTTGTAGATAATTATCATTCAAGGAGGATGGAGTAAGAGGAGGGTAAACTCCATCACCTTTGTTTCTCTAACGCTGCTGGGCTATAACTTGGTTATCAACGAGCGAGGATAACTGTTAAGCAAAGGTTATAGGATGTCACACTTCAAAATGATAGCGCACCAAACCATTCTGGTTTGCTAGTAAGGAATGGTGATGACAACAACCACCTTTATTAGGCATATAAAATAGGCTCTAGTACATTACCAGATATTTGTAATGTACAAAGCAAGATTAAGATCAAAACACAGAGGAACTGTGTCTGGCATTAGACGTTACTTACAGAGTTTCATCACTTGTAAAAGAAATGTTGCTACTTTTTTCAAGAGCATGACAAGAACGGTGATTAAAAATATGCTCGGTCAAAGTATCTATATACTTTAGAATACCCTAAATATCATAGAACAATTTACCTTAGCTCGGCTTAATGCTCTTTCATCTGCTTTGTTGGAAGGGAGGTATGCTCACATTCCCTATGGGTGCACTACATTTACGTCTATGCCAGCCAGGAATGATAGAAATTATTGAGCACGTGTCCCTTCTGGCCAATAGTGCTGCTGAACAGAGGCGTAGGTAGGGAAAATGGAGCCCGGTGAAAAATTTGGTTTTTTGCTGCGCCCCCCCCCCCATGTTGGTTTGTGTTTTTTGTATTTTTTTAGTGTTTTCCAGTTTTTGGCCTGCAGGGGGCACCGTTTTTAGGCTAGCCGCATCAAAATTTCAGGGTATCTTTAGGAGACTCTCCTGATGATACCAGCCAGGTTTAGTGAAGTTTGGTTAAGGGGGGTCAAAAGACTCTCAAAGGTGTAGCCGCTATCTCCTATTAGCTTCCATTGGAAACAATGGGGGATGGGGCACCCCCTTTGGGAGTCCATAACTTTGGACCCCCTGAACCAAACCTTACCTAACTTGGGTGGTATCATCAGGAGAGTCCCCTGAAAACTCCCTGAAATGTTGGTGCTGCTAGCCTAAAAACTGCACCCCCTGAAGGCCAAAAACTGAAAAACAAACCTAAAATTTTTGCTGCCCCCCAGGCGCACGCCCGGTGCAATGCGCACCCCCCGGCCCCCTTGTAGCTCCGCCTCTGCTGCTGAAACATCCTATACAGCCGCAAAATTTTGCACTACAGTATGCAAAATAAGACAAAAGAATTTGTAATAATTTGTAATAATTTTATCATTTTCATTTATAATTTATATGGATCAATATTCTGTTGATTCTGTTTTATAAGATTGATTTGTTACATTTATTGTTTTTGCTTGAAGTTGTTCATCTTGGATTGCATTAAAATCGATTTGATTTGACAGCTGAGCAGCAAAACAATGAAAAAACTCGGTTAAAAGCCGGGGTAAAAAGAAACGTTTACACCTGATGCCTAAACAGGAAGAAGTTAGATTCCAGGAGAGTCTTGGGGGTGGGTTGGGGACATGCCAGATACTAGATGCCAACACTGACAAAGAATTGCCTCTGGTTGTTACCCCTACTCACTTCTGCAGGAGGGGCACAGAGAGCAGGGCTTGAGAAACAGATCTTTAACTGAGCATAGAAGGATGCGGTCAGAGGTGGGATCCAACCAGTTCTCTCCACTTCTCTAGAAGTGGTTACTAATTTTTTCTGAGTGCCGAGAAGGGGTTACTAAAGCAACCTCCCTGCCCAATAGGGACTGGAGGTGCGTGTGTGCGGCGGCGCCACTGTTTGAATCCCACCACCATCGGAACCTGTTATTAAAATTTTTGGATCCCACCACTGGATGTGGTCCTTCAAATACTCTACTCCCCAGCCATTTAGACCCCTAAAGGCAAGAATTTACACTTAGAATTGTGCCTGGAAGCAACTGGTCCCAGAGCAGAACTTTTGACACAGTCCTCACAAATAGCCTGGCCGTCACCTTTCAGCAGCCAAAGATAGTTGTTCTTTTTGATGGATGCCAATATATTCTTATAACATTTTAATAGAAATTAGACAGGTCAAAGGAGGAAGAATATCTTTCTTATGGAAAATCCAATTTTATAGCCTTGATAATGTGCAATCAGCTAAACATAAAAATTATCAGAGAAAAAGCTTCATCAGAATAAACCATTTGTAGGATTTTTATCCACGGCAGTTAATGCTTTAGTTTTTGGAAGGAATTACTGTAATTCAATGAAGTGAAAAATACAATGTCTGTTTAAAACATTTCTTGCAGGGGTCTGGCATCGGAAATGCCTCTCTGTCCACATTTGGTTTTGTGGGAGCAGCTCTGGAGATCATTTTGATTTTGTATCCTTTTCAAAGCAATCCTAAATTGTGATTTTAAATGTTTTTTGTTTATGTAATTGATTTTTTGTATTTTATTAATATTGTAAACCGCTTTGAGCTACATAAGGAAGAAAGGCTGCTAATAAATATTTTAAATAAATGACTAAAGCCGGGATTCTGTCTAATTTTCTCCTACTAATTTGCTAAAATACTTCCCTAGAAGAGAGAAAATGGCAAACTGGCTGTTCCCAGGCACTTGAAAATGGTGTCAGTCATTTCCCCCGGCCTCACAATGAGGCGCTTCAGACTTCTAACGCTGCAGCTTGAATTCTTTGAGGGTACTTTGTTTTCCTTGATTCTCACAGCTATCTTATGGTCTCCTCTGTCGTCGGCTTCTATAGTCTGCGTTTTTTTGGAGATTTCACTCCCAGGAAGGATGACACGACCATGACGAAGGTAAGGTACAGCAAAAGCTGAAATGTTTACACCTCCTTCTTCCTTCTTCCATTTTGCCACCCAAGACAGACCAACTTTCTGGGATCTTAATTGCTTTAAATAGCTCATTTGTGGCGATTAGGGCTTTGCAAAGCTGCATAAACAAAAGGGAAGATTTTCAAACTGCTGAAGTTGAGAAAGGGAAGGTCTGGTGTCCTATTTGCTTTGGGTGACTTTCATTCACTTGTAAAAAGCCTGGAATTACAAACCTTGTAGCTGGCCGGCGAAGGGGTTTTCCTCCCACCCCCGAGAAACTTTGCTAATGAGTAACTTTGATTGTTCTAACCGTGGTGTAGAAGCTTATTTGAAATGTGAAGGATTTTGTTGCTCGCACGATGCAGGCAAATTCATTTAATTTGAGTAATTAACGAGGAAGCCGTTCTTCTTGACTTTTTTCTTTACTCCAGGGCTGCTGGGTTTTTTCCCCAGAACTTTTTTTATCAGCTTCAGAACAACGTGCTGAGATGTACACTTAAAATCAATAATAATTCCCATAAATGGAATCAAAAGAACCAAGTAGCCAGCTTAACAATTTTTGAGATATTTTCCTCTACAATAAGAAAGGACTTTCTTCTCCCTACTCAAAGAAGGATGAGGGGAGGATTTGCTTTCATCTTGTCAGGAATTTGTGGAAGTGGGAAAGTAAACAGTGGTACAGAAGATCCTTGATTAAAACTGTTGAGTTGTCCCATTATGTTTGCTCAGCCTTTCATTTTGGAAATGTTTGGGAGGAAGGAGGGTGGGGAAAACCGACATTCTCAGCTAATGGCATCTAGTTGGAAAGTTCTGTGGCTCATTTATATCCTCGCTTCTTGGGACAAAAAGTCATCTGAATTTCCCCCCCCCCCTTTAATGGAATCTTGCTCCAGCTGTGGGAAATCTTTACAGGGGTATTGAGGTAGGTCCCTTGTGCACGCAGCTGTGAAGGAGTGGAAAATGTGCAAGAATTCATCTGGGTCTAAAGGTTAGGGAAGGGCAGCTGTTTGTCTGTGATGCTGGAGAGGCAATCTTAGTGCTTGCAGGAGTCAAGCACTAATATACGCTGAACGTAACACGCTGAGTGGCCCTGGAAGGGTATGGTCAAGTATGGGAGGGAATGCTTCCTGGACTGGCCCTCAAACTGTACAGACATATGCAACAATGCACACACAGAGACAAATATATATTGTGTTTTGGACCATTGTCCTTCAGTAATGTCCAAGGAGGATGCTCATTGATGCTTTTTGGCATCCATCTTTTACACTGGAATGCTACTGGGATCAAACTGGCTGCATGGCCGACCTGCTGTTCTTTGCTTCCTAGGGACCAAAAAGCCTTCCAGTTGTGACACTGTACTGTTGTCATTCCAGATGAAACAGAGTTGTGAACTTTTACTCAGCCAGGAGGGATCTAATGCCTGTATAAATATGACCTAGTTGTTTAGCTAATACATCAGTTGTGCATAAAAGCATTTGTGAAACTGATTCAGAGCCATTTTGAAGTGTGTGGAAGAGTATACAATATTCCATTGGGAAGTATTTTTAGGGGCAGCTGGTGTTGGAGAGCACCCAGTTGTCCGTGCTACCAGTGGAAGTGGCCTTCACTTGTGCCTTCGGATTGGGCAGGTTACAAAATGCAATCATGCTGCACTTACCAAGCTTGGATTGTTTTTTAAAGCTAAATGATGTTGCTTTTAATTGAGATGGCATATTGATGGCCACATTTTTTGTCCAACAGATAATTGGAAACTGTGTTTCCATCCTAGTCCTCAGTTCGGCGTTGCCAGTTATGTCAAGAACCCTGGGTGAGTGTTTTGATTCATTCTTATGTAAATGAGGCCTTTGCCATGGCTGGAGGATAGGAAAGGGTATGATGGGAGCACCTCAGCCAGCTGACTACCTCTGTGGACAAAAGTTAATTGGCACTTAAGCCAGTGCTGGTCCAGGCCATTCTTCCCAGGCGGTGCTGTTCTCTGTGTAACTCTGCTGAGGTTCCTGTCCAAATTGTACCAATGACAGGGACTGAGGATGAACCTGGGAGAATCCAGATTAGTAACGCTTGCCCAACCCAGTCTCAAATCTAGACAGGAAGTGGACCTCTTGGCTCAAACTGTTCAGAAATTTTCTGGGCAAAACCGTTACTTTTAACTGAGCACAGAGGCCACTTGGAAGTCAGTGTAGATGGTAAAGCCCTCCTGCTGCAACGTTTTTTTTTCTAGTGGCCTCCCATCAACGTCCAGGCTGCTTTGTTGTTCTCCCAGTGAAGCACACATCCTGTCACAGTGGCCCAGTAAGCATGTGAAACCATGACCAGGTCTGTTCTCTTCGGAGCAGTCTGGTTAGAGGACAGGCGTGAGCTGGTGGAAGATCCTTCTGGCTGTCTATCATCTTGCTTGTCCAATTGATGAATTCAGAAGTATTGCAAGCTTGATCCTTCAGAGGGCCCACAATTCCATTTAGAACAGATCGTACAGGTTAATGTAAGTCTTTCATGGCCAGTATCAACCGGCTGTTGTGGGTTTTCCAGGCTGCGTGGCTGTGGTCTGGTCATTTTTGCTCCTAATGTTTTGTCTGCATGTGGGCAAAACATTAGGAGCAAGGACTAGCAGATCATGGCCACACAGTCTGGAAAACTCACAACAGCCAGTTCTCAGGTTAGCTTTACTCCTGCTGCCTCTTGGTTGGATTAAGTTTGTTTGTTCACTGATTCCAGAGGGTAGTTCAATGTTACCACTGCATCCTTGTGATTAGATGGCAAGGAAGGGGAATAATCAGTTGTAGTGATGTCATATCTTCAGATTATCACTGGTAGAGGCTAGGCAACATTGAAGATAAGAGAACCCTGTGGTACCCCAAAGGCCGTGCAGCAGAACCTCCCATCACTAATTCTACTAGTGATCTGCCTAGTGGGAAAGAATACAGCTGCTGTAAAACAGTTCTTTAAACCCAGTCTGGCCAAGTGGCCTAGATTATTACGATTCATACGAAAAACTGCTGAGAACAGGGATAGGCTTCTTGTCAGTTAACCAGAAAAGACCATGAAGTAACTTGACCAAATTGGTTTGGGTCAGTTATGCAGGCCAGAAAGGGAAAGGGATTGGGTTAATTGGGTTTTATCTCGAAACACTAGGTGTTGAGACACCACCATTCTTTGGGGAGTTTTGCTTGAGAGCTGCACTTTTGAGACTGGTTGGTAATAAGTAGACAGGTGTGACCATAGAACAAAATTAGTATATTTTTAATGTAAATGTAAAGATCCCTGATGTCTAATGACTCATGCTGTAGACACACTCATTGGGATTTGTTCGACATGATCAGAAAATAAAGGTAAGTGAAGGAATAAAGGTAAATAAATAAAGGTAAATGTCTTGGGTAAACAGCCAATCTCTTTACAAAAGTATTTTTCGCAATACCCTTATTTTAGCACAACTGTGGTGCAATCCTGTGGACAATTAATTACTCCAAGCCAAGCTTGTTGATTTCAGGGGGCCTAAATTGGAGTAACTGCATAGGATGATGTTGTTAACTTTGTGGTAAAATGCAGACATCTCCCTTTGCTCGACGTGGTAACATTCTAACATTGTTAACTCTGTTTCTTACACAGTGGTACTAAGCTGTTGTGAGAAACCTAGACAAGGTCCATGCAGAAAGAATGGGAGAATAATTTTCAGAAAGCATCCATGCTGTGCACAGTCATCGTTGAGCAAAAAACCCAAATTAATGGACAGACTCAATAGTTTCCCCCCTTTGAGGCCCTCCAACGAAATTCCTAAATCGTTTGCTATAGAGATAAAGGGAAGACAAAAACAGAAAAGATGAACGGTTAAAACATTGCTAACAAATGCACAGGCACAGCTGTCCAAACAGGATTAAGAGAGTGTGTTCGGGTACAGTGAGTCATGTGGCGCTTTGCAAAATGTCAACAGGCCCCACATTACACGATATGCCCAGTGGCACTGGATGGATGAAAAGAAAGGAGTTAAACAGATTCATAGAAGCTTTTCACAGCGTTACAAAAGCAGACCTGCAGACAGCAAAAGAAGCAGGGCTGCTGCCGTGATGAGAAAGGCAAGCGAGAAGACGACCAAGCCGATTCACCTGTCTTAGACCTCTCCATAATTTCTCTGAATGCATGACAAAGCTGCACCGGCCTTGCAGCAGCATGTCAGAGGCTTAGGAGGTTGCTTTGGGAAATGGCTTAGTTGGGTTCTCAGCCAGATGCGCGCTGCATGTTTCCTGGGTCTGCGTTCAGCACTTTACGCTCTGATTTAGCATGGAGCCCTGTGTCACTGGCCCCCAAGAAATGAAGAAAGATTGGGAACCTGGGACTATAGTCAGTCACCCTCCCCTTTCTTATGTGCTTGCAGTGTAGCTTCAAAATACTGCGCTTACAATGAGTCCTCCAGTTTTCTTAAGAGAGATATGGCATTTTTTTTGCAACCTGCTTATCCAGGCAAGTTCCAGAATAATGGATTGCATTATGGAGAGTGGCCGTTATGGTTATGTAAAATGTTATGCACAAAGTAGGGTTAAAGGAGATAGTTTTCATACTAGTACAGATATCTTCTTAACAAATTACATTTCTCTGCCCTTCCCTGACAGGCATTACAAGATTTGATCTCCTGGGAGACTTCGGAAGGTTTAACTGGTTAGGGAACTTCTACATTGTGTTATCCTACAATCTTCTTTTTGCCATTATGACAACTTTGTGTCTCGTCAGAAAGTTCACCTCTGCAGTTAGAGAAGAGCTCTTGAAAGCACTGGGTAATGCATGTTCTTTTCTTTCTGAGATATTCTAATTGTACATGCTTTAGCTTAGCACTCCATTTAAAACTGAGAGACTGTTGTAATGATGCTAGGCAGGGAGGTTCTCTTTATGCCGAAAAGTATGAATTTAAATAAGATCAACCTGCCTACATCGTCTGCTACCACACATGTGATAAATAGTTGTGTCTTGCTAGACTTCTCGTTTTTCCTTTAAAAGAGCATTCATGGATATAAGATTTGTAATTTCACAAGATTCTCAATTATGTTTAATTGCTGTGGGTTGCTTTGGATCATGGACGAAAAGCAGATGCTGGGAAGTTCATAGATAGGAATTCAGAACATGCATAAATGTAGCATCTTTACATTTGGAAAAACCTGTGCAAGCGCAAGTTGAATGCTCAGCGATAGTTCCAGGGCTTCATGTTATAGAAACATAGCATCCCCCTTGCTGGCTAGTGCCTGACAGAAAAATATTGCGGGCGGAGGTGTGGACCTTCCCGCTCAGTTACCCACTCACAATTGAAATAACAACAATAGACAACTTTTTAGTGGATAAGAAATTGGCCATAGCCAGAGATCCAGCGTCTGGAATCAGAGTGGGCCTAGGCCACGTAGCTGAGCCTTAAATAGGCCCAGCCTGGCCCACTCTGATGACGTGCTCCTGATGGGTCACATGGGAGCGCCTAACCAATCAGGACCCGGCCTTTGCGCATGCGCGAAGCTGTGTCCTGAAGCCTCCCTCCCTGCCCACAGCAGGGCAAACTCCGGCCCTCGCTGGCCCTCACCGCTCTGCAATGGCGGCCGCGGTTGAAGCGTGGCCGTCTCTTGTGACCACAAGCCAGTGATGTAGAGGAGCAGGAGGAAGGAAAGAGGACTGCCATGTCACTTCGTGGGAAGGTCACATGAGACACTAGAGGGGGAGTTAGATATTGTGTCACTGCTCTTTGGCACACAAATTTGGTATTTAGGGAAAATTGCATTTTAAAGTGTAGTTATCACAGATCCTCAATAGTTTATGGTTAACAATGTCTACGTATTTTGTAACCTGTGCTCATTGGAAATGGAAGAGAAATTTGCATTGATTTGCCTGTCTTGTGATATTTTCCAGGTTTAGACAAACTTCACCTCTCACATAGTTCAAGAGAGTCTGAGGCAGCAAAGACCTCTGCAAACGGGCACCAGAAAACACTGTGAAGAGCAGTTGGTGGAGCTGCGTCCTTTGACTTTATGACATTCCTGTCGCTTCATCACACTTGTTTTTTTTAAAATTTGCTTTTGTTTGTATATTGGGGCCAAGTTGATAAAAATGAACCGAGAGAGCTGGATGCATCAGGCTGCGCTCGTTTCTCACTGGGATGGGTCTACCTTCAGCTGGTGCAGATGTCTGAAAATTGTAAGGAAAACCGCATCTCTCTTTGAAAAGATCTCCGTGTTGTCTTGTTAGGAGACAGAGCAGGCGGTGAATCTTCTGTCTGTAAATATGTTGCTGAAGATCAAGGCTAGCGAGCTTTGATAGTTGTCATTGGCGAGCCTTCCATCAAATTTGCTGCTCTGCCATGGTGGGCAGAAAGGCCCAGAATTGATGGGTTAACCCAGGGGTCTGCAATCTGTGGCTCTCCAGATGTTCAGGGACTACAATTCCCTGGAGAGCCACAGGTTGCAGACCCCTGGGTTAACCTGATCAGTCTGCACCACTGTGCTGAAGCTTCAAGCAGTTCTTAGTGGTGAGTGATCAGCTGCCCTGCAGCTAATGAGCCCGCAATAACTTAATCTCATACCGCAGTGCTAAATTGGTGCCTAGTAAACAGAGGGTAATGTGGTAGATTTGTGACCATTGTGGATAAGGGATCGGTTAGCTACATGGCATTTGTATCCGCTGCTGGTTTCTATTCAGGGACTTGGCTAAGGTGACATTTACAGACTGTATAATTCTTTGACACTTTCACATGTTCATTTCCAAATTTGAGTGTGCGCCTGAAGCTGAAATCTGGAGCATGTTGGGTGACATGCTGTGAATTGAAGTGAGTCAGTTGTATCTGTTTCAGCTTGTATGTTGAAGTGGGGAAGTGCCACTGCTGCATAGATAAGGGCACCGTGTCACTTTGAAAATGAATGGAAACGTGCAGCATTAAATGCGTCACCTCATTTGAAAATATCAGTATTATGTCAGTCTCAGCAAATCTAGGGCCATCAATCCACACTGGATCTTGATGTATTGTGCAGTAGTCAACTGACCTAACAGATTGTCTAGCTCTTTTTAAAAAAGATGTAAAAGTTGCTAGTTTTATTAGTGTTTAACAAGTTTCCCCAATACCCGACTTCATTGTGGAGTTCTTGGACATCGGAAATGTCTTAAATTTTAATGTGAATCTTGCATTAAAAAGTTTGGAGGGTGTTGTTTGGAGTCAACATAGTATAGTGGTTTTACGGACATCAGAAATGATAGCACAGAAATGATAGCAATGATGTAGAATTACCTTTATGAAGTGGGACCTAGCAGCTGGGATCAGTTGTAACTCTGGCCTGTTTGCCATAGTGGAAGCAATGTGCTTATAGCTGCAATGTAATCAGTTCAGTCAATGTGCTGAACCACTGTGGAAGAGTAATAATCAGTGTTAGGGTAGGCTTAGGGTATCACTTGTCATGATGAATCTTCCTCCTCTTAAGCCTGGGCAGTTCTTTTTGCTGTGGGACATGCATGCATTTCATTGACACCTACACTAAACACAACACATGCAGGTAGGCTCATTACAATAGGTTAACAAGTAACATGCATACAGAAAATAAATGCATTCTGCATAGTGTATATATGCCCACACACCCCCTTGGTTCAAGAATGGACTCCGCCAGCTTTCCCCCATTGCTGCAATTAGTACATGCTTGGTTTCAACCTTCAGTGAGCTTTTTGATGGGTTTTTAGCTCTATCACTGGGTCTGATGGGTTTAGCTCCATCACTGCTCTGCTTTGAATAAGATTTACACAAAGTGTGATTGTGAATTTAATCGTTTGATTTTAGACCCTTGTTTATTCTTGGATCCAACTATGGGATGACTGCAAAACCCAGTAAGGATGCAATTCCATTTGCTTTGAATGACTGATTGCAGCTGGGGTGTATTTGCAAGAGATTTATATCAGAGCTCCATGTATCATACATGTACTGGACAATTTTCTGGGGGGGTGGGTTGGAGGGAATAGTTCCTGGGGTACATCTGTATGATTTGAATTGGTGAAAAAGTTAACCTGTCGTACTTCGTGCCAGAGCCTCGTCATTATGTCCCCTCAACCCAGATGTGAAGCCGATCTGGCTGCGTCATCTGTCACTCAATTGATCGCCATGGTTCATTTGACTGATCTGGCTAGCTAGGCAGGTGTCCCCTACCTCTCTCACCACTCCATGTGCGTCCCTCCCAAAGCTGCGTGCTCGGTGGAAGAGGATGACCATCCCAGATAGGAGTGTACCGTTCTTCGGTCCCCTCCACCCCCACCCAGTAACTGTGGAAGGTCTGATCACAAATCTATCAACGCTTCTAGTATGGCCCAGAAGAAGAAATGTGATTGAAACATCCACATTGTTCAAAGTTTGGGATAAATTTGAGACTACAGATAACTAATAAATGCACTTGGAGAAATGAGGAAAAGCCTCCCAAGTGGACCCTGATCAACTCCACTGGAAACTGCTGCTGCAAACATCATTCAGTTGAATTGTATATTCCAAAGGGGAAACAATTCCCTGGGAACTTTGCCTTCAAGCAGAGGCATAGCTAGGGGAAATGGAGCCCGGTGCAAAATCGGAGTTTTGCTCCCCCCCCCCGGCCCCTCCCATGTTCATTTGTGTTTTTTGTATTTTTTAGTGGTTTTTTTTCAGTTTTTGGCCAGCAGGGGGTATAGCTAGCAGCATCAAAATTTCAGGGTATCTTTAGGAGACTCTCCTGATGATACCTCCCAGGTTTGGTAAAGTTTGGTTCAGGGAGTCCAAAGTTATGGACCATCAAAAGGGTAGCCCCATCTACTATTAGTTCCTGTTGGAAACAATGGGGGATGGGGCACCTTCTTTGGGGGAACCAAACTTCACCAAACTTGGCTGGTATCAGCAGGAGTGTCGCTGGCCACTATCCTAAAAACTGCACCCCCTGCTGGCTGACAAAGTAAAAACACTAAAAATATCAAAAATACTTTTTTGCTGCCCCCCCCTTAGGCACGCGCCTGGTGCGACGCGTGCACCCCTGCCCTGTGGTATCTACGCCACTGCCTTCAGGGCATCCTGGAATTGGTTAGCATTCATAAGACGTGACATAGTCAAAAAGTGTTTCCTAAAGTGCTCTGTATAGAAAAGGCTCTGTTCTCATAGTTATAATTTCTGAGGTTACATGTGCTTTTCACCCTGTCCACACGTATCCACCTTCCCTGGCCAGGAAATTTCCTGCACCCAACCAGAGATTTGGAAAGCTGTGTCTTGAATCTGTCTGAATCTGTGTGTTGGTGTCAGTACAGCAAGCATGTTTTCCACCAGCACAATGAGTGTGTAGTTTCACCTTGTGAAATTTAAGGTAAACCCTAACTATTGTCCTGTCCAATCTGCACCCCCTCCACAGATATACATAAAAGAGAGATGGAACTGGATACTTAAAAGCATACCCAAATAAACATTTTAAAAGGCTTACATGCAATTAAGCGGAAGCAGTAATTCATTGATGGATATTGGCAGTGCATTCCTAGTGGTTTGACTCATGTAGAGTCAAGTGTTCTGTACCTTTTTAAGGTATAAAAAGCTTTTCAGACATCAGCCTCATTTATTATGAGGCTAAAGCACAAATAATGCTTTTGTTTTATGAACTAGGTATATATCACATTAGACCAAAAACTATGTATGTGAATTAAGTGTCTTGGGCAAGCCACTGTTTGGCTTCCTTCTTTGTTGGTGGCACAGCATGTAAATGCACAGGGACAGAACTTCTGTCATTGCAAAGTCTGAGCACATCCTTGAGCTCTTTATAAGCTGAGCGTAAGCTGACACGGGCTACTGGAGAAGTAGCTGTGATTTGGATTCACTGAACACTTTGTTTACAGATTGTAATGTGATGTTTATCTTTTCCTCACTTTTCTTCAATATCTTTTACAAAGTTAGCTGTTTTACAGTGTTCATTAAAGGATTTGACAAGATGATCTTGTATGACTTGGTTCCAAAGTGTTATCATTCAGATCAAATTTTGTAACGGCAGATCTTTCGGTATATGCTTCAAGCACGTTGCACATGTGTGTAGCCTTGGTGTTCAGAATCCTTTACCAGTGTGCCGCCTCGGCAAGAATCTGGACTCTGCTCCATACTAAGGAGCCCAAGGACTGTCTTCGGGCGTAGAATCAGCAGCTCTTGCAATTTACAGCTGGTGCCCCCTGGACTCCTGGATAATGCGCTCAGGCTGGCCTAACCTCATCAGATCTCAGGAGCTAAGCAGGGTCAGTCTTGCTTGGTATTTGGATGGGAGACCACCAAGGAATATCAGGGTTGTGACATGGAGGAAAGCAATGGCAAACCACCTCCTAGTGTTTCTTGCTTTGAAAACCCTGTTAGAAATGACATGACAGCTCAAAAAGCAAATGGGAAATATTTGCACACTTGGACATGCCTATTGGGGATCTCTGAAGGAAGGCTGAAAAGTAACCCTGTGATGGGAAATAAAGGCTCAAATCTCTAATATTAAAGGGTCAAAAATCAGCTGTAATTTCCCCCTTTTCCTTCTAGGGCAGGGGTAGGGAACCTGCGGCTCGAGAGCCGCATGCGGCTCTTCTGCCCTTGCACTGCGGCTTCCATTTGTTTCGGCCTCGCCGCTGGTCTTCATCTCTTGCCCACCCTGCAGTAGCAGCAGGGCGGAGCGCACTAACCGCTCCGCTGCCATTGGGGCTGGGCTGCGCCGCTGGTTTTCTCTCGCTTCGCGAAGCCTGCCCTCCGCTTGGAGCCGGGCAGGCGCTTTCAAGGCCTGCCGGCAAGGTCGAGCCGCTGGCCCCATCCTTGCCACATCCATGCGCTTCTCAGAATGAGTGGAGTAAAAGGTAAAAAACCCCAATATATACAGTGTTATCTTTATTTTAAATGTCAAAAATTATTTGCGGCTCCAAGTGTTTTCTTTTCCCATGGAAAACGGGTCCAAATGGCTCTTTGAGTGTTAAAGGTTCCCTACCCCTGTTCTAGGGTCTGCAGCTCCTTTTCCTGTTCCTTGTCTCCTCAAGGATAGCTTTAAAGAAGTTATAGAAGTGCCACTGCCCAGAGAAGAGGCCCAGGTTCAGGGACGGGTTGGCTTAAAATGTAATATCTAACCCACAAGGTGGTGAAGCATGAATGGTCTGAATGAGTGCAGTCCCCTCAGGCCCAGCGTTGCAAGAGCCATTCTTCTTGTGTTACACATTCAGCCTTGAGTCAGGTTGTGTGAAACAACAAGTATATTTATTTCTCCCAGTGTGATCGATATCAGTTATGCCAACATGTTGAGGATCTTCTTTTGGTAGCCAGAACGGCACAAGGGGCAAACGGGTGTCTCCACCAAGGAGAACTCTTCAAACGCTTGAAGGCAGGAGTTGTGGAACATGTGTGAACAGGAGAGCAGAACAGTTTTGCGTGAACATGATCGGTGGCTGTCCTGGGGAAGTCCATCGTGAAGACAAGCGGGGTGACTGAGTGGCATAATGCAAATCGGGCAGTCGACAATTTCTTGCCGGAGTGCCTGAGACAAAACAAACCAATCTCAGCAGATATTGTACAGTGACGAGCAACAGCTTACATTCTCTGCGCAGATGATCCCAAATGCCCTTGTATAAAATGGCACTCTTGTTTCATTTATTTATTTATTTATTTATTTATTATTTGGGTTTTTATACCGCCCAATCCCCGAGGGGCTCTGTGAAATGTTTGATTTGTTTTTGTTTTTGCCGCTAAAGGATGAGGTTGAAAAATGAACTAAGTAAGCAGTGAGCACAAAGGAGGGAAACTATAATTCTGAGCTGGGTGCTGTAATTCTAAGGCAAACTCTGTTACCAGAAGACATCTCTTCTTATGAAAACTCCACACTTGCTCAGTTGAACTGAGTGGTAAGATACTGAATACATGGCTTTGCTCTCTGGGCAGGACATACTTGGTACTGTGTGCCAATGAGATACAATGGATCAGATTCTGGGCTTGAAACAAGGAAATGTAAATTTAAATTTCTGTGCAGCCACTAAGTGTGGCCATGGATGAGTTGCTAGCTCATAATGTTTATATGCTTGTTATGAGACTATATTGGGACAGAGTGCCTACACTGCTGGAAGGAAGACAACAGCATACAAATAGGGTGGATAAACGCATAAGAGCGTACTTCTAGGCACAATTACAAGAAGGTGCATGGATGGCAGCAGTTTCTGTTGGATACATTCAGCCCAAGTGGAATGCCCAGTTCTGAAACCAACCTGCATCTGGATTTTTTCCCATTCGACTTCACTTGTGAATGGGCCCAGCCTTTTGTCCAGTTGCTGAAACATCGTTTGACTTGCAGCGATTGTTGAATCAATCTCAGAGAAGAGTTTGTCGACTTTGTTGTCATATGAATTCAATAAACGTTGGCAAATCTCTGTAAACTGAAAGAGACGTGATTTTTACTCCAAATAGCAAACCGTATGAGCTGCGAGCTAACAGTTGCAAACTCCAGCTATAACATCTAAGTAACAAGTCTCAGCTCTTGCGGTATTATAAGTGTTCATATGTAAGGGTTACTTTTGTGAGCATTGTCCTATTAATGAGCTCACTTTGGGGGGGTGCACATGCACCCTTTTTGAAAAGCAGAGTTAATAGTGGTTAAACAGCAACAGCCTTAACACAATTCATTAATGGATGGAAATACTACTACCCTGTTTCCCCTAATATAAGACATCCCCGAAAAATAAGACATAGTAGAGGTTTTGGTGAAGTGCGAAATATAAGGCATCCCCCGAAAGTAAGACATAACAAAGTTTTTGTTTGGAAGCATGCCCGGCGAACAGGACATAGCACATCTTTGGGAGCAAAAATTAATATAAGACACTGTCTTATATTTGGGGAAACACGGTAGTTTGATTTTTTGCAAGCTGGATTATGCCAAATTTAAATGCAGAAGTTTTCTTTCAGTGCATAGCTGTGTGTGTAAAGGGCCGTGCTGTTGCAACTGACTTACAGCGACCCCATAGGGCTTCCAAGCCAAGAGAACTTTCGGAGGTGGTTTGCCACTGCCTGCCTCAGCATCAGCTGAGAGGGTTCTGAGAGAACCATGATTGGCCCAAAGTCACCCAGTAGGCTTCATGTGGAGGAGTGGGAAATTGAACCCAGTTCTCCAGATTAGGATCCCACCGTTCTTAACAACTATACCATGCTACCTCTTATTACATAGCTACTAACCTACAAAACTTTAACGATTGTTTGCCAAAAGCGGCTCAGTGAGACCAGAAGTGGAAGGCTGGAGGCTGGATCAGGAATAAACCTATTAGGAACCTAGAATTAAAGTATCTAATACCAATAATTGCTCTTATGTTTAAAGTGGGAGTCCTAACAGTGGATATGTGAAGCAATAATATGGTACAAGGAACAAGACGGAAGAGGACCCACCTTGAAGTTCAAGAACTACAGTGGGAAGGAAGTGCTGTTTAAGAATTTACTAGTTCATGCAAATGTTCTCCAAGCCAACTTTTGATATGCCAGTCACTGAGCCTTTTTGATTGTACCGGCCAATCACCCCGAATGCCAAGACAGGGTGATACATCCATGAGTAATACATGGTTTGATTTACTCCAATGGAGCATCTTACAACCTTCAGTCCCTTACCATACAATACTGAAAACCAGTCTGCATTTTGTGTGTGGAATGACAAAAACAGGGAGAATATATTTAGTGATTTATTCTATTATGGTGTATGAAAGCTGGATTGTAGACTTATAATTGGTTAACTTTAATGTTAAAATGCAGTGGTGGGGAACACTTCCTGACATTTGCTTTAAAAACCTTTGTGTGGGAGGGGGCACGGATAGGGTGATAAAGTTCTGCAAGATCTCATGATAATAAGGATTGCTGATCTAAAAAGGGGTTGAAAACCAGTTGGATATCTGGTGTTTTCCTTTAAAGAAAGGGCAGCTCATAGGTAAAACTTATTCAAGTCAAAAATGGGAGCCTTTGATTCCCCCCCCCCCCAACAGTTGTTTGGATAATTATTGTATTTTGGGGTAATCAGCTTTCTGCCTGCTTTTGTGACCTTCCTGACCTTCCACTTGAATAATATGAACAAGCAGAGGAATTCTAAATATTTTTATCAACATGTAAAGCACCATCAGTCACAGATTTTAGGCGATGCCTGAGAACACAATTAAATAAAGACGTACACAAAAGCACGGAGGTGAACTTTGTCCACCAGAGGGTAGTCCTTCTAAAGCAATCCATCTTTATGTCAGCAAATTGCTTCCTAATGTGTTGACTTATAAGGAAAATGAAAAGGCTGGAATTTACAACGTATCAATGAATCGACTGATAAGCTTTTACGGGCTTAATATCCTCCCAGCTTTCGCTGCCTGGAGCCACAGCAAGTTAGCAACAGAATGTTTGCCATCTCTATGTGATAAAGAAAGTCAAATGGCTAAACAAACTCCCTAGACCATTATGCTGTTTGGGGAGACTTAAATTAAAAACTTGGGGGAAGAAGTCACGTGGGGAGGAAGGAAGAGTACAACGGTCTGAATTTTTAGCTAGACTGCAGATAATGTCATGCATTTGAAAAGATTTAATAACAGCAATAAAAGGCCATACCTGAATTAGATGACATATACAAGCATAGTTTATAGATAAGGATCAAAGCAACTCACTACCAAAGACACTGAGTTCTAGACAGCACTTCACTTTCTGTATACACTGGTGTTAAAAATTAGCATAGCCTGGTTGCAGTAACCTTTCCAGGTCCCTTTGATGTAGCTCAGTAAGATCCTGAATGGATTTGTGTAAAAAAGGGCTACTGTACCACTGTCGGCCAAATGGAGTATTTATTTAGCAGTGACATTTCAAACTTTGTGGGATTTTTTTTAAAAGAACCAATTCAAAATGTATGTTTGTGTTCCTGCCAAAGGAAGCGGATGTATTTTAATACTTTTTACTCAGCCACCACTTTGTAGCTTCTTCTTACTGCTGTGGTTCGCCTGCAGTTTGGGAAGCGAGAAGATAAAAACCTTCTATTTTATAAGCTGGGTGTCTAGAGAAATGCTTGAAGATAACTAAGTGCCTTAAGGAAAGTCTCTATCTCCAGTGTGTGGTCTGTGTGCATCATGGTGCCACACCAGTGGGTTTCCTAGCAACCACTGGCATTCACCTTGGCTTCAATAGGTATGGTAAAAGTTACAATAATGGCCAGCTGGCACAGCTGACTGTGTTATGCTGGGGAGCTTTGGGATGGGTCAGGGGTTGGGCAGTGTGCCCTCCAGTGGCTTCCCAACTCCTCCTGAACTGAGGGACCTGACGCAGGCAGATGCCCAAAACTGAACATTTCCCTAAGCAACATGTTTGATTGACACACACAAAGCATAGTGGACTGTAATGAAACTTTTGTTCTGCAGTGTGGAGCACTGGGCTCTGTCTTGGGAGAAGGAAAGAAAGGGGTGAACCACAAAGAGAGGGAAACACTATTACTTGCTGCACCGTTACTGATTTTTGGGAGGGAAATGTACCATGACGGCCATTTCATGATCAGTGCCTCCCCCCATCAGCCATTTCGCAGGGACGCCTGCTACTGCTAAAACTTCAAAATTGGGTGCCCTGTGATAAAATCTTTGTATTTTACTTTATATGGACAATGAAGCTCTAAGTGGCCTTATGCAAACCCCGAGGGATTGGCCCAGAAACAGTACTGCTTTTACCTTAGCCGTGCTCAATCAGAATGGCATGCAAATAGATAACCAAGTTTGATCTCATCCATCTATTCAGAAAAGGTAGTGTATTAGAACAAGACTGCACAACACTTGGCCAGTGGGCAGACAGGAATAGAAAAACCCAACTGCTTGGCTCTTTCTCTGATTTGCAAAGAAATGCAAGGTGAGGAAATGGGAAAGTGGGGGGGGGGGGGGAACTAACTGGGATGGGGTGCAGGCCTGTGACGGACCACAGAGAAGGTGGAAAGCTATCCAGTGCAAAAAGGAGTTCAGAGAGATCTCTGGTACGACAGAGAAAGAAGAGTTTGCCATGGAGCTGTACAACGAAGAAAGGGCTTCCTTAGCTCAAAAGAAAACATTGAGCTAAATCTGCAACAAAATGGTTTTCTGCTGGTTACACAGAAATGTGATCCTCTTGAAGGCAATTGTTGCGTTTTTTGGTAACCAAGTGACCTGGAAGTAGGGGTGGGTAGCGTGGTGGCCAAGTTTGCAGATGATACCAAATTATGTAGGGTGGTGAGAACCACAAAGGATTGCGAAGAGCTCCAAGCAGACCTTGATAAATTAGGTGAGTGGGCTCAGAAATGGCAAATGCAGTTCAATGTAGCAAAATGTAAAGTGATGCACATAGGGGCAAAAAATCCAAACTTCACATTAATATCGCTTACAGGGTCAGTGCTATCAGTCACAGACCAGGAAAGGGATTTAGGGCGTCCTTAGTTGATAGTTCCATGGGAATAAGCTCAACTCAATGCATGGCGGTGGCTGTAAAAGGCAAACTCTATGCTGGGGATAATTTTCAGAAAAGGAATTGAGAATAAAACTGCAAGGATTGTCAGTGCCTCTTATATAAAGCAGCGTGGTGCGGACCGCGACTTGGAGTACGGGTAAGTCCAGTTCTTGGTCAGCCGATCTCAAAAAAAGGATATTGAGGAGATAGAAAAAAAGTGCAGAGAGAAGGGCAACAAGGATGATTGAGGGACTGGAGCACCTTCCCTAATGAGGAGAGGCTGCAGCTGCTTGGGACTCTTTAGTTTGGAGAGGAGGCGGCTGAGGGGGGATATGATTGAAGTCTACAAAATTATACATGGGGTAGAAAATGTTGACAGAGAGAAATTTTTCTCTCTTTCTCACAATACTAGAACCAGTTGAAAATGCTGGGGGGAAGAATTAGAACTAATAAAAGGAAAACACTTCAATTCACTTAACGCAGGATTGGTGTTTGGAATATGCTGCCACAGGAGGTGGTGATGGCCACTAACCTGGATATAGCTTTAAAAGGGGCTTGGACAGATTTTATGGAGGAGAAGTTGGATTTTATGGTACCAATCTTGATCCTCCTTGATCTGAGATTGCAAAATGCCCCTCAACAGGACTTCAGGGGTGGATGGGAGCAACAGCCGCAGAAGGCCATTGCGTTCACATCCTACATGTGAGCTCCCCAAGGCACCTGATGGGCCACTGCGAGTAGCAGAGAGCTGGACTAGATGGACTTTGGTCTGATCCAGCTGGCATGTTCTTATGTTCTAACGGCCCTCTGAGCAGTTTTCATTTGTGCCGCCTGGATTAGAGACAAGGAAGTTTAATTTGATTATTTAAAAACGTGAAAATGGCTCTCCCCATTCCTAACTTCTAACCTTTGCAGTGTGTGTGTGTTGGGGTTGGGGGGGGGGAGGCTAAGAGTCCTGAACATTCCTTATCCTCCCTAATGAAATATATGTACAAGCCTGCTTCTGTAGAACTTGTGTGCGCACTCTGGATCGTGGCCAGGTATATGATAGCTTTAACACCCTCTCCATGTTCAACAAATCTTCAGTTCCCCAGCCAATTTATTGTATGAGCTTCCTTTTAGGATGAAGACTGATCCCTGATTAACATGTTATACTTTTTGTTGTGATAAAGTCACCTTGAGGTGGTTTTATGCCATATCACTTCTGTTAGATGAATATATTGTTTGCATATGCCCTCACATGGTGAGAGTTGGTATTTACTGCAATTGAGCAAAGTACTTGTGGTGTCTCAACAATGCTCTAATTGGTGACGGACCTACATATTAGTTTTAACTCCCACTGTGAAGTTCTTGTAGTAATTGTAGCACATCAAAAAACTAACCTGAATCAAATGTGAGAGGTGAGAACAGAGTATTGATGGGAATAAATATTCAGCTAAGGTGATGAATTCTTATCGTGGTGTTTCTCCTGTTGGCATGTTGTTACAGATGGAAAGATTTAATGAAGTATAAATCTGCTCAGGAATAAATAACATTCAGGTTCATTGTGCCCATCTTGAGACTCTTGCGTTCTGGTTTGAACACTGTCACTAAAATATTTGTGTCATTGGCAGCCTTGTACACAAGGGATTGGCCAACCTACACATTTTGTTTTAAATTGATGCTTGTAGAAGGATCTCTGCACAGGAAGTCACTCGGGCACACTGGGTCACAAGGAGAATTCTTCACATCATCACAAATCAAATGGTTCATACGTAAAATCTGAAACACTTAAAATATTATACATGCTACCAAGGAGAAAAGCAAAAGAGCACTTAACCTGAGGTTTGACTTCTATATATAGAAGAGTGAGACTAATTCACCATAAAAAAGATATAAAGGTTCCGGTTATAATCAGAAAGGTATTCTCTGTCTTGAATACTTCGCTGATCTTCCACTTTGCTTTTCTTTTTTTAATACCACAAACATTTCAAGGAGGCAGAAAAGGTGGATAAGATGAGGGTCATAAGAAAGAGATGCCCCCGCATACCTTTTCTTCAAAGAACCTTTTTCGCAATTTGGGATCTTTTGGAGGCACTGTTGTTCTCAGGTTCTTATACCATTTTCTCACAATGTACCCTCGCCAGCAAGCTTGCATTCTGAGGGATAAAATGTTACACAGATTGTTTATGTTAAACAGCTACAGCAAAATCTAGAGTAGCTGGATACCAGTTCAGTATCGCCTCAAGAGGCCAACAAGATTTGTAAAATCTAGAAATATGGGTTTGTAGGTAGATGCTTTAAATTTGTTCCTGTGGAGGCTT
Source organism: Sphaerodactylus townsendi (assembly GCF_021028975.2). Taxonomy (NCBI): domain Eukaryota; kingdom Metazoa; phylum Chordata; class Lepidosauria; order Squamata; family Sphaerodactylidae; genus Sphaerodactylus; species Sphaerodactylus townsendi. The sequence goes on from NC_059435.1 coordinate 67,876,337, forward strand.
TTGTCTGTAACAATACGTTTTCTTATTTATTAGTTTATATGCTGCATTTCTCCCCAATGAGGACCCAAATCAAGTGACAACATTATTCTCTCCTGCATTTTATCCCTCGAAGTATGTGAGTCATGCAGCAAAAGTTTCCGTAGCAGCACAGACATTCAAACTTAAGGCCTCTTGGTTCCTAGCTCCTAAACCAACACTCTAACTATTGCAATACACTGGCCTCTAAGCAGGTATGATGGATAAGGGTCTATTTCTATGGGTGGTGGCTGCTTTAAAAAGAACAGCTCATCATTTGGATGAATGTCCAGGAACCACAATGCTGAACAAATGTGATGTTGCAACTATGATTCCAGATTTCATGGGCCCTGGCCCCTCCACTTTCCTTTTTTACTCAAATATGACAAGTTCTCTAACAGTTCCAAAAGTTAATCCTAGTCTGACGGTCATGGACATTTTTCACTCAAGTACTGGATAGTGTGGCTGGTGTGATTGCTGATAAAGAGTTGTGACAATGGACATTCCAAAGGGCAGATGCTTTGAGACTTCTTATGGTAGAGAAAAGTTGGTATAAAACCAACTCCTCTTCTTCTGATTATTTTTAACGATGGGGAATTGCAATTCCACCCCCTCCCCCAGTCTAGCAAACTAGTGACCATCGAACTAATCACACACCCACTTCGTCCAAAAGTAACTTAGAAATCTCCACTTCCACATCAACATTTCCATGGAAGGTTTTCCATAATTCTTGAAATATATATATCAAATGGTCAAAATGACCAGAAGAGCTGTTCTCTACTTCTTGAGATTTACCCAACACCCATCCCTGCATACGATCTCCTACGAACACAGCCTTTTCAGCAAACGTTTCTCAGTGAAAACAGTTTTGTCATTTGCCAGCCATCCTTACCTGGTCGCACACTTTATTCTAAACAGGCGTGCTCCGTCATGAATTACTCGCGTTTGATACTGCATCTTTCTGCACATTGGACAGGTCTTTTTACCTGCAAATCTTTCAAAAGCTTTCAGGCATGCCTAGAAAAATAACACGGTTTTTTACTTTAAATCTGCTTGAAATGAGGGTTTTCTTTTCCCCCAGCTTTATTCTCCAATCGTGTGGGTGCTGGATGTGCTGAGCATAGCAATCTGCAGCAGGAGAAAGCGAGTGTACATAATGCAAACAGCACAGAAAGGTATCATCCCAAAATAACTGATGGGCTCGGGAGCAATCCCTATCTTTCTTGACTGACCCTCGATTCCCCCATGTTTTCTAGAAGCTGTGTGCCATCTTTATTAGGACAGAGTGAAGTACTGAGCAGAGATCAGACTGCTCATTCCAGATTTACTTTATATTGTATCAAGAAAGCAGAACTTGTTCTTTTATTGCTATATGAATTGCTCTGATGGAACAGCTGATGAAGCTATTTGCTGCTTATAGCTAAAATCCTGCAAGCTAAAATCTTCTGCTATTTTATCAATAAATGAGAGTTTCAGTGCCACGCTCGACCTTCGCTGAATGTCCTCTGACCTAAAAGCACATGCTTAGATGCATCCCGAATGCAATTTTTTTGTGATTCTCTCAGGTATTCAAACAATAACTTTTTCAAAAAAAAAGAGAGAGTACGCTGCCTTGAAAGGTCATACCTAAACTATTATTGCTTTATCTAATAGTGATTCAAGCGGCCTACGCCAATCACCAACGTAGCAAAATCTGTAGACAAAATGGGGAGTCCTGTGAGCGAGTAGGAGGAGGATGCTGTGTAAATGAATCGAATCCCTAAATCAAGGCTAATTCTATTGTAGGAGACATATGATGTTGACGGTAGTCGTGTGTCAACTAAAGGAAAACTGGCTTGTTGACGCTTCCAGAATCTTGATGTGGAAGATTAGGCCACCTGAGATCCTTGTTCCTTTTTATAGCAATCTTTATGGCCCAGTGATCTGAATCAGTGGCAGAGCACCAGCTTAGCATGCAGAAAGTCCCTGACACCTGTAACTTGAAGGATCTCAGGTGGCCAATGTTGGGAGAGGCCTTTATCAACCTGTGGTTCCAGAGAGCCACTGCTAATTGCCGTAGACAGTGTGGAGCTCGATGGACCAAACGTCTGGCTTAGTGCAGAGCAGTGTGTTCGTTAATTCTTTCACCAGGAAAACAAAGGCAATCCACCCTCAGCCAAGGCTGGAGTTTCTCCACATTTAATAATTACACAGGCATGCAGAAAAATGTTTGTAAATTTTTTAAAAAAATGATTTCCTCCCTTATGGCCTGGTGAGGGCTGAGAATACAACAGGAGGCATGGAATGTTGAGAGCAGTTGAGTCAGTTTAAGGGGGGGGGGGGGGCAAATAACATAGCAGCCTTACGTCTGAAAGAACTCCTAGAACCCAGGAAGGTGGGATTTCTGACTTGTCTATCATCTCTTTCCCCTGATTTCTCACAGCCTTCTCTTGTGTTGCTAATGGCTCCAACAATTTAATTTATTTTAACAGTTCGACAAGGTGCAATGTTAAAAAGACTAATGTGCTGCAAATTTTACTCTGAATAGCTCAAAAGAGGGTCTACTCACTCTGTGAAACACATGGGAACATGAAAGCAGCACCTGTACAGAGAAAAATGAAACAACCTTGAAACTTGGAGATGTCCAGAAAATGCATACTCCATGGTTATAACTATGCCCAAACAATGGCAGATAAGGAGAAGCTTTCATTACAAAAACAGAACAATTGCAGTGGTTAATTTTTTTTTTGTCTAGAAAAGAATTTCCTAACGGAATTTTGAGTAATTTGGCTCAAGTAAATTGAAGCAGAAGATCGAGAGAGAGAATTTGCAGGACAATCTAACTACTTTTGAAACTTGCGTTAAGTTTCAAAAGTAGTTTGCAGTGGAGCATGGGGAGAGGGCCAGGTGTTATAAAAATGTGAAGATCGTCTGGAAGCTACAAGTTCATGTTCAATGCTGTAGCCAAATGCTCATTGGAGTGGGTTATGGAGGAGGAGGAGGAAGAAGAAGAAGAAGAAGAAGAAGAAGAAGAAGAAGAAGAAGAAGAAGAAGAAGAAGAAGAAGAAGAAGAAGAGAGGAGGAGGAGGAGGAGGAGGAGGAGGAGCTTGGATTTATATCCCCCCTTTCTCTCCTGCAGGAGACTCAAAGGGGCTGACAATCTCCTTGCCCTTCCCCCCTCACAACAAACACCCTGTGAGGTAGGTGGGGCTGAGAGAGCTCTGAGAAGCTGTGACTAGCCCAAGGTCACCCATCTGGCGTGTGTGGAGTGTACAGGCTAATCTGAATTCCCCAGATAAGCCTCCACAGCTCAGGCGGCAGAACTGGGAATCAAACCGGGTTCCTCCAGATTAGATACATGAGCTCTTAACCACCTACGCCACTGCTGCTCCTGGAGACTACTATATCTCTCCAGTCTTGTTCCCCTTGTTCCCCCTTGGCCTCCAGCTGGCTTCTGGGCCCAATTCAAGGTGCAGATATTGACCTTTAAAGCCCTATACGACTTGGAGCTACCATATCTGAAGGACTGTCTACACTCACACAAACCTACTTGACTCTTCCAGTCAACTTCAGAGGCCCTCCTTGAGGTGCCGCTGCAGTCTGAGATCTGATGGTGGTAAACCAAGAAAGAGTCTTCTCAGTCAAGGTGCCGAAACTCTGAAACTTCTTCCTCAGCGGGGGATATCCTTCTACTGTGGTTGCCTTTATTTATTTAGGATACATCTCCCCTGTCTCTTCGCAGTCCTGCTTGAGGTGGCTCACAATTAAAAACCACAGTGCTAAAAAGAAGCACCTGGGCATAAGCAGCATAAAAACCATCCACAAAACCAAAACAGGCCATTTAAAAATAGGCAAGACAAAACCCCTAATCAAAAGCCTGGGCAGAAAGATGTATTTTGGCATAACGCTTAAAAGAAATAAAGTCGGCACCCACAAGTAAAAGCTTTTTTGTTTGCTTTGGTATTGCCTCGCTAACTTTTATTAGCTCTCCTCTGTATGTTTCGGGGATTTATGGGTGTGTTCATATTTTGGTGTGTGTGTGTGCATGTGTGTATTTTAAACGCTTTTAACATTACAAAGATTTTGTTTTAATGCTTTAATATTCGTCGACTTGGTGATCCTGTACTGGGTGGAAAAGACAGCACCACAGTGTTTTAAATCAATAAAGCGGCTTGTAGGGGATAAAGAACTGCCATACATTTGCTTGGTGGCACACAGTCTCCTGAATGGTCCTAGAAGTAGTCCAACTGCAGCGTGTATTCAATTCTGAATACAGTGAACATGTTTGTCACTACAGAGAGCCAAACTAGACATGATGATGTCCTTGTGGCCATCATTTAAAATTTTTGTGACGGTCCACTTCTGATTGGGCCTAGTTTAGCAGGGTAAGATACTCTTGTTCCGCTCCCCCCCCCCATGCTAAAAGGCCTGTAATCCCCCCCCACACACACACACACAAGTTGTTCTGAAAAGGCCCAGAGAACATAGAATCAGGTCTTTGCAGCATTTTAACATGACTTTAAAATGGTGGCATCATCCTTGGGGTGGCCATGAAGATAACATCAAATCTAGTTCAGCCCAGAGAGACAATGTGATTCAGTCCAAAGCACTAAAACCATGTAATTTTCAGTTAGCTTCTTCAAACTGGACTTGGTGCTTGTATAGGCAACAAAGGTAATCTTTAGTCCATATTTAAATTTTTACTTTGCAAGAAAGGCGGATTATACTCCAGTAAAATAAGCAAAATGTGTACTGCAGAACAAAGAATACCTGTGGTTGAAGTGCAAATTCTTCTCTGCAAATGGCACAAGGTTGTACAGAATGTCCGTGTTTCATGGACCGTTGCTTCACATGCTCCCATTCCTCTGTTGTGAGCGGCAGTGCAGGACAGTCCACCAAGCCAAGTTTCTGAGCTACAGGTGAAGGCCAAAATACAGTCATGAAGCTCATTTTTAAACAGTTATTTTCTTCTTCACCCGAGCATCCCTGTCATTAAGTATATTTTAAAAGCTTTATCAAACATATACATTCACTAGCTACACATTCGGAATCCTTGAAGGATAAGCTTTGAGAAAATCATGAATGTTGCTCTTCCGCTATTACTAATCTGACGAAACTCCAGGTTAACAGAAAGAATGGTCAGTCCTTGAGTTTGAAACGTAATTGTCCCAGGTTTGGATGTCTTATTGAACAATAAAAATATTTACAGTGCTAGACATAGTTGATGGGGAAATGGAGAGACTGGCATCCCAGTGCAGAAACAAAACAAAGAAGTTTGTCTTAGACAAAATAACAACAGGCACACCCATATACAATATAACAACATGAACAACTATGCAGAGATACACATGTTTATATACACTCAGACCAGCAGGATATGAAAACCAATCTTTAAATCAGATATTCATATTTTAAATTCATTGTGATAAAATTCATTAATGATCAGTCACAGAGAGAATCATAGTAATGTTAACAATGCACATGACAGCACTCTACCCTTATTTTATCATTCTAAAACTCGAGGGACACAGAGTGTTCATTCATTTTTATTTACCCTGAAGCCTCACTTGTTCAGACAGACAAATGTGCCATTTGAGAGAAGCATTTAGCAGATATGCTGTATTTTTCCCATCCAAGTGGTACCTCTGAAAGTCATTAGTGAAATTACCAGCGAAGAGCTGGGTGGCATTAAGCAAAACCCAGAATCACAATCAAATAGGTCAGAACATCCAGCTGTGTTGATTGCTAATCATATCAATTTATTTAATTATTGGTTTTTACCTACAGCAGCAAAGAAAGTACCCTGCTTTTTTGTTTTTGGAAAATGCATAGATGGTACTTCAATGCCGACCGGCATGTAAACCCAGTATTGGTACAGAATTTACTCTTCCATCTAGCAACTCAACCATCAACCCAATTCCACAAAATCTTCTTTGAAGATCTTGCTCTGTCATTGATGGAAGATCTGCCAGATCCCAATGGTTTTGATAGATCCTTTCTCATAGCCTATATGTTATTATGGCTTTTTAAAAAATACTGTACAAAAGTGACAATCTGATCCACAGTCTAGGGATAAATAATGAAGCTGCATTAAAAGTTGTGTTGGTAATTTGTATTGCTTCAGACAATTGTTCAACTCAAACTCAACTCACCTGCACTAAGATAGAATCCTACCATAGGTCTCTTCAACTTTGCACTACTATGAAACATCCAGGGTTTATTTTTTGTTAACACAAACATGCCTTCCGGGATGGAAATAAGACAGTCTTTTCTAACAAAAGGGCAGCATTCACGGTTGTTACATTTCCAGACAATGCAACTGTTGATCTCCTTGCCGGTGACAACTCCCATCCTACCTCTTACACCTCCAGTACCTGAGCCGTTATCCTATAGAGACCATGCAATTGATCTTACAACTGTGCTAGAATTGGACTGTTTAAACCCCACAGTCTCGCAGTAAAGAATTACAGCTTTTGAAAACAGTTGTTTGAGTGAGAGTAAAATGAGAAAAGAAGAAGTTGACAACTTGGTTAATAACAGTGATGCAGAAATTTTTCAAAGTGGATGGAAGCTGGGCAGGTTTTCCTGATTGTCAGTCAGATAATATAACACGTTATCTCATAACAATGTTGTGTGTTGCCTCTGTAACTCCTCTTTCCCAAGGCAGGATTCCAAATGCCTGCACCCATGCATTTTATTTTAAAGTACGTCTTGCCTTTAAAAAGGTGTTTAACTACAGGCATTATTCATAGGTTTGCCTCCAAATCATTATGAAAACTTGTAAAATTTTGAGCAAGGGGTAAGTAAAGGTTACGTACAAATATTATGCCCAGACTAGTAAACTGTCTTTTGTAAAAGCAATGATTGCTCAGGAGCTTATGCTATTATCTCAGTGACAGTACAAATACAATTTTAAATGTCAATCAAGAAAATTGTTGCTGTAGGCCCATGCGAACATGCTCCTCCCATACCACAAGCCATGCTGATAAAGGGCAGAGGGAATTGATGAACTGTCCTGGTGGCATTAAAGGTTTTTTTGCACTTAGAACCTCTGCAACCAGAGGCACTGCATCTCTGAATAACAGACGCTTAGGACTTCACATTCTGTTCGCAATCTTCCCACAAACATCTGAATGGCCAACAGCTGGAAGGAGAACGCTGGAGACCAAACTATAGGGACCTGACCGTAAGATCTAGCAGGGGTTTTCTTATGTTCATGTGCTAAGTTGCATGATTGGTGCATGAGGATTTACCTAATGTAAGAGGCTGAGGACAAGGATCGAGGACATATTCTTGTTCTGGGTCTTCGTTTTCTCGTTGGTGACTACTTGCTTTTCTCAGTCCAGTATCTACTAATGCTCTGACGTTCTCTTTGTTCACAGGTTTGTATGTGCTCTTTTTATTCTGTGCCTTTGATTGAAAGGGCTCAGCTAATGACAGATTCTTCAGCTGAAGATTATATAAAATATGATCTTGTAATGCCACAGCAGCAAGTGCTACAGATTCTTGTTTGCAGGAACTCCCCTAAATAAAGTTTCATAATTATTATTATAAATGACTTCTGTGTGTGTACATTATGTACAGCACATTAAACAACAAAAGAAATTCAGCCCTCAGCTAATGATTTTTAAAAAACTTGATAGAGGCTTCATAAAACCCATACAACTCCCATGCTTGAAGTCTTACTAATAACCATGATATGAAACTTAAGATCGATGTTTCTGACACATCCCTAACTTTAACTTATATAAAAAGCCAGGAAAAAAAAAATCTTTGATTTATCATTTATATTAAATAAAATAGCAGCAATTTTTAAACTTTTAATTACCAAACCCATAATTATTATGTGCAATAAACTCATTATACACTATAAAAGTTTGGCATGCCTAAACAGATTTTGTTTCAGTATAATTAAAAACAAAACCTAAGGCTACCTCTGCCTTCCAAAGAAACTGTGCATTAAAAAATTAATGTAAGTAGATAATATTTTATATACATTAAGTTGGCTTATTCATAATGCCTTATTTTAATGCCTACATCTTTTAGCATGTTTTACAACCATAGGATCCATGCACCTTGTAATATTTCTTTTGCATTACTGGATCTGGAAGCAGCGACGATTTCCTTACGTTCGAAACGCAGTAATGCTCCACTGATGGAACTTTTGATAGCTGAACTCTCGCAGATCTAAAACAACAAACAAAATGCTAGAAGAGTTACTTGGCATGCCAGTACGAAACATTAGCAGTACAAACACACTGGAGCAAACACACTGTCAAAATACTGATATTGATATAGTGGCATTGTGGGGCAGATCTGCCTACTAGGCTGAGTGTCAGTTCCAGGGTCACCACGAATTATCATAGCACACAACAAGCATACATATTTTTGTTGACATAAAAGCCAACATGCGGTGGCACGCCTATAGAAGGGGACTTCTGACATATTCTAAAACAAAGGATATCCACTCACTTTTGTTCTAACTTTCAATGTCAGAGTCTTCATACTTTACCTCTTTGCATTCAGCTATCTTCTGCAGTTTATAATAATATTAGAAGAAGAAGAAGAAGAAGAAGGAGGAGGAGGAGGAGGAGGAGGAGGAGGAGGAGGAGAAGGAGGAGGAGAGTTTGGATTTATATTCCCCCTTTCTCTCCTGCAGGAGGCTCAAAGGGGCTTACAATCTCCTTGCCCTTCCCCCCTCACAACAAACACCCTGTGAGGTAGGTGGGGCTGAGAAAGCTCAGGGAAGCTGTGACTAGCCCAAGGTCACCCAGCTGGCGTGTGTGGGAGTGCACAGGCTAATCTGAATTCCCCAGATAAGCCTCCACAGCTCAAGTGGCAGAGCTGGGAATCAAAACCGGTTCCTCCAGATTAGATACACAAGCTCTTAACCTTAAAAAATATTACACGCAACATGGAGTCATGCAATCACACCTCAAGCTCCTCAACTGTCTTAGAAAACGCAGGCAACTAGAGACGCTCTGAGTTACACAGTCAACGAAATTACCAGAAGAGAAGTTTGCTTTTGGCCTCACACTTTTTTCCTATACTGAAAATCAATGCATGAATAGACCAGCCAGCTGCTGTTCTTTACTCCTCCCCAAGCTCAGGTTTGTTCCTCCACAAACCTCCTGGGTGTTTGTTGTGAGGGGGAAAGAGAAAGGTGTTGGTAAGCCCCTTTGAATCTCCTTACAGGAGAGAAAGGGGGGATACAAATCCAGGGCCGAAACTGTGCATGTGTGTGCCAAGCCCCTGCACTGGCGTGCGCCTGGTGCATCAAGTACCCCCATCCCCTTGGTGTTACGCCACTGTATAAATCCAGAACTCTTCTTCTTCTTCTGGAACTGCAGGCGGCAGAGGTCAGTTCCCCTGGAGAAAATGGCTGTTTTGTAGTATGGACTTTAGACATTATACCCAGTGGTGGGATCCAAAAATTTTAGTAGCAGGTTCCCATAGTGGTGGGATTCAAACTGTGGCGTAGCGGCAATAGGCATGGGCGGGGCACAACAGGGGCGTGGCCGGGCATTCTGGGGGCAGGGCATTCCTGGGCGGGGCTGTGGCAAGGACGCAGCCGCTGCACCGGTCCTTGGGCGGGAAACGAATGCACGCAGGCGCAGGCTGCCACGCACGCTGGGGCACCTCCTGCTGGACTGCTTCAAGTTCTGCGCGCTACTGCTGAGAGGAGGGGCGTAACTGAGGCAAAAATCACATGGCAAAATCACCCATTAGTAACCCCCTCTCGGCACACACAAATAATTAGTCACCTACTCTCGGGAACCTGTGAGAACCTGCTGGATCCCACCTCTGATTATACCTCATTGAGGTACCTCCTCTCCAAACCTCACTCTCCCCAACCTCTACCACCAAATCTCCAGGAAATTCCCAATCCGGAACTGGCAACTCTACTTGCAAACAACTGGTGAAATGAATCATGCAGTGTATATGAAAGCACCCTGAAAACTATGGGTTGGATTCAGCCAGTTTTTCCTCTCCACTTTTTCTTCTTTGCTTTTTTGGGGAGGGATAGAGGAGCCCTTCATTTTTCATCAGCAGAAAAACACAATCATTTTAAGCAAGTTTATGGCTTGTTTCATCACTGACTGTTCTTGTGTTGCCATTTTTTTTAATTTTATTGTATTGTTTTTACTTTGTGTGCCTTTTTGAACAGGTTTCTAGAGAAGCAACAAAGAAGCCTGCTGAACTGCGTCTGGCTTGTGCAAACCTGCTTCTTGTCAGACTTTCTGAAAGTCCAAATTAATTCAATTGATAAAAATATGTAATTTTAATGGGGATTCTGCTTTTCTGTGAACCACCACTAACTTCCATACTCTCACCAAACCATAACCCTTTTCTTTCTAAGTCTTATAAAGAACTCCCTTGTCCAAAAGATAAACTGTGTGCCCAAAATTGGCATGTAGCATCCCTGAAAACCTTTTATTTACGGGATTAAATTTTGACACCCACCCCTCAAAAAGCCAGTCTGCAGTGCAAAATAAATATATTTACTAGTACTTTGGATGTTTAAAAGAATTAGTGTGCACTAATGTTTGCAGTGTTGGGTTAAGATCTGAGTGACCTGGGGACAGCCAGTCATACATTCTCTCAGCCTATCTCACAGGGTGGTTGTGAGGATCAAACGGAGAGGAGAAAAATGTAAGCCACTTTGGTTCCTCATTGGGAGAAAGACGGGGTACTGATTAAATAAAAGATTTTGTTTTTCAGTGTTCAGAGTGCTTCACATACCAGGTGTCAAACTCATGGCCCTCCAGATGTTATGGACTACAGTTCCCATCATCCGCTGCCAGCATGATGCTGGCAGGGGATGATGGGAACTGTAGTCCATAACAACTGGAGGGCCGCGAGTTTGACACCTATGCGTCGTGTTCTGGTGTCTCCCCCGAGGACCCAGTCCTCCCCAGGTCCCCCCCACCCCTGCAATCGCCAGGAATACTAACCTTACCTGTTGGAGAAATGCACACTCAGTCCATCCCCCCGCCCCGCGATGCCCTTAATGGTCTTCGGGGTCGCCGTCTGCCAGCACCGCCTTTACCAGGGACAAATTCAACAGGTGCAGCCCTTTCACCGCTTTACATACCCACCTGCCTCCCTTTTTCGCCCCCCCCCCCTCCCCGCTGCTTTCGTCTACCTGCCCTTTCAGCCGCCTCTTCTCAGGGCAGCCTCCCAAGCAAGCCGCGGTTGCTTAGCAACCAGGGGGCCTAGCCGTTGTGTCTGAGGAAAGGCGGAGAACGCGCGCGCGCACGGCATGCAACCCCCCCTCGTGAAAACGAGAGCGCGGAGACAGGAAGGAGGAAGAGCGCAGGCGGGGACTCTAAGGCGCTGGTTTGCACGAGGGCATAGAGCTGAGTGTGCCCCAGTGGCCTGACCTTTTGGGTTAGAGCCTGCTGAAGGTATCTTTTGTGCCACCCTCCTCCACCCTTCGTTAGTTCCCCACAAGGACGTAGGTAAGGGGGGAGGTTCCCGGGTTCAACCCCCCCCATTGCTTGTCCGAAGCTCCGCCCCCCGTTTGTGGTTTTTTTGCATTTTAAGACTCATACAGGTGTCTCTGGCTGACCCTTAGACCCAGACAGGTATCCCAGCCTGACCCTCAGATTCATACAGGTATGTCAGCTGACCCTCAGACTTGATGGTCCTCAGACACATACAGGTATCTCTGGCTGACCCTTAGACCCATACAGGTATCTCAGGCTGACCCTCAGACTCATACAGGTATCTCTGGCTGACCCTTAGACCCATACAGGTATCCCAGCCTGACCCTCAGACTCATACAGGTATCTCAGGCTGACCCTTAGACCCATACAGGTATCCCAGCCTGATCCTCAGACTCATACAGGTATCTCTGGCTGACCCTTAGACCCATACAGGTATCCCAGCCTGACCCTCAGACTCATACAGGTATCTCAGGCTGACCCTTAGACCCATACAGGTATCCCAGCCTGATCCTCAGACTCATACAGGTATCTCTGGCTGACCCTTAGACCCAGACAGTATCAGCCTGTCAGGCTTATATAGTTATCTCAGCCTAACATTGTGCTTGAATACTGATGATCAGTCAGTCAGGCCTGTTGTAAGAGAAAGGATGCAAGGATGCAGGCCTGTTGTAAGAGAAAGGATGCAAGAGTAGTTCCACAGAGTTAGCTCTCCTAATCTGTTGCAGTGGAAATGCCCTGGGGTATCTGGAAAAGTGGACTTTTATTTCCCTGTCTGCTTTTGTGGACTAGAGCCCACTTCTTCAGAGGCAATAAGAACAGTTGAGCACAAAGAACAATCCCTGGATACCTTCAACTTTGGATCTGTGAATTTGACATTCCCCGCGAGGGAATTTACATGGATGTGAACAGGTAGCAGCACAACAGTCTAATACTTCTCCCTAAACAGCTATCTCTTCTCTATGTGGTTTGTAAAAAACAAAAACAAACAACAACCCCCCTCCCAATATTACACTAAACCAGTGTATGGAACATTATGGCATAAGGGCTATACTGGATCCAGGTGGTGATTCATCCAATCCAGCATCCCATATTGCACAGGGGCCAACCAGTCGCTCTTGAGGTACAACAGACAGAACATAGAAGCTGAGGAGTTCTTTGGTGTTCAGAGGTTGTCTGCCTCGGAATGGGGATCAACGATATTTAACATTTTTGACAACCAGACATAGATTCATGACTCTTAGTTCTCTACAGTGATTTAGAAATTAGCCAACTTGGAGTTTTGTTTGTTTTTTAAATTACACTTTAATGGATTTAATATAATTACCAAATTGAGAAAGACTTTCAGGCAGTCTAGAATACAGTGGAATGTAATATTTCCAATTATAAATAATGATAACAAAGAAATGTATCTCTGTGATTTTTAATAGAGTGCACATCCATAAATTGGATCTGTTCACAGTTTCTTTCTTTCTTTCTTTCTTTCTTTCTTTCTTTCTTTCTTTCTTTCTTTCTTTCTTTCTTTCTTTCTTTCTTTCTTTCTTTCTTTCTTTCTTTCTTTCTTTCTTTCTTTCTTTCTTTCTCTCTCTCTCTCTCTCTCTCTCTCTCTCTCTCTCTCTCCCCCTCTCTCCCTCTCTTCTTTTGGCTTTGATTTCCAACAAATAGATATGTCTAGGAAAAGGCTTCTGAACTTCATACTGAATGTTAGACTGTATATGGAAATATTATAGATATTTGCGAATTTATTTCTCTGCTGAAAGAAAACTAGGTTTTAGGAGGTCGTTTTTTTCACTCCCCATGAGCCCTTTCTTAGCATACAGATAAAAAAACCCCAGTATTATCAATATTGGTACAGTTTAAATTTTGCCAACAAGTTATTTTTTTAACTGTTCATTCTTTGAGCATGAAGTAAACTTCAGTTTTTAGCATCTCTGGCTTGAGAGAAGTCTGAAAAGAGAGAATTCTTTCTCTCAGTTAGTGAAAGCAATGTCTTGTTTGCTTTGTCATGTCAAACAAAGCATGCTATTTGTCACTGTGGTTTGTATATGTTTTCTTAGAAGAGTCTTTCAACTTTGATCTGAGGCAAGGCGCGCTCGGTAGCAAAGATGACAGAAGTAACAAGCCAGTGGTGTCCGTTGTCACTCAGAAAAACTCTTTAAGTCAACAAAGGGCAACATTTAGTGGTAGAAAGCCACATGATTTGGGTCTGAGGCTTGTGTGTGCTTGTGAGAAAACGCAGACCTTTGCCTTCCCTGGTTCAGACAAAGGTGTGGAGAAATTTATTAGTTTGGGATTCGGCTCAGTCTGTGCAATCAAAAGGTGCCTCTTCAAGTCCAGAGACTGGCCTTTGCTTGCATTTCTAGGCAAACAATTCCATTTAACAGCCTGCACTGAGCCAGGCTAGATAGTGTGTAGCAGATGCTTCAGTCAAACTGTCATCACAAGGGATCTTAGGGTGTGCTTTTTAATGATTCCAAAGTTGACAACTGTGCTACCTTTTAAAAACAATTCAGTTTAAAATAAGTAAAAATTATCTTTTAGATGCTTGAAAAAGTCAGAGGGAATCCAGGGAACCTGGCCCTGTATAAGCCAAGGAATGCCAAAAGGCCTGTCTAGTCCAGCATCCTTTCCTTGTAGTGAACAACTGGGAAGTTTTTGAATAGAGAATGAGAGCGACATTCTCTCTTTGCTGTTACCCTCCCTGGTGACTTGTATTCAGATGTATTCAGCTTGTGAACATGATGGTTCTTCTTCGCCATGATGGCTAATCACGATGGATAACCTGTTTTCCATTTATTTCATCCAAGTATGCCAATTTCCCTCCCTGTGTCTTGTGACAGTCAGTTCTGTATGTTGTTTATGTGTTGTGAGCTATTACTTTGTTGTCTGTTACTCAATATTTATGGTGGAAGGGCATGAAATGGAAATAATAGTAGAAGGGCTAGATTGGAGGCCAGTAGCACCTGAAAGATCAACAGATCTGACCAAGGGTAACTTTGATTCTCAAAAGCATATACCCTGGGAAATCCTATTGGTCTTTCAGATGCTGCTGGACTCCAATCGACGTGTTCTGTTGCAGGGCAGCATGCCTCTGTATGTGTGTGTGTGTATGCTTTCAAGTCGCAGCTGGTTTATAAAGAATAAGAAGAGTTTGGATTTATACCCCACTTTTCTCAGCCGTAAGGAGTCTCAAGGTGGCTTACAAACTCCTTCCCTTCCTGTCCGCACGACAGACACCTTGGAGAGTATGTGAGGCTGATACTTAGAGAATTACTTTTTGTGATGGAAAGCGTATTGCAACTGTCAATTCTCGGCTAAATCTGATTTTGACTTTTTACCAATAAATGTTGATTCGGCCCTTTTATGCTGGAGTCTCCCTTTGAAACGTTGTTGGTGAAACTTGGAAACTTTGATGTCATGAGCCCCAAGGAGTCATCATTTTTAATGTCAAATTTGTCCTTGTTTATTATCTTGCATCAGATGCTGAACTGTTTGTTCTGGGCAAACATTGGAAGGGCCTTGTTGGCAGGTGCTGGCATATGTGAATAATGTGTAGGTAACTTTGCCCAATGGTATGGCATTATGTAAGTATGTTGCCTGAGTAGACGTGGGGACAGAGCCGATGAGGTTGCTACAGGGCCTAGACCAGTGGTGGCGAACCTTTGGCACTCCAGATGTTATGGACTACAATTCCCATCAGCCCCTGCCAGGAGTGCCAAAGGTTCGCCACCACGGGCCTAGACCCTGTGACAAGTGGTTGATCATTGCTGGTAAATAACTATTTTACATTGGGCGGTTTGCCTGTAAATGGTGTAATATGTGGATTAATTGTTCAAGATTCCCAGCCAGAATTACCTACATGACACCTGTTGTATTCTTATGTTTTGGTCATATAGGTTGACTGGACAGTAGAACAGAGGTTTTTCCCCTATACTGCAATTGCTCCCACTGGTATGCTTGTTACGTTGCATACGTGCATCTGCCATTGGGTTGCATAGGAGCAACCCAAACAGATTACTGGGAATAGTGTGTTGATTTCTGTTAGCATTTTTAAAACAACATTTTATTTTATTTTATTTTCATTTCATTTCTTTTTGATTTCCACTGGCTTCAGTGAAAAGCATATTTCTAGTTGTATGTTCTTTGTTTTCTGTCTCATTCTGATGATTTTTTAAGGGACTTTACCCAGCAACCAAATGATAATGCCTGCCCAATTTCAGGAAGGCTGGAGAAAGTATACTAGTTTGTTATTTATTTATTTTATTAGGCTTATAGGCCACCTTCCCTATTTCATGGGCAATTAACATTCTCACATGGAATGGTCGGGGCAAGGTGGTAGCTGGACAGTAGCTTCTAATAAGGAATCAAGAAAACCTTCTTCAAGCCAATAATTTGTGCATATAATGCAAAAAAAGATATGTATTAGGAATTTTTTTTTGTTATGAGGTCTCTTTCAGTTTACTGACTGGAAATATTTGCTGTCAGTTTTATTCTCTTGTCTTTTCCCCCTTCCAATTGACTCAATTCATTTTAATCCCACAAACCAAATAGCCAGACGTCAAAATAATAAGCATTGATATTTGCAAATGTTAGCTTTCCTGTTTTTGAAAGCCTAATGACATATATAGGAGTTTTTTGTTTTATTTCTTTTCTTAGTCTGTAAATGAATGCATGACCTTAACCTCTAATTCTATAACTCTTCTATTTGATGCAGTAATTTAATGATACTTCAAGTTAGCAGCTCCTGTGACTTGATACGGATTTTATGAGCCTAAGCTCAGTCCAGGGTCTGCAACCTGCGGCTCTTCAGATGTTCATGAACTACAATTCCCATCAGCCCCTGCCAGCATGGCCAATTGGGGCTAATGGGAATTGTAGTTTATGAACATCTGGAGAGCCACAGGTTGCAGACCCTGATACATCACCTCATTCTTGCTTTCCCCAAGAAAATCCCAAGGCTGGAAACTTACAGATTCCATCAAAGTGACCATTTCAGTCTGTTGTAGAATATCAGAACAGGAATCTCATGGCATCTGAAAGACATTCTGAGCAGCGTTACTCCCTTCTAAGACCGCTGAAGTCCATTTAATCCAGTTCCCCAAGTACAGTGGCCCTGATTCAGTTTATAAAGATACACACCTGGGATGAACAGAAATTTAGTGAAAGGAGAGATCTGTTTATTGTTGAAGGCTTTTACGGCCGGAATCACTGGGGTGCTGTCTGGTTTCCGGGCTGTATGGCCGTGTTCTAGCATCTTCAGAAGATGCCAGCCACAGATGCAGGCGAAACATCAGAAGAGAATGCTGCTAGAACACGGCCATACAGCCCAGAAACCAGACAGCACCCCAGAGATCCGTTTATTTGGCAAATGGTGGATCTTTTTAGGCAGTGTGACTGCCTTGCCAAGGTGATCCTGTGCCTTAGAAGGCAATTCAGAATCATAGCTAGGAGTGATTCTCACCTTGAGGGGACCTGCTGAAGTAGTGAGAAGAGACTGCCATTGGATTTAATTGCCCCGGTGGCAACAGGAATCTCTGGATTGGCAACTGTGTATGGGCAATGGCAGTCTTTAGGGCAGGGGGCAGAAGCGGGTGGGCTGTATTACCATGAGACTTACATCATTTTGTTGTAAACTGCAATTCATTGTTAATTTTGCCCCCCCCCCCCCCCCGTTTTTTGGTTCTCTTTGGGAAATGTTTAGAAGACATTAGTTTGAAGTAGGTAATTTACTTCAAAGAAACAAATCTTAGTGGCTTTCGCCTGCCCTCTTTCTCTTGTTCAAAGAAAGCATCAGCTGTCGTTCAAGAGAAAGGAAACGTTTTTTGAAGAGGTTAAGTGATTTTTCTCCCCCTCCAGACACTTCTTAATTGAGTTTAGACACATTCTGTACATTTTTACACCAGCATCAAAGGTAGCTTCTTCCCAAAGATAAGCAGCTTCTTCTCATATTTCCAAAAAAAAAGTTTATTTTTTAAAAAAGAATCCCATCACATATTTTCATCAAGCCTTTAGGACGGAAAGCTACCGGATATTATTGTGATCATAATTCAAGAAACAAAAAGAGAGGCTTGAATCGAGACAGCACGAAGGCTGTTGATTGGGTGACAGTGACCATCCCTCGGTCTCTTCTTTCTCTCGTACACCGCTTTAATCATTTTAATTTTGCCTTTTGACAACTGTTACAGACACAGACTTTATTCACCGCTTGGCAGCAATTGTTCCTCCAAACAGCAGAATCTGATTTTGATTGTAAATGATCAAGGGAAATCATCAAGACTCCCGAGAACAGCAGCATTTGTTGTTTGTAAAGGTGAAAAAAAAAATCTCTGGCTATCATGCTTGTAAAAGTAAGCTTGAAAATGTGAAGTTACTGCCTACTTGGGTATAATGCCCCCTCTGGATGTTACTTTAAAGACACAACAGCCACCTTGGCAAGCAACGCCCCTCCCATGATGCTGTGACAGTGGAGGTTTAGGTTATGTGGGAGGAGCTTATAGTGTTGCTGTTACCTTAACTGTGAGGATACCGGTTTGGGAATGAGCTGCCACCTGGCTCCTCCCCTAAGGTCTAAATCAGCGGTGTCCAACTGCGGCCCTCCAGATGTGCATGAGCTACAATTCCCATCAGCCCTTGCCAGCAGTGTACTGGCAGGGGCTGATGGGAATCGTAGTCCATGAACATCTGGAGGACCATCTAACCCTCCAGTGTCAACTCAGCTGCATAGAAGAGACTTATTCTGAAATCACTTGCATGCCACTGAAGTGTCAGCAGAGGAGTCTCTTTAGTGCAGGGGTCTGCAACCTGTGGCTCTCCAGATGTTCATGGACTACAATTCCCATCAGCCCCTGCCAGCACGGCCAATTGGCCATGCTAGCAGGGGCTGAT